>NC_090020.1:86269160-86573627 GCF_036417845.1 Apteryx mantelli | reverse complement strand
AAAAAAAGCAATGCAAATGGAAGCTGAACTTAGGTTGTCTGTCTAGCAGAAGAGATCTTTAACATTTGGATACCAAGCTGATTCAGCAAAACACTTTATTTTTAAAACCTTGTAATACTTTAGAAATAGAATCCAGATCAAACAAAATTTCATGTCCCCCAGGCAGAAGTTTCTTTCAAATCCTTTGAATAACTTTTGCAGAAGACCGAACCCCTTCTCTGCTCCCCCGTGTGGAGTCTTACCCTCTTCCAAAATGCAGCTGCCAGCAGATTTTCAGTGTTGGCTTCTCGTCCCACCAGCTGCAGAGCAGAGGTTCCAGTGGAAAGGCAATTCTGTCTTAATCTGATCCCCCCACTTTGACCTACAGACTTCAAAATTTCTTTGTTTTTGCTGGTCATCCTGAGGAGACACACCTTCCGCTACCTCCACCCATCCTCTTTGGTGGCACCTGAGGTACTGCTGAAGGTTAACATCTGAAGAATGGAAATCTATTTGAAGTCTGATGAATCTCTTGAAACTTTCACCTAAATTTATCTAGACCTCCTTTTTAAGAATCTTCTCCCAACTTCTTCTGAAGAAGTAAAATATATTAGAGAGACACTCTAACTTGGGTAACATTTTGTATGCCTGTTTATCACAGTGGGAACACACTTTGGCTTCAGTAGTCTTATATTATGCCACCAGCCTCTGAAATAGCCTCTTTTGGGACGTAAGGGATTGCAGAAGATTCTTTCAGCAGATTATGAATTCTCTCATAATCTCTGTTTCATGGATGGAAGAATTGTAGTAGAGCGAACATGTTGTAGATGAGCCAGAGCCTGAGTCTGTTGCCTGTAGCTGTAGCATAGTGCAACACTAGTCCGCATTTAAATTTGTATAGCTCCCTGTGCTCCTCCTGTTCATGACCGAGTAGCATCCTTATTAGTCGTTTTAATCAATATCCTCAAGTCCACTGAATATGATCCTAGTTTTCCATCAGTGGAATACTTCAGGTACTGCAGAAACCCGAAAGCTTTCAAAGCATGAGTGGCTACAGAAAGAGGTCATACGGAAAAGTTTTCCCTTGTTCTCCAGCACGTTTCCGGGTCCTGTTGGTGTCTTCTGGGGTGTTCGTGTGAGGGTGACTTTCATTACAGAGGCTCCTTGGCCTTCTGTTTTTAATACCAAAGTCAGCTTCCTGTGCCCACTAGCAGAATTTTCCATATGTATAACACACCCAGAATTCCAGCCATCTTAAATATATTTTGTACCTTTTTCTTGTTGCATTCAAGGCACTGGTGATCTAGCCGTTGTGTCTCTCCTACTGTGTTTTGAAAATTTACCCGGAATTCACTACTGAAATGCTTCTACTTTTCTGAGGGACGGAGCAGAGCAAGAGGCTCAGATTGGCTCCAGAGTCAATCTTTGGCTTCCACTCGCAGACTGCGCTTGGGTTTTCGGTCAGCTTAGGGAGTTCCCTTCCTTCTACCCATCCCCCAAATCCCCTTTCTGGTGATAAGCCAGGTGGAGTGGCAGGTTAGCAAAGCAATGGTAAAGAGATGTTTGGTAGGCTTATAAAAGCTAGTGAAGCATGGGAGACTGAACTGTGTCTTGTTTAACTTGATCATTTTAATCGCCAGACCTTTTCAGGGTGTTTTGTTTGACTAGATTTCACCTCTTTGTACGGCTGAGCTATTCTTTGTCTAACTTTGATTTTTTTTTTTACATGTGAAATGTTTTTGATCACATTATATAGAGCTGTCATCACGCCCTGAACAGTTGCAATTTCTGTGCCTGCTCATGTGGTGCACACCTGTAACATGTTGGGAGCGGACTTGGCTTTGAAGCTAGACTTGTTCTCTCATAAGAGTCCACATATTTCTTCCATCATGTAATGAGAGTTGCTGATGATACAAAGCTGAGGGGAGCAAGCTGCACTTAAAAGGAAGGCAATATAAAATACAGCTTTGGCCCCAATCCTGCAGTTGGATCCATGCAGGAGGGGTCCTGCAACGGTGCAGAGCCCTATTGACTTGAACAAGGCCCCGTAAAGGAATAAAAATATGCTTGCTAGTTTCTACTGCTAGAAGGGTTTTTTATGCTTTAAAGATTTTAAAATGCTGAGTAAAATGATTACTTACATGCAGAGGGAGAGTAAAACTGAAAGGGGAGGGAAGGAAAGGGAAGGTGTGTTGGTGGAAGTGTCTGAAAAGAGCTGGTGGTTCGGGGAGATAGGGTGAGATTATTCCAGATGTCAGGAAGCGGCAAGGGGAAGTCCCTCATCTACTGAATGGAGACGGAGGGCAGCCAGCAGCGGACCTGGGATAGGAACAAGGTCGGTGTGGACGAAAGAGGTTTTAAAAATGTGAAAAGAGGACTTTTCTGATTCAGCTACCGAGACGAACAGGGAAGGAAACGGGCTGCTTCCCTGCTAGATTACGCAGAGGAGAAGCCAAGCCAAGCCAAGCCAAGCCCCAGCGTGAATGGGAAGCCAGGTTCTGCTTTCGCGACTCCAGCGTGGAGCTGTTCTCGAAATGCATCATTATAACTGAGAGCGGGGTCTGATTCCAGTGTCTCCTTCAGGCTGTACGGGATTGCAAGGTGAGGCTCCTCCGTGGTCCATGTAGCCTCACGTTGTTGTTTAATGGAGAGAGACAGATCTGAGGGTTGATGGAAAACAGTACACTTAAACCTTCACCCAAATACAAAACAGTTTTTTTTTCCTTTTCCTTTTTTTTTTTTTTCCCCAAAGCTAATGGTTTGAGATTCATGAACAAAGGTTGAATAAAAGTCAAAGGAAACTATTTTGGCACTTTATAAGGGATGAGTGAGGCCACATCCGTAATCCTGTGCACGGTTCTTGTCACCTTATTATTAGAGCTGTGTAAATCTGGCAAGGATTTGTATTTGCCAAATATACCTCTGGCCTAGATTTGGGCTTATATTTGGAATTCAGGCCAGTTTTAACGCCTGTGCAGTGTGTAATTTTTGCCAGTTTTAAGCAAAACAACAGGAAAGAAGATAATGAAGGACAGAGGAGTCAGGAAAGCAGAAAACTAAGAAAGGAAGGAACTAGAAAAAGAGAAGAAAAGAAGGACAAAGGAATATGGATCCCATTCCTTCTTTTCTCCCTTCCCCACAGCCCTTCCTTCACATATCCTCTCTTTCTCCTTTCATGCTTCATCGCTGCTGTCTTTGAATTTAGGAGAATTAAATAAAACCAGCCACTACGTCCTGCTCTGCATGTGCTCTCACACTTTTTTAAAATTTGAAAACTTCTCCCTTTACGTCTCTCTCATCAACTTTTATTCTCCCATCTTTCCCTGCGCCCCCGAGTCCCCTGGTGCATGTGCTTGCTGTGAAGACTTTCCTGGTCTGCATATCCTATCCTGGTGCGCAGGCACTTTGAGGTACTTGCAAATCAGCAAGATTAGAGTTGTAAGGATTGAACGGTGTTGTACTCCCATTCATGAATTGTGTTATTTGCTCATGTTACCTCATCCCATAGGTAGGTAAGGTGGAGTAGGGAGAGCTATACTCCTTGAGAGCTGAAAGCCCCGCAAGACTTTCTGAAGGTCTCGCTGCCCCGTCAGGGCAAGGGCGTGTGGTTTGCTTTCCCCGTGGGTAGGCCATGGGACGTGGCTCCGAACCAGACTGATTCACCAGATCCCCCCAAACCAGAGTCACCTGAGCAGTGTCTCCATGGAACTGGATCACGCACCAGCCGAATGCTTGTCCCAACCCAGGCTCCATGAAAGCACTGCTCATTGCACTATCAGTACGTGCTCGCTGCAGCATCAGTACTGCTGAGCAGCAATATCTTCTGCTGTAGGGGGTCTTTTGAATGGATAATATAGTCCAGGGTTTTGTTTATTTTCTCTGGAAATGTCTGTGCCGTCTGGGTGAAACTGAGATTTGTCCACCTCCCACGTTCCAGCTTGTCATCTTTGGCATTCACCATGTCTGCTGTGGGTATGGGATGGGGGGAAGGGAAAGGGAACAGGAGTATCACCGAGAAGGTGATGGGTTCTCACTTACGCCTGGCGGGAAAGAAGAGTTGGCCTGACTTAGTGGAATGATCTGTATGCATTTTGCTAAATTAAGGAGAGAGAGAAGCTGTGGCTTCCTCAAGGTCACCCAGCAGATCAAAGGCAAAAATGAAAGAAGGGCAAGAAGCCCTGATTCCAGTTGTGCGTAATGATGGTCCTCGACTCCATAATTTTATGTTATTGGGAGACCAGAATTTTAATGGAAGACATTTACACCTTCCCACCTTCTAATAGGCTTTATGTACCGTACGTGAGCCAGCTCCTCCTCGTCTTTCTTGCTGGGTGTCTCTGTCCGTGTAAGACCACAGGAGCACAGCGAAGTGCTCCGTATCGATTACCCGCCATGCTTTAGCCGCTCCGATTTGAAACATCTGTGCTGCGTGACTCAGCTCTCGCTGCTCTCGGCCAGGGCGGGCGGCCAGGTGGCACCTCCTCATCCCCAGGTGCTGCGTGCCCGAGCCTGCGGGACTCCCCCGGCCTGCCCGGAGCGTGACGAGGGGAGCATTGCACCAAAGAGCAGGACTAGAGGCACTGAGCGCAAGCGTGCGCTTACAAAGAAGCCAGGTCTGTATTGGTTTTATTGGAGATAATTATCTATATTGTATAGCTGCATTCGATGGGTGGATCCAGCTTAATGCATTACTTGGTTACCTTCTCCAGTGATGATTCACTGATAAACACGTACAAATTTAGACATGGTATAGAAATAATACAGAAATATAGAAGATACCACAGAGACCAGCTAAAACGAACAAGGACTTTGAGGACTTGGTTCTTTAGAAAAAGGGAAAAAACGGTGTTTGTCTTCTGTAGGGAGGGTGAGGTTGCAGAGGATCGCGTCCTGAAGGGCAGAGCGGGGAGACGTTACCGGGCCATTTGATCTGGTGACAAATATGAAATCAGTTGTGAGCCTTGAGCTAAGCAGAGGCCAGATGTGAGAGGAATTACATGCAGAAGTTCTCACACGGAGAAAATCGTATAGGAACACGTTACTGGCCAGCATTCGAACCAGATACTATCAAAAGTTAAAAACAGAAGCGTATCTGTTTGTGGAATAAAATATTCTTGTTAGTGGGTTGGTCAGAAACACAAACCAACCTAGATAGCTTTGCATATGTCCTGAAATTTCCTCTGTTTTATGTTTCTTGGCCTTAAGTTCAGCGTAACATTCCACGCATTCTTTGGGCGAGTTCTGTGGACAACATCAGAGAGAGGTAATGTATTTTTCTTTAAAAAAATATTATTCTTGGATATCCTTGGTGCGCTTTTGTGACTGTGCACTTCTCTCCTCGGAGGCGTGTGCAAAACCGCTGCATTTTCCTAACTTTTTGACAATATCCGAGCTTGCAAGACCCCGCTGCCCTCCCTTTTCTCCGTGTTAAAGGCTGGCTCCCGCCTGGGGCCCCATCTCCCGCCGCCGTGACCTCGCGCCTTTGGCACGAAGCTCACGAGGGAAAGGCACCTTCAGGAATAAAGTGTAGAGGAATATCTCCAGCGGATATTTCCCCTCCCTGCTGAGCGGTAGTCGGAGCAGCGGGGGTACCGAACGGAGGTATGCAACAGCCCCGGCCGCCTGCGCAGCAGCAACCGATCATTATTTTTCAGGTTTTAAGATTTACCTGTTGTGCTCATCGTAACAAAAGAAATGAAATCTCTGTAATTATACGGGAAGGAGGAGGAGACCGTGTTTTAGTGCCTTTGATCTTGAGCTAGAATAGGCTCAGCTTTTGGAAATTTAATTTGAAAGAATCCAACGTACACATCTGCTTTTTGTACGGCAATTTCTTTTGAGCCGGAAAATAGAAATTTATTAATGCAAATGTGTAGATTCTGTTCGTTGGAAGGGAAGGAAGCCCATTCAAAACATAAGTCGACTCTTCTTCTTTATGGCGCTAGAAAATCTTAATAGGGATGATGGGTTAACACCCATTATGGAGTTTATAGGCAAAGTTTTGTGCAAGCGAGCAGACAGCATAAAATGGTAGGACACTTTGGGGAGCATAAAAATTTCTGGGAAATACAGAATGTGAACATTTCCAAGGTACTAATGAAAAGAATGGGAGAAAAATTCCTCTTAATAAGCAGTTTAAAAAAAAACAAAACACCCAGCAACAAAGTGAGCGTGTTGTGAAACTGTTTTGCGGACTTGCATGGATTGAGAGATGGAAGGAGCCTGTGCTGCCCCCAAGGAGACAGACGGCTTGTTTCCCTTGCTCCGCTCCTGCCCGGCATGCTGTAAAATTGGTTGCACCTTTTGAATTGAACACAATCCAAACTCCAAGGTAGACACTTCCAAAACACTGCTTAGAAGGTGCGACTTGTGTTTTTGAGGGCTTTGCAAAAAAAACCCCCTAATTTACAGAAGATGTACCAGACTGAAAGGCAGGTAGGAGATACGCTTTGGCTCCGGTGGAAGTTCCATCAGGATTTCCCCTGTGACCCTTTTTCTCCCAGCCGCTGTCACAACCTGCCAGACACGCGCGTGGTCAGTTTGTTGGGCATTGCCGCGCAAATAGAAATGGATGTACGTGAGCGCACGTGCAAAGCAAAGCCGACGATTCCGCCCGACAGCAGAGCGCTGCGGCGAACCGCGAAGGGTGCGTTTGTTTGCTCTGCAATTCGGTCTTTTCCACGCCTCGCGACTCGAGCACCTTGCCGGGTTTTAAGGGAAGCGGGCTCGCCGTTGCCCGGGCACAGCCTTTCCACGGCGCTTGGCCCGCGTGAGGGTCTCTGCAGACAAGCGCATCTTTGCAGTGGTGAGAGGGGACCTTCCCTAGCACCTCCAAATCCCGGGGAAAGCTGAGAAATCGGGAACTCGCCGCTGCGATGCGCCGTCGCGAGGCTTTTGGTGCTTCATGTGTTTTTTTCCGCCTTTGCAAACGGCTTCCCCCAGTCGAGCTCGCAGGCACGAGCCGTCCTGCTGCCCCTTTCGGGGGGCTGCTGTGCTTCAGCTGCGGTGGCTCGAGGTCCCGGTGCTCTGCTTGGGGGGTGTCGCGCGTCAAGGACAGCAGACGCCGTGGGGCGCGCGAACTCGGCCCCGCGACGCTGCTATAGGGTGGCCCAAAACGGTGCAGCTGGGCGTCAGAGCAGCGCGGCGGGCGGCACTGCCCCAGCCCCTTCCCGGCCCCGGGGGGCGCCGTGGGTCGGGGCAAGCCCCCCGACGGCAGCCCCTTCCCAATGCAATGGGGTGCGGGGGGCGCCGTGGGTCGGGGCGAGCCCCCCGACGGCAGCCCCTTCCCAATGCAATGGGGTGCAGGGGGCGCCGTGGGTTGGGGCGAGCTCCCTGATGGCAGCCCCTTCCCAATGCAGTGGGGTGCGGGGGGCACTGTGGGTCGGGGCGAGCCCCTTGACGGCAGCCCCTTCCCAGTGAGGTGGGGTGCAGGGGGCGCTGTGGGGCGCGGATGGCACTGTGGGTCGGGGCGAGGCCCCCCGACGGCAGCCCCTTCCCAGTGCAGTGGGGCACGGTTGGCACTGATGGCAGTGCGTGGGGGGGCCCCGTCGCAGGCCGGGGGGTGGCACGGGGGCGGCGCCATCCCGGGGGCCCCGTCGGGGGCTGGGGGGCGGCACGGTCCCGGGGGCCGGGTCGGGGGGCGGTGCTGTCGCGGGGGCCCCATCGGGGCCGGGGTGCGGCGCGGGGGTGGCGCCATCCCGGGGGCCCCGTCGGGGGGCGGCGCGGGGTCCCCGTCGGGGGTGCGGGGGGCGGCGCGGTCCCGGGGGCCCCGTCGGGGGGCGGGGGGCGGCGCGGGGTCCCCGTCGGGGGTTGGGGGGCGGCGCGGTCCGGGGGGCCCCGTCGGGGGGGCGGGGGGCGGCGCGGTCCCGGGGGCCCCGTCGCGGGGCCGCGCGCGCGTGTGTGACAGACTGTGAAATGGTGCGTCGTTGCGCGGCTGCGCTGCACCTGGGCCCTTCATCTGTGATTGATTGGTTTGGTCATGTGTAATGGTCCCATCTGCTCCGCGCTGTTTTCCCTTTTTTTACTTATAAACACCGTTCCCAGCGGCTGGGAGCGGCGCAGCCGGGTTTTGTCGCCGCCGCTCGCGCTTCTGCTCCAAAAGAGCGGCCGCGGAGCGCGACCCCGGCGCGCCACCGGCTCCCGGCCGCCCCGACGGGGACCCCAAAGCGAGGGCGAGGCGGCTTGCGCGGGGCTGCGGATAGCGACTCTTACTGCGGCGAGGAGTTTTCTTGTAACCGAGCCAATACTTAATTAAAACCGCTGACATCATGGTGTTATAATTAAGCGTGGCATTAATTAAGCTGGAATAACGATTTTTTTTTATTAAGAGCTGCTCCAATTGTATAAGCGCACGATCGGCAAAAACAAAATAATTTTTTATTAAAGGAGGAGAAATCGGTTCCTGTTCTCCAACTCACTGGGAGTGAGGTGGTGGCAGAAGTGTTGTCATCAGCACAAACTTTGGGGGGCTTTCGGGGGGAGAGGGGAGTGCGAGAGGTTGAAGTGATTTTTTTTTTTTTTTTTTACCCAAAAATGCTGATCGGCTCCTGGCATTCTGATGGCTAATTATGCATCGGAGAGCTTCGACAGCTGCATTCATCATCATAAAATGTAATAATTAATGACATTCCAACAAAGAAAAATATGCAAATGAGAACTCATTAGCATTTTCATATTCAGCTTTGATAATGCTTTTGCTGACAAGGTTGTAATTAATGAAAATTCATGTCGCAGTCAGGAGATTGGATCGGTTTCATTCCGCTCACAATTCCCAAATGCTTGCATTATGGAAAATCGGCGGCTCTGCCAACTTTTCAGGGAAGAAAAAAACACACACACACACTAAAAGCACCAGATGCAAATTAATGGTAGGGAGCCTTTAACTCTTTAAAGTCCTATCCCCCGAGCCCCCCCCCCCCAAAAGCACGAATCGCTGAAAGAAAAAGAAAAGCAGCAAACATGATGCGGAAATAGTTGGATATACAAGTTTAAGGGTCTTGCAGGGATAGCTCCTGGTTTCTTCTCAGAATATGGAAATTTCTGTAAAACTTTTTTTTTTTTTTCTTGCTCGTCTTATTTTTGCTGTCTATTATACCTGTGCGCTAATAAACTCCAGGCGCTTAGGTCTGAGAAAATTGGGCGTGCGGCACGGTCGGCTCTACCCTGGCCTCCCCCGGTTAATCCAGTGCCTGTTTGCACGTCGGAGGCTCCATCACGCTCGAGCAGACCCGTCGGCACCGGCAGGATGTCGCCGCGGCGGCAGAGGCGGGCACGGCCCCCACGGGCGCCGAACTGCTTGCGGGGTGCCGGCCCGCTCCCCGCTGTGGGCGCTTCGGATGAGCGGAGCAGCTGGAACCGCAGCCGGAGCGCTGCCCTCCGAGGCCGGCGCCGGGCATCGGCACTGCGGGTCCCGCCGGGCTCCGGCGCCGCCGAAAGTCCTGTTGTGACAGCGGCGCTGAAAAGCAGGAGCCGCGCGAGGCACCTGAGCCTTGGCACCGAGGGCACGGAGACACCCCCGGTGCGGAGCACGGCAGGTTTTGAGAGAACTGAGCCGCAATTTCAAGGACTTTTTTTTTTTCTTTTTTTTTGGCAAAAAAAAAAAAAAAGGCCAACTCCGGGCCTGTTCTTTCCGAATCCAGCAGGAACACTGGGAATGTTCCCTGCCTGCTAAGCGTCGGGTGATTAATGCAGAGCACTTCAGCATTCATGAAATGCAATTCCCGGTTTTGTGCCGCTGTTTATTTATTTATTTAATCCCCAAAGCCACCATCCGGGCAGGATTGGGAAGAGCGTAAAAAATGGACCCACTCAAGAGGAGGCAGAAAGCGTGGCGTTACTTAAACTCCGATTTCTCTGTAGGCTTCTTTGTGTACTAAGGCATTTTGATCCAGAGCCATACCAAATATCCCAGTTAATGGAAAATAGCTTTCTATTTTTCTTTCCCTGTAAGTTACTAGAGAATAAATTTTGCATCGATTGCTCGATTTTTAAGAACTTTTTGTAGCACGACACTGCGTAACTTATAAAAATATGATTGTATTGCTAAATGCAATTGTGTATTTTTTGTGTAACTATTTCTTTAAAACGCATCAGGTTTTACTTTTTCATATAGTTTCCTTTCGCGTGGGCAAACTGCCCAAACAGATGGTGTAATGTCACCTGTAAGCAATCTGAATAGATAGGTTCATTCTTACATTTTAGAGGGCTTTTTATTTCCTTTATATACGGTGCGACCATTGCTGGGAGACTGTCAAGATGGTGTTTCTTTTTTGTTTCCTTTTAAAGAGGCTCCTGCTGCGATTGGTTCTTTTTTTCCCCCCAAAACGGTATTTTTGGGCTCAGTTAAAAAGCTGTGACTTAAGAAACTTCCCTGGCGCTGTTGAAACAACACCATGCGAAATCCTTGGCCGTTTTTGAGAAGCGTAGGTGAGGATGGGATGGAACGAGGTAAAAACACAGCGAGTTGTTTGGAGACGCAGCGTTTCAATTCTGCAAGCTCAATATTTGCTTAAAAGACAAACAAACAAAAAAAAAGCCCGGTTTTAGAAAGAGCATCTTTTAGTCGCTACCGGTTCTCGTCAGCGCTGTCTCTTTTGCGGACGGCGGGTCGGCAGCCGGCGAGGACCTGGGGTGAGGCCACCAGGGCATTGCCGTAGGTCCTTGCGGAGAGGTGTTTGGAGGCAGGTCTGTGCTGGGCGGATTCCCGTGCGCCGGACGGGGATACGGGAGGTTGCAGCCGGGTCGCTCCGCCGCCCGTGGCTCTTGCAGACCGGGCACTGTCCTTCCTTTGCCTTTGCGCAGCGCTTGGTACCGTGAGCCCCCCCCACCCCGTGCTCAGAGGGACCTCGGTGCACCCGCGTCCTGCAGGTCATCGTAACCTGGACCCGGGGTGTCAAAGATAAGCTCCAGATCAGTTGATTTTGTATTAGCGAGCAATGGGAGGTCGCATCAGCAAGGGCCAGGTCCTGCTTGTCTTATTAGGCAACGAGGCCCCTTGACTTCAGCGGGGCTGCTGGCGGGAATAAGGTGGGAAGTATTTGTGTTCAGGAAGCTACAAAGAAACTGAGAATATATTATCGGGCTTAAATACATTTCTACCATACAAGCTCCTTTATACAAAAAAAAAGAAAAAAAAAGGCGTACAGGATTCTGCAAGGCCTTATTTGTGTGTCCTTCCTTAGGGAGGAGTTGAATAAAAGATCATTATTTTTTTTAATTTGTGGCGAATGAAAAGCAACGGGATGTTGAATGGGCTGAGAGGGAAGATGGTTTTGTTCTTAGGCTGAAGGAGGATGAAGGGCCTTTGTATGTGAGCACGCCATATATTTCATATGTGTTTTTTGATCATACAAAATCCCAGGGCACTGGGGTGAAACATTCAACGCTGACTTGCACGTGCGCTGTGTGACGCTCTGGATCTTTCAGAAAGCCGGAGTGCTCTCATAAACTTTGCTTTAAGTTATGAATACTTCATTCTTCTGACAATCAGGCCTTAAAGTGATGCATCTGAAATTAGTGACTGCTTCCAAGGGGAAAAAGGAATTTACTGGATTAGAAGAAATAAACAGCTCAACCATGTTAAAAAAAATTGGGCAATCTTTTCATCATTGCAATATTTCATACTGAGAAGCCCATTCCCATATCCTTCCTTGCAGGCTGTGGGGGCATTAGCTATACAAAGCATTAATGGTTTCACAGTGCTTTTGCAGGGGAGAAGAAGAAATTATCTCCAGCTCTTTTAAACTGCAGTAAAGGATCAAAACTGAAAAAGATTGGATTATCTTCTTACCCCTCCAATTTGAGATTTTTTTCAGGCCCAGTTTGATTAAAAAAAAAAAAAAGGATTTTAGAAAAGGAATTTCATAATTAACGAGAATGTTTCATGCTTTAATTCCAGAAACCTATATAGTATTTCTTCCATTTTCTGGGACATAATAATATTTTCTATGAAAGATGACCTCCTTTTTCCAATCCAAAAGAAAAGTTCTGATTTGAACTTCTAGTTTACCGTTCAAAAAATTGCCTTTGGAATGTCTTTGTAAGTGCTCCTAACACTTGCAAACCTTATTCCAAGTTCTGACCTTGCTCAAAATCTTACATTTCCAGAATATTATCATTCCAGTAACAATTCACCTGGGAATGGAAAGCAAAGCAACTGATAATTTATTGTCAGAAGTAGAAATATTTGCTGTGGTTGCTAAGGCAGAAAGTGGAAAGTCTAGTATGAATCAACCCTGTTCTTACCAGGAGTTGGTTGCTAGTAACAAGAATTACAGCACTGTATTTTAAGGGTTTTGAAGATAGCTGAAAGTTAAGATTTTTGGAACTTTCTTCAATCTAGCTATTTTACAGGTGAAAACGATACCCAGTGTTCTCTGTGTTAATCTGCTAGCACCTTTCTGAGAAAATATTTGAAAACCATATTTATTCATTAGAACTCATTAATAATTTGGAATTACTGATCACCTACAATAGGAGTTGTGCGAGTTCAAAGTTCCTGAAAATTCAAGCATATTCATAACAAATTTTTCTGTCAGGGTGCTTAACAGGACAATAAATAAGTTGTTATTTCTCAGGCCTAGAAATAACTCATGGTGGGTTGTAACTGGCTCCTATGGCTGTAGCGTCCATTTAGATGTGTTGGGAACTTTCTGATCTGGCAGCACAGGATCGTGACGTCCGTCAACTCGTCTCTCTTGCTGGGTGTCCTGGACTTCCTAGAGCTTGGGATGCTCGTCCAAGTGAGGTGGCTGCGGGGCCGTCCCAGCCTTGCCGGTGGTGGACGGCCCGTGCGGACCTCCTCAGCGTGTCCATCACCAGTGACGGGTGGCTCCTCGTGGTGGTCCTCCTGGCCATGGGTGTCCCTGTGTTGGGTCTCTGATACTTGCTTCGGGGAACTGGGTGGCTTTTGGACATTGACAACGTGCTCGGCTTGTTCTTGGACTAATTTGTAGCCACGTTAAATGCTGTAACTGGTATATTAGCCCGCTCGTTAGAATACTTTGCTGAAGTTTTCATTCCGTTTCATTTACGGTTCAGAAAATAGCGCATATAGAAAGAAATCCAGGCCAAAATTTCAGATTTGCTAGCAAAACGCGGGAGTTCAACACTGACAATTACTGTACTTAAAAGCTCCCTGGATCGAGTGTTGTTTTACCATATGGACATTTTAATTAATAATAAAAATGTTTTTCTGGATTTAGTGGTGGAATCTACAAAGCACAGATATCTGCCTCATCTTACGGGGTTTTAGTGGTATGAATTTAACTGCATTTCTCTTTCCATCTCCTTTCTGTGCTTTGTTTGTGCGTATGCATACATTGCTGTTGATAGCTGAACAGATAAAGTCCCATCGGCTCTACTATCATGGAGCAACTAGTTTATTCCATAGATAGGTAAACAGCCTACAGAGCTGTATTCCAAAAACCCATTAATTTGAAACCTTTTGCCTTTAGCCTGTAGTAGCCCGGCGATTCACGAATATGAGGACTGTTCTAAAGGGACATGATCTATTTGATGTGTGGGCAATTAAAAAATAAATAGTTTAGGGTATGGCATATGCTTTCTGTGAGTGTCCTTGATAATTTTTCTAAAACTGAATAACCGTATGGGGAAAACAGTGAAATTAGATACAAATCCATCGCCCTTAAATGCGCAAAGTGAGCAAGAGGCGAAGGATGGTGCCCTGAGATGTTTGCTTCGGAGAGGAAAGGTTCGATTCCTGCCTCTGCGTCCAACTTCTCTTGTGTGCTCGAGCACGTTTTCGGATGCGTGTCCCTCACAGAAGGATGGAGGATGACCACGAACTCCTTCCTCTGCCCCGTGGTGACCACGCAGAAGGTCGGTTCTCGGTGCAGTGCCTGTTTCTGTGCACGTACGGCTCTTTGCAGAGCGAAGCCCATGGCTGGTGGCAGCTCCTCGGGAATACGGTGATACACTTGGTGACAACCCCCTAACAAACAACCCGGGGAATCGTGCTCTGTCATTTCTGACAGTCACCTTAAATTGTAAAAACACATTTTGAGAGAAGTGTGACTCGTAAAGAAGATGATGTCCTGTTAATATGTAGGATCTTTGGGTGGGGGGGAAATACCCTTTTTAAAATTAAAGCACGTGCCACAAAAACATGCGTTCATAATCATAGGGGTCTTTGTTCCAGTGCCTGCAGTACTAACTGCTAAATCAATAATAAATTTAAGATCTGCCTGAGGAACCTCAGCACTAGAGCTGCTTCTTTCCCGGCGCTGGTTCCCGGCCCCGGCGCACCTTGGGTACCGCCTGCGAAACGGTAACTTCCTCATCTACCAAAAACTGCTTCAATAATTTCAAAGTCTTTATCATTTCTTTCTGCTTTAATGTTTGCTCACGGTAACAAAAGCAACGGCGATTTGACAAGCACGTAGACATAACAATAATAGGAAATGTTTAAAGTCATCTGAAAACATTTTCTTGAAAAGAATGATAAAACAAATAAATATCTTTTTGAAAGGAGTAAGAGGTTAAATATCTCTCCCTCTGAAAGCAGTGTTTTAAAAGTTCATTAATGACTGCTTCGATAAGGTGGTATTTCTGCTAATGATTTTTTAATCTCCGTTTCTTGAAATCTTATGCATTTGAACTTTAATTTAGTAAGCAAGTATATTTGTAAATAACTCCGTATTGGATCTTGGGAAATTATATTATAGCCCTTGTGCTGGCGAGAAGGTTAGATGCCACCTGGGACGCCCTCAGCTGGAGCTTCCGAGGCTGAGCTGGATCCCCCAGACGTTGCGCGCCTAAAATGGGCCACGACTGTGTGTATTTGGGGATGAAATGGAACCGCTGGCTACTCTTGATTTTGGAGCGTTCGGGAACCCAAATTCCGGTGCTGGACGGTGCCGAAGCCGCTGCGGGGGCACGGCCGGCTCCGGCGATCCCGATGAGACCCCGGAGGGACCCAACGGCAGCGGTGCTGGGCGCTCGTGCAACGGCGAGTGCAAACCCGGCGTGGTGCGGTTCTGGCGGGGAGGTGGAAATCCTGACGCTGCCGTTACACCAAGCCTTAATGAGAGGTATAATGGAAGTCGTTTGGAAAATTAATGTTGTTAAGCCTTAAAAATGATGAGTAATATTCATTTTGAATAAGAAGAACACATTTAATAGTAGAAAATAATTAGTATCATATGTTTACAAGCCTACTGAATATTTAAGAAGTGACCGCATACCACTTTATGCTGAGGAAGGCACCGTTCAACCCTGAATGCCGAGTTCCTCTGCCTTCGGTTTCCCAGAAAGCCTTCCCCATGCAACCAGGCAATCCGGCTGAAAATCCCTGGCAAGGGTCTGCGGACTCCAGCACTGGGCAGAACAGGCCTTTACTGAGAGCAACGTTGGCTTGGCATTTGCAAGGTCAAAATTAGAAAAAAAAAGAAAGAAAAAAAAAAGGATTCCGAAAATAAGTGCTTAAAATAGGTTCCCAATTCCAGAGCCCAAATAAGTGGTTTGTTTTGGTTTGTTGACCACCAGCAACTTTCCCTGAAATCAGTGACACTGGCTTGGATTTACAGTTCTCCTGACTATATGATTTAAATGCCTCCATAAGGACTTAGCTTAGGCTACCTACTTTATTTTTGCATCTTGATCCCAAGGAATTGCCCCAAAATGGCTATGCAGTTATTTCTGCATATTTTATTAGTGAATGATAGCAGACCTGCTCGATATCAGACCCGAGTAATGACAGTTTTATACAAGTCTTTCTGTTGTCTTTTACAAAAGAGATTCTTTGCAAGAAATTCTGGAAATACTAGTTACTGTTTTCAGCATTGTATTTTCAAATAATTTAGGAATTTCATTATTAATTAATTTGTTATATTAGTTATAGTTTATATTAGTTAATTTGCGTGGTTTTTCTTCTAGTTCCATTTGTTACTTAGGTCACTCAAGATTGGTCTCCAGAGGGGTACGAAAGCGAGTATTTCCCTGTTTTATGCTGTTTCCCAATGCACTGCTATGTCAGTGGGTTACAGGGATCGTTCGTAAGCTCTCAAGAATTCTGCTTTTCAAAAGAAAGTAATGGTGGATGGTGGGCGTCTTACAGAAAGGGTTATTTTGTTACTATTCACATCTTTGGTTGATTCATTAATATGATTTAGTAATTAAAGCAGAATAAAAAAGGACCATGGCAGATGTGGACTCATACCTGATAATTATTCAGAAGTGGATCTAGTTATGCATGTGTGTGTGAAACCAGCATATACGTAATGTTAAACTGTGCGAAAGCCCGGGGGTTGCATATATTCCTACCGTTTTGCACCATAAAGTCATAGACCTTGAAGATGGAAAAGACCTTTTAGATCATCGGCGCTGTTACCTTGCCTGTGCAGGAATACTGCTGGCAGCAAGGGGCCGATCCTGTACTAAATACATAGCCAGAGGACTTTGAGGGGTTTCAGCAGGGTGATTTCCAGGATTATTCCTCCTTCTCCTGATATGCAGTACAGTCTCAAGTGTCCCAGCTCTTCTTTGGGGTAACTGTTCTATCAAGAGCTCATCACTGAGGCTTTGTGGGAGGTTCTGCTATTTTCTTCTCTTTTTGCTTGATTATGTCTTCTTCGGTCTTTAATAGACTACTAATAATATTTATGCTCGTTAATAATAGAAATGTTCTGCGCTTCGCCAAGTTACCCAGTTTAAAAATGGTTTAATCAGGACCACTATTTAAAATAGCTAAGACCATAAGACTTCGCAGAAAACAATTTTGGTGAACCACCTGTTCGTGTAAAGCTGGTTTGATAGATCAGGTAGGGACTTTAGAAGGGCTATATGAAAACTGAAAGACTACAATATTTAAAATTTAATAAAAAATAAAGTAAATCAAAGTAAAGTCTATAGTCAAACTCCTTAATTGTGATGCATTTGCTGAGTTTCCCTCTTCCATCGTCGGCCCTGCTCTGATGCCATATGGTCTACCATGGAACATTTAACTTGTCAGATATAATGGATTGTCCTGGAAGCAGATTTTTGCTTTGAGCGTTCGGCTCCTTTCTTGCATTTCACTCTCAGCTCCAGGCTGCAGGATGAAGGATTGTGGTGGAAATGCAAAGAAGAGACACACAGTTGATTCCCCTTAAGAGAGTGACCTATATGCCACAAAATTTTCCCCACGTAAAGAGGCATTATCCCTGTCACTGACCCTAGCAGGCTGCATGTCAGAACCATTTAAATTTGTCTGGACTTAACAGATTGTGCAAATGTTTCAGAATCAAGTGCTTAGGAATAATAAAGGCTTGTCATTTCAACTTACGCACTAACAGTGCCGCCCGCGATGGCCAAGGGATGAGTCGCATTTATTGTGACCTACATGGAACCTAAGCTGCCTCGCTTGTAGACCTTGGAAATTAAGTTCATCTCCCAAGGCTACTGAAACTTAAAAAATATATGATCTGATAAGAAGCCCAAATGCCCACTGTTACCTCGCTGGAAAGCAGAGGTTGAGGTTGGAAGGGATCACTTCTGTGGATGGGCCAGGAACGGTTAATTGTTGTAGGTGTTTTGTGCCTTACGACAGAACAAATGAACATTTTTCCTTTGTGCGTTTGCACCCATTCGAACATAGGGATTCTGGCATACGTGGAAGAGGGGACCTCGTTCAGCAGCTGTGAGTGAAATACTCCCATCGGTGGATTCGTAAGCATGAATAGCCCTGACAACGTTTTCCATTATACGGACTTCACCAAGTAATTTTTGAAAGGAACATGACAAACAAGTGACAAAGTCACCCCTGGATCAATTCTTTTGTATTTCCTCCGACTTAAATAAAATAGAAAATAATGAAATTTTGACTAAAAACTATGGGTAGTACTGCCCACTTTTGTGAAATATTTCAAGAATTTAGGATAAAAATCTGGTTGCACTAAAGATATTCAGTTTTATTATTAATATTAGTGCAGCCAGTGTTTCGCCTATAGAGAATAACATGTTTGTAAATCAGTCTGGATTTTACAGTTCAATTTAGCATTCCTTTCACATGTAAAGTTTGTATCGAGGAATGATTTTTTTTGCGTAAAGGTTATTGCATTTGCATTTAGGAGTGAAAGCTTCTAAGCAAAATTGTAGTCTGGTAGAGGTGAAAAATCCCTCTTGCAAAGACTTTTTTTTTTCTGTGTAGGAATCAGCATTCCCAGATTTGTTTCCAGGATGGATCTTTTCTCATTTTTGACCTGGCAGTGTTGGGGCATGTGTGTACTGATGCTATGAGTTTGCCAGTATTCTCAGCCCAAATTGTTTTTTCTGAAATGTTTAGGAAATGTCAGTTCTCAAGTGTAAAAATCTTATTAGGGTATGCATGCCCTCTGCTGGATATTACAGATTTGAGACTACTGGGTATTTCATAATATGTTACACTATATTTACCAGAACATTCCTGCTGTTTTGCCGTACTCTTGGAAGCTCATAGTTTGTTTTGTCTGTTTAGCTAATCCAAATGATCTGATCCAAATTGTTTTTAAAAGGTCAAAATCATACCAACAATAAGCACCGGAAATTTTTCTTAAATTTTCTTTACTGAGCAATATTACAAATAAATAAAATTTCTCTTGAAATGTACAATTAAGTATTTAACCTCAATGTAATGCATTACAAGGTATGCAGGTCGTTCTGTCTGCATACGCAGAGAGCATGTGAAGACAGGGGAAAAAACAGGAGGCAAACAGCTACAAAGACATTTATGCTTTTGACAAAAAAAGCGGGTTACAAATTGTCTTCGCGGTCAGACTTTTAAAACGCGTCTGCGTATGCTCGTGGTCACTGTTGCTTCCTCTCCCTCCTTTAGGTCGTAGTGGGGGCTGTGAGCTTAGTTTTTGTTGTGGCTTCAGGGCTCCTGCTGTGGAAGAAGTCTTCGGGCTGGATGAATGCGAAGTGTAAGCAGAGCACTAAGATCACAAGTTTTCTGTCACTTCTGGATGAAATGCAGCCGCCTGATAAGGCTGGATTGGGTTTATCGTGATTAGATGTAGATTGGAGCCGCAATCGGAACGATAAGGCTTTTGATCTCCTTATCCTTTCCCGTGTCCAACATGGTTTGTTTTAGTAGCCTTTTAATAAATGCTACTAGATAGGGGGTGGTTTACAGACCGGAGATTTAAAGCCCAGACTTTGGCTGTATCCCGGTTTATTGTCCTCTTTCGACGCTTTGTCTTTCCCGGCCTTAGATCCTTATCGACCTGGTTTTAAGCGATTCTGTTTGCGTGCCCGAGTGAAACCCCAGGTTTCCAGATACCCGATAAAGATCTGCACTGTGCTCCCTCAGCAAGTGATGAGGCATCACCCTGCCACGTATTTCGATTTAAAATAGCCCTATGAGGCTCACTTCGGATAAAACAGTATCCAGGATTTCACATTCAATTCTTACATACTGCTTTCAGGCCTGGCATATTAGTACAACATGCTTTTATTTGTCTCGTATCTTTATGAAAATGTTGCCCCTTTCTATTATTCCGATTCTCTAGTATTTTATAATGCTTTGGGATTTTTTTGTTTTCTAATGCCTATTTTCATCCCCTGCCCATCTTTTGACTATTGTCTGTTCCAAGAACGAGAATGGCGACCACGTGGTGAGTGGGACTTCGTAGAGTTTTTGTTTCTTTCCGAAATAAATTTGTCTCTATGCAGAGTTATACAGGTGTTCAGACTTAGATGATGATAATTATTTCCTTTAGACTAAAATTCCATGCGCGTAAGAAAAGGAAAGGAGACTAAAGACGTTGATGAAGTCCGATGCATCTTCACTCTAAATACAGGATTGACTCGGATAAATGCTCTTGAGGTTGGGTGCACCGTTGTCCGTCGGTGAACGCGGTCGTTAATTTGAGGTTAGTCTCTGTGAGACAAATGTAGAGGTCCACGATGGTGGGGTTTCTTTAAAATTCCTTTAACTCATGAAATACAATTTCTTCAAAGGGCATTGAAATGGTGGTTTTGCTTCAACACCCAGTTTCTTTTACGGGGTGGTATCGCAGTCTGCGCAGTGTCATTGATTTCAGTGGGACTGGGCAGAGACGACAGGACCATTTGATTTAAATCTGGTAGAATACGGTCTTCGATGCACTGTCGTCACATTCTTACTTTTACAGTTTCAAATACAGTTTGGTCGCAGCTATTTCGTTTTAAGGGCGCGCAAGCAGGGAAGTCACATATTGCCCTCCGAGAGATGCTATTGTTGGGTGGATTACAGAAATAGATGGAGCAATTTGCCTTGGTCTTTTGATTTGGGTCCTGTTTTCGTGAACCGAGATCAGTGGCAAAAAATTGGCCTTGTGTTTTCATATCGCAACTGAACACAGCCAGGAGCAAGATCTGTGCTCCGGGCCATGCCGGTGCCGTGCAGAGGCGCTGGCAGCATCGGGAGCATGGTCGTGCAGAGCGTGCCAGCAGCTTGCACAACTGCAATTCATGTGAAAAAGTACATATATGTGTATATAGATATTTACATGCACACATATATGCAGTGTGTGTGCATGTGTGTAAGGAAGCGGTTTGACCTTAGGGATATCTGGGAATTAACCTTGCCCCTTAGGCACAAGCACTAGACCAATGAAGTGAGTCAGTGATGAAGGACCTCTTTAGCTCTGGATTTCCTTGTGTTAGGTTGCTCAAGTCAGATCTGTAGCATTATTTTAATATAGGTTTCAGGATTTAATTTCGTTTGCATTTTGATGGTACTGTTTTAAAAAATAAAAAAAAAATCTCCCTTTGTAATAGCACTTGCTGTGGCATCATAATGTCTGTTTAAGAACCATTACTGTTTACTGCGCATCAGTGTGAGTGGAAAAATCCTCTCTCATGTCAAAAAGATCTCCTTCCCCTAGCACCGTGCCTCATCCTGGGGTGTGATGGCATTAAAATTATTGGGACTGATACTCTCCCTTTAGCTTTGTATCCGGCTCGTGGCCCCTGCCGTAGAGCAGCTGCTGCGTCATTGTTGCTGTTTTGTGAATGTTCCTGCGTAAACTTTGCTCAAAATCTGTAGGATTTTCCCTTGTTGTCTGTACTTCACCTACAGCACAAAGCATGAAATAGCTCATTAACATCATACTTCCATCAGCATCGGGTAAGATTCATTGTAATGTAAAATATACTGTTCAAAACCTCATTGAAATAAGTGGGGCATTTTGTACCGTCTATCCTATACTGGTAAGCGCATTACGTTTAGAGGAATACGTATATAAAGCCTATGTCCAGCCCGGGCAGCCAAATGAGCTGAGCGAAGTAACTCCCTGCTGGGCGTGCAGGAGGTCTCCGAGAGCGATCTCCTTATAGGCGTAGCCTATATCATGTACAATAGCTCATGTATTTCAGCAGGGCTTTTCCTGGAATAATTTATAATTCTGTACAGATTTTAGCACGATTTCTATACTAAAATTAGTTGGATTATCGAATCTCTGAGGCAACCCCCCCTAGCACTGATAGCCTGGGTGCCACTGTGAAGAGGGACCATGCAGAGCTGGTCAAGGTGTCACCTACAGCCTGCACCTGAAGACCAGAGATGGTCTTCACGCCTGCTGGTGAACACTGAGGTGATTCCTGTCCTTCTCTCTCCGTAGTGCCCAGTTCTTCATTTCTTGTGCGACCAAACCTCAAGAAGCAGAAAAAAAAAATTAATTGCAAGAACTGTAGATTATTGAAGTAAACTGCTCCATGATCCTCCTAATAATGCAAATAAACCCTGCTACAGCTGATAGTACGTAAATAATGATGCATTGTGTAAAGACGAATGTGGAACTATAAAGTTTAGCCCGTTCTTCAGTTGCTCAGAACTTTTTCCAAAATATGCTCTTAGCTTCGTGTTTCTCCTGCCTGGTCTTACTTCAGAAGTGAATTCTCCCTTAATTTGTCATTCTCTTCAGAGGAACCAGTCAGTCTCCTTTCAGGATGCACTTGAGACACAGGACATTGGAAGGAATGATAAAAAATAATTTTGAAAAATGTTAGAAATGCAATAATAAAATAAGAAATAAGTTTAAGCCAAATTGCAGACCTGAACAGATCCAAATTCTGAGCCATTCAAATTCCAATCCCTAATGCAATTACTTTTTTTTTCTTTTTTTTAAGCATCTTTCCCTTCTTTCAGTCTAACCAAGAACTAGACCCCAAATGTAGGGCGTTGAAAACCTGAATTAGAATATTCTGGTTGAATTCATCTCTAAAAAAATATGTCAAACACAGAATCAATGCAAACATTGAATTCAAATCATTTATAGAAATAGCTTCACTTCCTTTTTCTCTGCAGATGGAAAGAGTTGCCTCATGCCTTCTCATTCTGCCTCCCAGAATAGAGGCAAGGTGCCCTATCTCCCAGGGCAGGGGAGAATAGAGGGGGGAAGCAGATGACTTGCATTTGTGCTCTGGAAGTTGCTTAAATTTTCTACTTAATTTGATTAATTTTTCAAAGTACACCGTGGAGAGGCGAGTGGCTTCTTTATTGATTGATTGGCAATCCTATGCCGCTTTATTTTTTGCGGTTAAACAAAAATGCGAGCAAAATATTTCTGGAGCAATCATTTGAGTTTGGTGAAGATAACCAGTATTTTTTTCCCGAGGTGTTTAGAGAGCACAGTCTTCAGGCTCGGTGTGTTTGTCAGAAACAGGAGCTGCATGTAGTTCTTTCTTTGTCTCTCCTTTGATTGGCATGCATTGTGTCAACTGATTGAGTACGTGTATATATATATATGTATATAATATATATATATTTACACACGCACTAAGTTATTACTTCAGCTAATCATGAAGATGCTTTTTGTGCATTACTTTAAGAATAAGCGTATGCTTGGAAGTTATTAACCAGCCTTTGTAGGTCAACTTCTTCTACGAAGCTTTGCTTCAATTGTCAGATCATAAAGCCACGTAAGGATATATGTTTTGTTGCATGTGCCGAGCGCTAGAAACAAATGGCACATTTTAACATTTGGTCCTCTAGGTAGAAAAATTAATCAGATGTCTGACAAGATTGGTATTCGTCTGTATTTCAAGCTTCCTTCCTTCTTTTTTTTTTTTTTTGTCTCCCCGGCTTACGACAAATATTACTAACGGGTACTTTTAGGTTTTAAAATATGGACAGCAGTACTCCATGCAGTAAAAGACTTGAACGATTAATGCTACCCTTATGCCTCTTTTGAGTAGTTTTAGCCATGGGGCTTGGCACTGCCACCATTGTCTTTGTGCCAAAAAATATCCGCAGCGGCTGCCGCATTCTAGTACTGGAGGGTTGTCTCGAAAAATCCGCAGTGAGCGCGCCGCCTCGCTCTGCTCCCCTCCGCTCCCCTCCGCTCCGTCCTTTCCCCAGCACGATGGAGAGCCGGCCGCGCTCGCCGAGCCCCCGAGCGCCCGGCTGCCGGATGCCGGCACGGCGCGCGCTCCATGTGGAGCTTCCCGAGCTGCTTTTGTATTTGGGAGCACAAACAGTTACTTAAGGAGCCTACTCTTGCATATTATCAGCGCTCTCGCAAATTTTATTATCTGAGACGAATGTGCCAGTGAATTTTAAGCAGAAAATCAACATCAAGGCTGTAGCTAATTTTAAACGGACAGTTTATACAAAAGGTATTTTTTTCCCCTAGAAAATGAAGCGTCGTTACAAAAAGTACGATAATTCCCTAATTGCAGTTGATAGTGAAAATCTACGTGTGTGTATCTTTTTAGCGGTTTCTTGACTTTTTCGTAATTTTTTTTTTGCTACCCGTCCTTAATAGAGGAGGCAGATTTCTAAGCTGCGTGCGGGAACGACGACAGCCCCAGCACCGACAAATGTAATAAAGTTAAAGGCTTACACTCGCAGAATGAAATGTGTTCACTCATGAGCTCCAGAGCTATCTGCTCGGCGGTAAAAAGTGGATGCTATAGATGCAATCTTTACAAGGAGCATAATCCTAAAAAAAAAAAAAAAAAAGGAAAAAAAAAAAGTCAATCTCCCGCTGGCTGCTGTGCCGCTTTGGTACCTCGCAGACTTCGGCAGAGTCCTGGACGAGTGCCCATTGATGTCATGGAAACACTCAAATTACTGAGAATGATTCATGTCTATGCTGCTCTCCTATCCTCCCCCACACAAATAGAAGTAGATTTTAACCCTGACAACTTGTAATTTGCAGCGGGTTTATTTTTGTATCTGGATAAATATTTTTTAACAACTGAAATTAAGATGAGGCTGCCTGTGCCTGATATGATAGGGAAGGAGGCTGCCGGTGCCCGTGCGGCGAGGGGGGTCGCTTCCCAAGCGCCTTTCCCCGCGGGCCGCCTTCGCCGAGGGGGTTTTGCCCCAGCCCTGCGGGCAAAAAAAAATCACGACCGCGCGACAAAAACCCGGCTAGGGATCCTTAAATGACTTTGAGGGGGAAAGACGGTATTTGACTCCAGACCGCTCACAAAAGTCAAACTTTAGCAGTAGCGCCTCCGGCCGGAGGTCAAGCACAGCCGCCATATATTAACGAAAAGGCTCACAGAGTCGCTTCAAGCGTGCCTCCGCCATTGGGGGAGTGATTAAAATTGTGCCTGTCACCGTTGTCTCGTGGCTGGCCCAGCGAGGGGCACCGGGAGAGCGGAGCCGCCGCCGCCGCAGCCACGGAGGCTGCACGGCCGCTGGCGCTTCCCGTTCGCTCCCTCGACCTCCCGAGTTGGGGGGATGCTGCCTCTGAATGCACGGACGTTTTTTTTGGGGGGAGGGGTGTAAATTTTTTGGGTAGATGTGTCGGCAGAGTGGCTTCAAAAAGCCTTCATCCCCCGCTGGGGCCCGCGTGCGGTACGCGGTCAGCGGTGCCCACCTTGCACACGTGAGCAGCACTTGTGTAAAACACGTGGAGGAGAGGTATGCACGTCTTTCAATATCAATTTTAATTAATTTTCTCTTTTTTTTTTATTTTATTAACAGGTAAAACAGAAAGGGGTTCATACTCGTCGTATGGAAGAGACTCGAATTTACAGGGTTGCCACCAGGTAAGCGGAAACCTCCTTTGCAGAGAGCTTGTGCTAGATAGCCTGGTGGATGAGGTTTGCTTCTTAACCTTCCTCATCCTCGAGTTAGGCTCCATGGCGCATGGGGACGCTTGCAAACGTGCATTCCTCAGGAACAGGCGGCGTTTGCAAGCGCTCCTTCTGCGACTTCTGCCGGAGCCATCCCAGCGGCTGGGGCGACCCGGCGCTGCCCTGGCGGAGGCTGCTGCAAGCTGCCGCTCGCGGTGCTCTGCAAGCCCCGGGCGCCTTCCCGCGCGCCCACGCCACGGCGCCCGTGTCAGCCCCCAGGTTTGCACGGCTACTGCAATAAATCGTAGTTTTCATGGAATCTGTACGATGTTGTGTGAAAACAAGGTTGTATTGAGGGATAAAAATGTCTGTGGAAATATGATTTGTTGTCCCTTTTTGTTTCTGAATTGTTTTTGGCTGGAAGTCAAGGCCAGCAGGCTAACAGCAAAGCCGTCTCAAGGGAAGCATGCGTGAGCTAGAAAAATAAGAGTAGTTTAATTAAATAATAAAATGCCAGTGTAATACAAAGGTATAGCATGTGTGCGTGTGTGCCTCTGTGCACTTTGCATTTGCATACTTTTAGGTCTCCAGAGAAAGTCTGAGTCTGAAAATACTATCAATAGCCAAAAGTCTATGCTTTGTTTCAAGACAATTGATTTCCTTAAAAGACACTTTCTTTTTAATTTCAGCAGCAATATTAATCGTATGGTTAAATTCTTTTTTTTTCTTTTCTTGAAGAGCGCTAGGCTTCCTTTCCTTTTTATAAGTGCAGTAGCTTCTTACTTTGGAAAACTATTGAAAGAATTTAATAGCCTTCTTAATATTCAAGTCTTTATACTGTGTAAATCTGCCAGGAAAAAGGAAAAGCAAACCCCCAAATGCATGCTATTTCCCTACAGGACAGGGAAATACTCGATCCCTTCATCACTTTTGTATGTCCACGTGCTTTTAATAATCTGGGGAAATGGCGTACTTTTGGCTGTTTCGGCTGCTTATAGGGCCGGGCTCCCCCCGCGGCCCCGCAGGCCCCCTCGCCCTCGCCGCTGAGCCGTCGCGCAGCGTGCTGGCCTTTGGGGCTGTTCCACGTGCAGAGTTTTGGACGCCAAGCTTGGACGGGAAAGGGCAGCCAGGGAATGCTGTTCTGCCTGGTTTAACGCAAAACCGTGAATTTTTAATTCTGCGTGGAACAGACGAGAAGGACGTGGAGGTTCCTCCCGGTGGAAGTTTACAAACCAAGCCATGAAAGTCATGTTATTGATGCATTTAGCCTCCCCATACACTACTATTTATTGAGACCATAAACGACTTACTGATTTCGACTAAATTGCAATAACCAGAGCAGGTGAATACAGAAGATCACACACGTAGCTCTGTCTTCACCTGATTCAGAACAACTGCAGTAATTCTCAGTTAATTTTAGCAACCAGTTCCAGCTAGTCCTTTTTGCTTTAACATCCTTGCATGCCTGTGCTTCCAATAGCTGAGAGCTAGCAGGATGACTCATTTTCCCAATCCTTGCGTAGCGTTTGGGAATTTGTGCCTCGCATGCAGTCGCACCAGCCCACAGGTGAGACCCTTCTCTGCAGCTCCGGGCGCCCGGGGTTCCCCCTGGGCTTCTGGGCTGCATCTCTTCCGAAAACATATCTTCTCGTTGTTGCGTTCTGCTGTTAGTTTTGCTTTCGATCTTACTGTGTTTGAATGCTCTGGTGTTACTGAAAGGAAGTTAGAAATTGTGTCAGAGTTCAAAGCGGCACCGCAGCTTTAATAGTTTGCAAGGTCTCTCCGTTTTGCGTGAAGCCTTAGTACGCAGTAAGACGACCCGTACTGCAGTCTGCAGGGACTCACGTGTGCGCAGGGTGTTTAGGGATGCCTGCTGGTCACAGGGGTGGGTTTTCTTTGGTTTGGGGGTGAAAAGATAAACTTGGAAACTAAAGGCAGGGATGCAACTGAAAGCTCAAGGAGACAATTTACCAGAAACAGATTGTTCTTTTTAGGACCATCAGCTTCAGGACCCCAAAGTGAGCCTGCATTTCACATAGATTCTCTGCAGTAGTAGCAAGTGACCTAGAATCAGTATCAAAGAAGCGTCCTGAGTCCAAATATACCCAATATCGAACGACAGAGGAATCACGAGGTGCTGGTAGGGCTGCAGCGTCACGGCACGCACGGCGCGAGCCGTACGGGGGGCGTGCGGGACGCGGGGACGCCAAGGCGCTGGCCGCCCGGCAGAGCCCGCCTCGGGGCGAGGGGGTTCAGCCCCGTCCGAGGGCACTCGGTGGCGGCTGCAGCCCTCGGATGCGGCCCTCCGCTCAGCACGTCCGCCCAGACCGCGCTGCCTGACACGTCGCGGCGGGATGGGGCTCCGAAAGGGGAACTGCCGGCTCGCTGCCGCGTGCAGGACGGTCGCCTGGAGAAACCCAGGTTCCTCTTTTTCGTTCAAAAAAGCACCGACTGCATGAAGTTGATGGCCGTGGCTGTTGCTGGTCACTGGGTCTGGTCCAGAGCACAGAAGAGGTCAAAACCTTAAAAAGCTGATAAGCTTCGGCCTTTTGGCAAGCTATTGCACACTGTGAAGGAGAGCAAAGGCCCCAGCAAGCACCCGTAGCTCCTCTTCCCATGCTCTTCGTGCCAATGGAGTAGGTGTTGCCAGGATCCTGGAACAGACCCATCGTTTTTTGCAGTGCAGTGACCCACTAGCTGAGGTTATAATGCGAGAGTTCATGCGTTTCTTTTCCTGAGTAGCATCACTGAATGATCATGTTGTGCACTTGGAAGGAGGAATTCCGGAGTTTCCGCAGGAGTCAGCTCGTACGGACATTGATTTGCTATCTGTATAGGCTGTCTAACTGAACCTCCGTGACCATGCTCCATGGTTGTGTAGACCCAGTGAAGATTTGATGGAGAAAACCCTGCCTACTCACTCTTCATCTACTCACTCTTCTTTTCTGTGGTTTCACTCATGAAAATTTGAGAAATATTAGGAAAATATTAACAAAAAGTACAAATAATGAATAGTCCGATCCATGGAATAGGGTCTTTCTTCCTGCCGTATGCATGCAGGTTCTTGAAATGTGATGGAAAAGTGGATAAAATAGATGACCAGTGCTCAGGCAGGAAGGAGAAAAAAAAATTTCTAAAATAAGAATCTCTTGAATTCCTGCAAGGTACAGGAGGAATAATGCTTAATGCTGGGGTTGGGCCATCTGTTGTCTGTTCTCCAGGCTGCAGAACTATCAGGATCCACCAAATTATTAACAAGTATGAACCTTCGGGCTTAACATAAAATGAAAAGCAAGAAGTCTATTGCAAGATTTCTGGGGTGTGTTTTCATATGTATTAGGAAGAATTAGCTTATCTAGACAGACGATATTGAAGAAAACTTAGTGAATTCCAAAGAAAATGTTGGTAGTAATATTACAGGTAGTTCAGAACACCCTAAAGCGTTCAGTTGTCGGAGGACCCTGAGTAGCAGGAATAGTGGTGCGCATGCCTTTTTCCTAAACCCAAGAGGAGAGCGCAGATTTTGTTGATTTCTGAAAGGTAAATTGCTACCTCCAGATGTGATGCATTGCTCTCTGTAGATGAGTTCCTGGAACAATTAAGGAAAACTAAATACCTAACGATATTGAATTTGCTACCTATTAATCTTTTGGTAGGAAAAAAACCCAACAACCTCTCTTCACACAAAGAGCAGCAATGATCCGAGGTTTCTGTTCCTGTGCTTCATTCACACCAATGAGAGGAGAGGTCAGATACGCAGCAACCCATTTCCTTCAAGATGATTTTTATTTCAGAGCCTAGGGCCCAATTCTGCTCTCGCTGAAAACCATAGCAAATACAACACTGATTACAGTGGGGATGGAAGAAAGCTCGTCTTGGGACCTATTAAATTCCATTAGAGACAAGTCATCTAAGAAACATGTACTGAAGTTGTTGTCAAGACACTTTTGAAACACTGGCTTCATTGAAGTTAATGACAAAAATCTCATTTCATTCAGTAGAGTCAGGAGTTTGCATGTTGTCTTAATTCTGTGCTACTTACCATTTCCCTAAAGATCAGATTTTTTTTTTTAACTGTGATGATTTGGGGGGGGATTAGTAAGGCAGTAGGACTGAAAGAAAAAGTTTGCCTATTTTATTCCTCCAACTGTTTTTCTGGTTTCCTGTATTATTCTGTATTATTGGTTTGGCACTCAGACTGTAAATAAGAGCCTGCACTTCATAATGAAGGGCAATACATCTGTTTCTTTATTCAGAGAGCTTAATGTAAATCAGCACTTTATAGTACAGTTTAAACTGGTAAAGCCAAAAAGCATTGCAAGGAAGAAAAGCTCTGCTGCGTCAGCGGTCGGGAAGGATGGGTCGGTGCAAGGGTGCGCGTGGACTTCGCAGGGAGGGACCGCGAAACGGCTCCCGAGGGGATGCGAGCACATTGTTCAGGCTGGAGGATAAACTTGTGTAAATCACAATGCTTTGGTTTCCCAAATGACAGATAAAAATGAGGGGTTGTGTTAATTCTACAGTGTTTATAAAACATTGATATTCCTTGGTGCAAGAGGATCTGGATATACAAAATACTATTATTAGACTAATAGTAACGTGTGCTGCTTAGAGTACCATGGATCCACTAATCAGCTAATAGTCGATAGGACCAACTTTGAATAATCCGGGGCTATTGCGCTTTTCTGAGCAATAGTTAATTCAAGAAAGCAATGAATAAAGAGAACTGTAAAATGAGCTTGGTGGCCAGAAAACACTCCCTAGATTTCCAAGGCAACACAAAATTAGACAGTTCTTTTAAAATTTGGTCTGCGCCTTTCTGGCAAATGCATAGTAACTGATATTTAGTTTTCAAGGTGTTTTAACTTAAAATAAATCCAAAAATCCTAAGGTGACTTGTTTTTGCTACTAACGCTTTTGGAAAGGGAGTCTAAATGTTGTCTTTGGATGTACTGATCTACTTGATGCTCAAGAAATGCTCTCTGAAGCCAGCTGGAACCATCCCACTTTTAAAGCTGAAGCTGGAATGAAGTGTTAAGGTGAAAGCTAGTGCAGTTATACATGCTCAGCCAGCTTAAAAAAAAAAAGTTCTGCTTCTATAATGTAATAACTTGCATCCAGAATGAGAACATACCTGCTAGCCTTAAGCTTGATTCAAGATACTGTGGTAAAGGAAAAGGTTGATCAACAGAATGACTTTTTTCTGACCGTCTTTTCCCCCAGTCTTTTCTTCCCTAGCTCTTTGCGTTCCTACGCTCTCTTCTCTCACCCCAAAGTCTCAAATCCCATTCCTCCGGAAGGAGAGCCAGCCGGTTTCCAAGAACATATGGTTAAGGGCATAGCAGGCTATGAGGTCAAGTGACTATGCCAATTCTGGCTTAGGTTTCTAGAAACTCACTTAAAAGTTCACATAGACCCAACCTGAGTTAAGGCTTCTTGTAGCTGATAATGTTCCTCTGTATTCTTTTCGGTTGGATCTGGCTCCAAGTATTTGTTGAACATTACAGTCCTCCTTGGCTCTTTTGTGACGTCCCTTCTCCTGCATGATCTTGGCTCCTCTCTGCTCTTTTGCATTCCGCCTTTTCTTGCTTCCCTTCTCCTCTGCGGTGGGGCGACACGGGCAGGAAGGTGGGAAGCTACGTGAGAGTGGCCTGAAGGGTGGAAACCTGGGGAGGCTGAGAGGAGGCTTTGGCACACCGTGGGGCTTCCCCAGAAGGTTTTCGTATTAGATGTACATGGCCTTTTGTGCTCTCTGCTATAGCTAACACAGAGGGAATAAGTCTTTGGCTTTGCTCACTCTGAGCAGGTGGCAGCATGGTGGACACGCTTTCCACTTCACTTGGAAATGCCCCCTCTGCCATCTCTTTTCCCTTCCCATAAGTTGCAATGGGATTCTTTGAGCCTTTCCCATCAAGGAACAGAAGGAAAGCCTTGGATTTTAATTTTTGAATGTCTGAGGCTCGTTGAGCATAATGGAGGGAGTATATGATACACCTTTTGTATAGAAATAGTATAAATATTGCTGGAAAACTTTAAAATGAGTATAATGGAAATGAAAGGATATGCAGATTCCGTGGCAAGTGCATATAAATTAATTTAGCCCGGCTGCCTATGCCTCCATGTCTGTGTGTCCAATAAGTGTGTAAATCCTTGCATAACAGTGGTCTCATGCTGAGAAGGGAATGGACAGAAATAGCTGTTGCCCATTTTCTTTTTTCTTCCAGAAGTACTGGGACTTCCTTTTTCTGCTGTGAGTTATTGAGTTGTTGCAACATCTCTAATTACACGAAGAGCAGTCCAGCAAAGACAGAAGGGGGAAAAAAAGCAGGGGGGATTATCTTTTTGTCTGATAGGTACTTTTGAAAGGTCCTTCCTCCATGCTCCGTTCAGCATGAGATCGAGACTAATGCATATTCTAAAACAGGCTTCTGTTTTAAGCCACTGAAGAGTAACTATTGCAAAGATGCCTCTGGTAGCGTCGCATGGGGGCTTCCCACGTTGCAAAGACCTCACAAAATGACTGCACGAATGTTGTCCCAGGCATGCAGACGCTTTTGGTTTCCTTTAACTTGATCGGCAACACTTTCTCCAGTATCTTGTAAAGCACTTTGGGGTTTTTTTTTGTTTTTTTTTTTTTAATGGCCTGACCACATTTTCGTAGTAAATACCAGAAACGGTGACATTCTCATTTCAGACGGGGAAGGTGTCTGCAAAGGTGCTGCGTGTGCCTGCGTTCAGAGCTGCCGCGTTCAGAACCGCTGCTAATTTATACTTTGTTCATGAACATCAGGGCACAGAATCTTTCAGCTTTATTGGTATTGTATACAATAAGTTATTAAATTTCATCTCTGTAATACACCTGCAGTAAAATAACAAAACATTACTGCACTTTAGGAACATGTGTGTGTGTTACAATGTTCCACCCCTCCCTTCCAAACAGCTGCTTACGGATTTCAAGATCCGTTGTATATATTCCCCAGAGCCCACCTCTAATAATCGAGACACATCTGCCATCACAGTGTTATAGGCATATGTAGTTTTATTGGAAACTATACCTGTGTATAAAAAAATTAAATAACTCCTACCTCAATTAAATTGGCAAGCTACCTTTTCTGAAGATCATATTGCAGACCTCTTGAGACACAGTGAGTTCATTTTATTCTTCTATTACAAATCACTTAGTATTTTTTTGCTTAGTCAAATAACTAGATTTCCTCACATTTTGATGGCAAGATTCCTTCACCTGTAATAATTTCTTCTTCATTCTCTCTCCCTAGAAAAGCACACAAAAACTGTGCTAAGAGGATACAAGATACCTAATGTACCAAGGAACTTAGGCTCCTACAAAGTCTATTGCTAATCCATTTTTTTGTGATTAGATATGAAGTGTCAGTGCCCTTAACACAAGCTACAGAGCTTTGTTTATTTGCTTTTAAATATTTGAACACGCTGACTTCTTGACTGGGCAATATGTACTTACCAGGCACAGCTGTGTGTGGATGTGATATGCTCCATGAGAAATATGGTGCCAAAATAAAATTACGCCGTATTATAAGTATAGCCTTTGGCTAAACTAAATTCAAAGAGAAAAAGACGTAGTTCCTTGCCGCTTGGGTCCAGAGTTCGCCCTCAGCTGTTAGGGCTGTACTAACCTCTTGTGCAGGTATCACCGTGCACTTGGGGTAAGGAAGTGAAGTCTCAGTCCGGTTTCTCTGGCCACGCATTCTTGCCCCAAGGGCGAACGAGCAAGATTAATAAGCAAAATTCTGGACGCTCTGAGGTCAGTGGTTGAGTCCCGTTCGCGCCAGCGGGGCTGGGAAGCAGCATTTCTCTTGGCAGCTCCTGCGGCCGTCTGTGGTTTGAGAAGATTCACCTCTGTCCTAGCTTCTGCACAAGCATCTCGCTTTGGGAGGTGGAATCATTACTTCTGCTCCAGAAGTTCGTGCTAGCGCCCATAAACTATCCTCCCGTGATCATGGGGACATTGTGGACTAATGTTTTTGATGTTACAGCGCTAAAATAATGACATAAGAGATAAAATTTCCATGTTAATCAAATGTATTAAAAGAACAGACTTAAGTTCAGATGTCTGAATGGCTCATTTAGCAGAATTCCTCATGCATCCACAAAGACACAGTTTCATTGTCCATATCATAATTGAAGAAATGCTAAAACCCAACACTGCAATTTAGTGGTAAAAGGCAGCGCTTTTCTCCAGGCCCTTTGGATCAGATGTTAAACCGAGGGCTATTTTGTTGGGAGTGAGCATTCCAAGGGCGCCCTTTTAGAGCTTATAACCTGGCAACAAAATAGCGCTGCTATTCCTAATGTGCGATAATAGGTTTATGCTGTGGTTGAGCGCTAATAGGAGCTCGCTCTGCCTTTGCGGTGGCCGCGCTCTGACTTGCCGTGCTATCGCGGCTGCGAGCCTTCCGCGACGAGGGTGCCACCGCGCTGCGCCGCACGGTCCTGCTTCGGATCCGGTCGGTATTTGATGGAAGACCTCCAGCAAAGGGGGAGGCTGCTTTGGGAACGAACGCTGGCAGTTTTCAGGACTCAGAAGGGACCGCGAATGCCTCAGTGCCCAGGGGTGATCGTTGCGGGTGCTGTCCTTGGCATATATGATACGCTGTGCTGCATAGGCTGCCACTGCTTATAGGCATCTTTTAATTTTGCTGATATAAGTGTTATAAGCCCTAGAAAGTAAAGAAATGGGCTGCTGGAGTAACGGCTGAAACCGTTTTCGTTGCATACTTGTCTTGGTGCAGACAGGGGCTCTCGCCAACCATCCGTTGCTTCCTGTGAAGCCAACGATCTCCTGCACCTCCTCGTGCTTCTGTCTTAGTGGTGACCTGCCTCGTTCTTTCCCTGTCCCCATTAATGAGCTGTGATCACCCTGAATAAATCCAGTAACCAGCGTGCTTGGGCGCATCAGCTTTCCAGCTCCATCAGTTGCAATGTAATGACAGTCCAGGCAAGCGCTGAAGGAAAATACTGCTCTTTGCACTAACAAAAATTCATATTGCTGTGGCGGTTGTGAGGGCAAGTACATAGTCTTGCTGAAGATACTATAACTTCAGAGCTTTAGTCACAGAGCGGTTGGGGTTGGCAGGGAGCCCTGGAGATCCCCTGGTCCAGCCCTGCTCCAACAGCGTCACCTTGAGCAGGTTGCCCAGGACTGTGTCCATCGGGTTTGAATATCTCCAAGGATGGAGACGCCACCACCTCTCTGGGCAACCTGTCCCAGTGATCAACCACCCCCTCAGTAAACACGTGCTTCCTTGTGTTCAGCCGGGATTTGCTGTGTTTCGGTTCGTGCCCGTAGCCTCAGGAATGGGTCAGTTAATTGAGTGTTTTGGATTCTGGACTCCCGGAACGTTAAATAAAGCTCTAGCTTCACTGGCAATTTTATGGGAACGTCAAGCGAGGAGAAGGCACTCGTGTGTGTTCAGCGTGCACACACGTGTACAAACACGTGCACACAACACACAGTCACATGCTGGCGTTTTATTAATATGCTTTTCTTTGGGTCACCCTAATATTTTCTGAATGTGCCAGTCTCTTGCAGTTGCCCCAAACCCCCATGACCATTTCTGTGGCATTTGCTGTATGCTGCCCCGTTGCCCTTTTCCAGCAGACCATTCCCGACAGCCTTTCTCCTGCCTGGAAGCCGCGCTGTTCCTCCGCTGCCTGGCTGTGACCCATGGCTACCTGCTGCGGCTCGAGATAGGACCTTCACGCGCACTATGGCTCAGGACAGAGAAATAACATCTTCTACCAGCGCAGACAGATACAGGGTGCTAGCTAGTAAAATAATCACTGTTCTCAATACATACGCTGCGGGTAAAATTTAGTCAGGATCTGTGCTTTCTAAGACACCTATTAATTCTTTTCTACAATTCACAACATTGCTCTCTTGCTTTGCAAACTTCTTTACGTTATTTATTTGTTGTTGCAGTTTAAACAATCTGAAAGTTGTCCAAGTCCCTCCAAGTTTTAAAATCTAGCAGTTCTCCTTAGCTTTCACTTTGCCTGGGCTAATAATTATATTTTAAGTCATTCAAATACATAATTAAATAGTTCAGTACATGAATGCGCTGCGAAATCGGTGTTTTCACAAACAAATGACATACATTTAGACAGCAAATAATTGTAAATCCTGCACAGCCAGTAGAAATTTTTTGCCTGTGTTAGTGCATACTCTTTGGGAAGGTCCAAATAAGCACAAGTCCGTGATCTGTATATTTTTAAGAGGTTTCATACTCCAGTAGACCCTCACCACTTTATTTTCACAGAAAGCTCTTTAACTTCCTTCTTGGTAATAGCTGGAGAAAAAAGAAGCATATTTGCTCTCCATTTGAAAGATTGTCTTCTGGTAGCGCAATGGTGCCAGCCTCAAGCATCAGTCCGGGCTGGCATCAGCATTGACCTTGGGGTGAGTTTTTGTTTCAAAGAGACGATCCAGCCCCGCTTCCGTTGTTACGCCATTTATTCCTTTGCTTTTTTGGCTTGGGAAAGGAGCAATTACTTCAGACAAGTAGAGATTTCAGGGAACGTATGAGAATATGAATCTTACCATCTATTTATGTATGGAATAATTAAAAACAATGACTAAGTTCTGCTATCATCCTTCCTAAAAAAAGAAAACCCTCAGATACCTCAAACACACCAGCAGTATCAGATGGCTCTGCAGTTGTCATGGAGCAGCCCCTACTTCTTTTTCGAATTCTTCCTCTTCTCACAACTGAAGATGATTTTTCAGCTTGCTTTAATTCGATATCAAGATATTTTTGTAGGGCCGCAAAGCGCGCTGCCTTCCGCGCGCATCAGGATTTAGGGTGCTAAATCCCGCCTATGTTGCGCATAACTGCAGTGCGTTAGGTGCATCCCTAGTTATCCGATGGGTCTTCTGCGCATCCATAGCTGTTTTTCGGTGCTGCGGTGCCCAAGTTAGGAGTCTGCATCTGTAGACCGGCTTCTGTCAGCCAGTGAACCAGAACCGTCTGGCGCTGTGTCTTTCTTGCTTCCCCTTTCCTGTTCGGCTTGGTTTTCGCTCTTCCCCTTTCGTAGCTCTTTTCCCCCCGTAACGGACGTGCGTTTCGTTGCAGCCGCCGGCGGGTGCTGCGATCGTGGGCGCCAAATTGCCACCCTGGGGCGGCTGCGGGAGCATCCGGGCCCCCCCGGGGAGCGGGGGCGTGCGACGGAGGGGACCTTTGAGGGACGTTTGGGGACCGAAAGGAAACTATCAGGCAAAAGACCCTACGCAGGCAGAGAGCAAAACCGAAGCGTTTCTGGCCATCGCTTGGAGCGGAGGAAAACTTCCGAAAGCCGCCAGCAGCCGGAAGATTTCTTTTCCTCCGGCGTTGGGAAGTGCCGACCCCGTTGTTGGTGCTTACCAAAAATAAATAGCCACAGCGCGGGAGGCAGGTGATTTTTTCATTCCTTCGTGCCGTTGGCGGCAGATGAGGTGCGTGGCTGCCGGGCGTCCAAGCCGTGCTGCAGTGTGTTTAGCGACAACGGCAAAGTTAATATTTTTATTTCGTTTCCGAGTTAATGACAGAATATAGCCATCTGTCTTCATGTTTATAGGCCTTTCTTTTTTTTTTTTTTAACTGTTTTCTTTCTTTGAAAACGGGTCTTGCTCGACTGTCGACATTTTTTATTAATAGTAAGGAAAAGATAGGCTATACTATAGTTCAGGTAGAATTATGGATATTTTCCACCTCCTCATCTTTCAAAATTGTCTGGGGAAAAATGCATGTAAAGTCTAATAAAAGTGGTCTGTATCACTGAAATATAATACGCTTGGGTATTTCTCTGTCTCCTTTCTTACATACCACTATAATATACAGGCTACCTTTACAATACATGTGTCGGATAACAAGATAGTGTCCAAAACCAAAATTTTTGGAGGAAGGGATTTATTTTATTTAATGTAATGCAAAAAAACCCCAATTGACTGTTGAGCATATTATAGCCATCTATAGAGAAATTAAGCAAGCAACTGCCCACTGCTTTATGGCATCGTACTGCCATATCTTCCCCATGACATGGGAAGAGTCATGGGCTACTTGAGATTGCCAACATAATCTTTAATTTATCCCTTGTGAACAAGATACAAAGCAAGTTGTTTCCGCAGTTTGAAAGTCCTGCTTGCTTTCTTGCTCCTGAAAATGAAGATTTTAAGGACCTCAGACTCAGGTTTCATGAGCCATCCTGAGTCATCGAAAAGAGTCCCCTGTACATTATCCTGCAGCTGCATCTTGCTGGGAACAGAGAATTGCTGCCTTTTTTCTAAGGTTGCTTGAGTGACTGTTGTCCAAAACAGTCCTCAGTAGTTGTATCCTGGCTCATTGCTCCCCGTTCTGTAAGCCTTAGGCGTGAAAGAGTGATAGAGCATTTTCCATGAGTCCTTACTATTTCCTTTTCACATGTATATATTTCCAAGTCAAATCAAGAGCAGAATGGTCATTTTTAGAAGTTTTTATTCCATGAAGACCAGTCTTGGATGGACTTTGTAAAATGATGGATTTGTAGCCCAGCTTTGGAATACTTGTGAAAAAGTAGCATTTGCATTAGTGCAAATCACCACTCTCTTCTTTCGGCACTATCAGAAGAATTTTTTAGCATATATATCTGTCTTTATCCCAGGGCATGACTGCAGTGTGATATTGGAGTCACGTATGGCAGTTTCTAAGGATAGACCTCCACAACCGTACGTGTGTAGAGCATGCCAGTCCATTTTGGAGCTGCAAAGGTGCAACGGGAAATTGCCTGTTGTAGCTGTTTTTAAGCAGCGTAGCCAGGACGAGTGAGGTTGCTTCCTCCCGCGCTCTTGCCACCGAGCCTGGAGAGCAGAATAATGACACTGTGCCGTCTTTTTCCAGTTACTAGAATCTCATTTTGAAGTTATCAGGCTTTGCAATTTTTGTCATACGTCTTCTGCTGTCTCTTTGCTTTCTTTTCCAATTCCTTCCTTTATCAATCCAATTGCTCCCAGGTACGTGATATGTACTTCCATAGGAACTCGAATGCGATTAAAAACAACACAATATCTGTGAACCTTTGCTCTCCTCCGCGCTTCTGTTCGGCCTGGTGGTTCTTTTCTGCCGAGTAATTTAGCATAGTGGCTTTGATTTTTTTCAACTATTTCTTTCAGACAAACAGATCCCACATTTTATGACAACTTTTGTTCCTAATGCTAGTCTGAAGTGGTGCTACCTTTCCTTCAGAGCCCTGCTTGCACATCAGCTCTTTTCTACCTCTTTTGACTATGGAAGTGTTACTATATTTTGTATTAACGGCTTTGAGTACAAGCTGGAGTCAGACCATGCCTACACGTCGTCCCTTGCTGGCTTATTTAAATCCGTACCACCCCACTGGGTGGGTTTGTCGGTTCCTCTGCAACCTGCAGGACGGCGAAGCGGGAGCAAGGCTTCGCTCTGCAGCCTCTGCGGCGGCAAGGCTCCTCGGCACCTTTGCCGTGCAAAAAAGCAGGAGGAAAAGCACAACCCCAGCAGCAAGCCTGGTGCATGGAGGGTCTTCCCTATGCATCGGTAGATGTCTTGTGGACAAGACAACCACAGTAGGTGTCTGCAGAGCCTTTTGGACCATGCGAGGTTCCATGCGCTTTGAGCGAAGGTCGTGCGCCTGTCCTTGCAGACACCTTGCTCCTGCTAGAATTTGGGCAGCTTACTAGCTATAGCTGCTTTAAATCTTTGTGATGGAGATAATACGGACAGGTGAAAATTGTACCATCGGGGCAAAGCGTTGCTGGCAGTTTCTTCATGCACGGGCCGGCTGGAGCAAGCGGCTGCGCTCCGGCTTTTCACGGCAGGCTCTGCTGCAGCGCTGCCCCGACCGCGGGGCCGCTCCGCTCTGACGCACGGGCCTGCCGGCTTGTTACAGTCCTACCTGCGTCAGCAGAAAAAGGTGCTTTTTTTTTTTTTTTCTTCTTCTTCTTTCAGATTTCTCATAGCAGCTGAATTTGCCAATTCTGCTGTTGCTGTAGGGTGCCTCCAATTTTTTGTCCTGTCTGAAGCCCAAGGTGACTTCAGCTTTGCAGATTTCACTTGAAACGAATAGGGCTTTGCATTTTATTCAACCTCACATACGCACCAGGTTAAAACATAGAGTGGTTACAGCCTCAGCTTCCATCGAAAAGCATGTATTTTAACTGCATGAAAAAAAAGACTGCAAATAGCAGAGGAAATTTGAAATAGAGGAAAAAAAAGATGCAACATTTCAAATCTCATATCAGCAGCATCAGTGTGTTTTATGTGTACTTGAATAACATAATTCTGGAAAAAATAAGCCTGACTTGATAACACTGCAAACGGAAGCCTCCTGTAAGGCCAAACACTATCTGATACATGAACTGCTTAAGTTTAAGTCTTTAATAGTCCTTTCCCAAGAACATAACAGCATGCCGCTGTCTTTGTCGCGTTGCCATGTGTATATTTACCTAGGGAAGAAACTCCTTAGTCATAGGCCTCCTATCCGAATGCTAGATTATTTAAGGATATTTAAATTGCTTGTAGTCGGTGGAGAGCATTTTTTTCTACAAACTCTTGCTTCGGCATAAAAAGGGGGAGGGCGTTGTTTATCCCTGAGACTGATGAATAGCAGTAAGTTAAGAAAAACATCCTCTGAGCACTTTAAATATTTAGCATGGGTTTGGTTATTTTTTTGGACAGGAAGTTTGTTTGGTCTCTTAAATGTTTGTACGGTAACTTTTCTTTGGTAAAAATATTACGAATGTAATTTCAGAAAAATGCTGTTTCCCATGCATTTGGACTTCCCGAAAGCCTTTTCTGTGTTCTCATATTCAAAGGGAAAACAATAATTATATCATTAAAAATGGGAATTCAGCCACAAAACACCTTTTCAAGACTGAGGCGTGTCAGGATATTTTACCCTGTCTGAGACAACTTGAGCCAGGATTTTTGTTGCAAGCTGTTCGTAGTCAAATGCTTACACAGGGATGAGTGATGATAATTGACTTGTTAGGTTAACGGGGCTTTTTTTAGGGTTTGTAATAATTTGCCAGAAAGAAACATTTTAAGGCGAGTAGCGGTAGGGCATCCTTACTGAATCATGTCGAAGTGCTTACTCCAACTGAAAAAAAGCAGAGACCAACTAAGAAATGCTTGCCAGCAAGTCTTCAGTATTTTTTTCTCAGGGAAAAATAGTGCAAAACGGTCTTTCTCTGTGCAGCATTCATTTCTGCATGTCATTAATCCTCTCTGCCTCTTATCTGTCTTCCCCCCAAAGAAGTGACCGCATTGCTGATGCTTACCAGATGGTATCGGATTTGCGGTGTTTGAAAAAGTGGGCGCTTACAGCTGCTCTGAACTTCGGCGTTGCACAGAAATACAGATATCTGTGCACTGCGAAGCGCTGTGGAAGGCAGCGACACGAGGGGCGGCCTGATTCTTCTCGTGCTGAGCAGTTCCCACGTCTGTGCCCACAAGTACAAGCTTTATCTGATTGCTATTCAAACCTATATTCAGCGGTAGCTTTTATGGTACCTTTTACACCATATTTTAATATTCTGAGATTGTGCATTTTTCTAAATCTTGAAACAACTGATGTGTCTGAAGCCGAAGCCGCCCAGGTTCCCGGGGCCGGAGCCGCTTCTGGAGCGTTGGAGAAGGCGCTGGGACGCGGGGTGAAGCCATGCTGCCCTCGCAGCCAGGGGGACGGGGGTCTGCTTCGGTGCTTGCACGGGGTGGCGTTGATGCTGAGTTGCGCCTCGGTCATCCGCAATATCGGGAGGTCGCAAAGGCGGTTATAAAAAAAAAGGAAACCCAACTTTGCAAGTTCAGGAGCACCCGGGAAAGTCAGCAAGGTGTCTGGGGCACCTGGTTTTTTTTGTGTGTGTGTGTGTGTGTGTGTGTGTGTGTGTGTGTGTGTGTGTCCACCCCTACGTATAGTTTGCACGTTAAATACAAGCATATATTTGATGCCATTTTTTGCAAATCTTTGCAGCAGGGAAATCATTCATATTTTCATTTGAGCTGTAGTAGAGGTATTTCCAACTCCAAGCACTCAAGCGCAAACCCATAAATTGAGCAAACCCTCTATTTTATAAAACGCGCACATTAGTGGAGGAGGAGGAGGTCCCTTCTTTCCGCTGAAATTTTTATGCCTTATGCTGGTTCAGTTGAGTCACTTTTTATCCGTCTTTTCTCAAATTTTGTCAATTAAAATATTCTCATGATGCTAAGACCAACAGCTTTAGAAGAACGCCAAGTATCGTGCAACTGATGGTGAAATCATTCACTGTAAACGTGAAAGATGGGGATCAATAACTCAATTAAATAACTAACCTTTAGTTATAAGCAAGCAGCAATATAATAATTTCAGTCATCATGCCTAATGGTGATTGAAGGGATAGGAAGAAGCAAATATACCCCAAGAATCAATGTGGTAAAAATTAGGTAAGAAGTTACAGATTGTTTTTTTCTCCTGCTCACCTGAAATAGGTCAGGAAAATCAGTTTGTTTGGATTAAATCAAGTGTTGTGTTGGCGTACCAGAGGCAGAACAGTGAGGCTGATGGCTCTGCAGGGAGTCCTTCGTGTCCCCGTGGAGCATCTTCATTACAGGGACACAGCTCCTACAGCCGAGTGTGAAATCCTCGCTGTCCGGAGGCTGCTGAGCCCCAGCCGTACCTAGGAGCACTCTGTTCATCTTCACGTCCATCAAATGCCGCTTAAACCAATAAATGAACTTTCAAAGTTCCTGGGTTTGTGCTGATATTATATTCAATGCTCAAAAAGCACAACTGGGAGAAATTACTTCAGAAAGGTTTAAACTTAAAGAGCAATTTTAAATTATGCAGGGGAAGAAATAGTGAAAAAATAAAGAGCTGGAGAACTAATACTAATGACATTAATGCACAAGGGTTAGTTGAACATGAAAAATTGTTTGATAATACCTGCAAGCATTTTTTAATGGGAAAGGTCAAAGTCTGAAAAGAAAACTGCTGAACGCTGTGCACAGCTATCGGAAGATGTTGCCCTAGAAGGTAGAAGAAATGAAACAAAAGGTTATTTGCCATCAGACAGAGAAAATAAAATAAACATACTAAAATTTCTTTCACTTCCCTAATGTGAGTGTTCATGAAAAATTAAATCCCTGTGAGAAAAGTTCCTGTGCTGTCTGAAGGTCTAAATTCTTCTGCAAATACTTTATGAATTAGGGTTGCTTGAGTGAAAAAGGAAAACAGTACCTTAGATTGAAAACATACTTGGTGAAACGCGAGGAAATTGTTTCTCTGTGTTTGCCATCAATGGTTTGCAATTTACACTTGGCATTAGAGAAAAATACTGGACGTAAATGACACACAGAAGATTTCACAGAGAGATGCCAAATTTCCACTAGCCAAAGAAAGGAGTATTTGTAGGAATTGGACAGATTATGAACAGATGCCCTGATAGTCACATGATAAGTGGAAATTTAGTTTCATAATTTGATTAAAAGCAGAGGATTGAAATCACAGAAGGAAATAACCAAGAAATGATTCAGATGTGTATGTGGCATTACTTAGTTAACTTGACTTAAGTGAAAATTCATAAACTGAGGAGAGAGCATGTAAAAGGAGCTGAAATCTAGATGTTGAGATGTAATATTGTATTCCGTGGTTTTACTAAAGAAGAAGAGAACAGGACAGCTGCATTTAGAAATTTCTTATATATATCCCAAAAAAATCAGAAAAAATTACCTCCTATTCATCCATTTCAGCATGACTTAGGAGTGATTTCAACAAATTCAAGTTGCTTTGTTTGCAAATTTGCAACAGAATAGGTATTGAAAAGTCGAACGGAGATGGTTGAAGAGCAGTGGTGCAAACCAGGTAGCTGGCAAGGGAGAGACAGGCACCAGCTAGCACGGAGGAACCCGATTACTGTGGCCTAATATTTTATTTAGAGAATTGCAGACTATTATATTGGATCGTATATGCGCATGGAAGTTTTTAGTGTTGACGATGATCGCAGTACACCATTTGTGCTCTTTTTTTCCTGAAGAAAACCATAATTAGATTACACAAAAGCCCCACGAGGTGCAAGGAACCTGCGGGATAAGGAGAGCGGGGGCAGGTGCCGTGCCGGGAGGCGCTGGAGGGGCCGCGTGGGCCGTGCAAGAGGGCAGCGAGCCTGAGGGCTTCCCCGGCCGCGGTGCCCTGGCGGGTGCAGGACATTGGGCGATGCCAGGAGCAACACAGGGAGAACTGGCGCTCGGGAGGAAGGCGAGGAAGGCCTAAACATGAAGCAAGCAAGCAAGCGAGCTTTTGTTTTTAGAACAGTAATGAGTTTTAATTTAAAAAATGTTGTGACGTTGCAAAGAAACCAGGACTCTTATCTTTAGGTGAAGTGTCCGAACTCTCATAATGCATAGGAAATTTATTGCTAAACAGACTTACTTTTGAAAGGATACATTTTGGCAAGAGAGTTGATAAAGGCATATAAAGTATGTACACGTGCATGTGTTCATATCAGTTTAAAGGTCTGTAGTGTATCTGAGTGTGTGAACATGCACGTCCACAAGTATATGAGCCACATGCATGAGAAGATGGATGCACACGTACACGAGCAGATGGATGCACACATACACGAGCAGATGGATGCACACATACATGAGTAGATGGATGCACACATGCATGAGTAGATGGATGCACATGTACACAAATAGATGGATGCACATGTGCACAAGTAGATGGATGCACACATACATGAGCAGATGGATGCACACGTACACGAGCAGATGGATGCACACATACATGAGTAGATGGATGCACATATACATAAGTGGATGGATGCACACGTACACAAGCAGATGGATGCACACATACATGAGTAGATGGATGCACATGTACATGAGTAGATGGATGCACACATACATGAGTAGATGGATGCACATATACATAAGTGGATGGATGCACACGTACACAAGCAGATGGATGCACACATACATGAGTAGATGGATGCACATGTACATGAGTAGATGGATGCACACATACATGAGTAGATGGATGCACATATACATAAGTGGATGGACGCACACGTACACAAGCAGATGGATGCACACATACATGAGTAGATGGATGCACATGTACATGAGTAGATGGATGCACACATACATGAGTAGATGGATGCACATATACATAAGTGGATGGACGCACACGTACACAAGCAGATGGATGCACACATACATGAGTAGATGGATGCACACGTACATGAGTAGATGGATGCACACGTACACAAGCAGATGGATGCACACATACGTGAGTAGATGGATGCACATGTACATGAGTAGATGGATGCACACATACACGAGTAGATAGATGCACACGTACATGAGTGGATGGATGCACATGTGCACAAGCAGATGGATGCACACGTACATGAGTGGATGGATGCACACGTACACAAGCAGATGGATGCACACGTACACGAGTAGATGGATGCACACATGCACACGAGTAGATGATTGCACACGTGCACACGAGTAGGTGGACGCACCCACGCGCAGATGCATAAATGCACGTACTTGGTGCTCGGTAGCATTCGCTGTGGAGCGATGCTTAGCCCTCAGCCCGTTTCTCTGGACAAAGCCATGAAGGGCCCTGTGGCCCCCAGCCGCGCGATGTGAGGACAGAGGGAGCCACGCTTTTGGGGACGGTGTCCCCGCAGGAGGACGCGGAGGTCGGACAGGAGCTGGGGCTGTGCTCCTCGAAGCCCCCTTTCCGCAGCACCCCCGCGGTGTTGGGCTTGATGCTGGGTCACGGCGTAGCGTGAAGACATCAAAAAAAAGAAGAAAAAAAAAGCATACCCAGGATGTCAGCAAAAAAAGGCCTTTTCTGAGATATTTTTCCCTCATCTGTGCTTGCGGGGGATTTCAGATTACAGGCTTCAAGGTCATTTACCTTTAATCTGAATTAATGTTGTATTAAAAAAAAGGCAGCATTCTGTCATACACTAATCTCACCTGTTTTGGTAATAAAGGATAAATACAATAATATTTTTAAACCTATTTCCTACCTATTAGGTCTAAAACAAATATTTAAGTGAAACAGTTATTTGCATTCATGTGATTTTCATTTGAAAAGCAAAACTTCAAGTTCACAATGGAAACAAGGTTTGTTTTTTCCGGGAGGGGTAATGTAATATCCACATGGATGTTGTTTTGTATTAGTGAATGCATGTTTTTTCTCTGCACCTAGTTTTAATTCTTTGCTTAGTTATCCAAGTTATGGAGGCAGAACTTAATAGTTAGTGACTTATTTTACAAATTACTGGAAATACTGTCAGGATTGTATATAACAACAAGAAAAGCAAATGCATCGCAATTGATAAAAAATACAGCTGCATGTCTCAATTTGAAAATGGATTTTGCTATGTTGCATTTATTTTCTTCTGTGATTTTTTTTTAGCTCAAACTTCAAAATTCAACTGGCAAATTCAATATATTGTGTGCTTTGTTTATTATAAAACAAATAGACTGCAAACTGTACAGATCTGCGAGCGTGGAGTGGTTTGCACAGTGTGTGCCGTATTGCAAGCGTATGCCTCCAGGATTTATACGGATGAGCTCAAAGATCTGCAACATCTTGTTTCCTGCCTGGTGTAATGGTTGCACCCAAAGATAACCCCAGAACGTTTGCTTCCACTGTATAGGAGATAGATATGCGTTAAACCCCTGCCTGAAGCCTGGAAAGGAGTTTGACAAATGTAGCGCTTAGCTTTTAAGCTGATCATTTCTTAATGGTAAATATGAACTTTGATGCCTAATAATTCGTTCAGGTTTTAAGACCCAGTTTGGGGAAAAGGCAAGCTCCGAGTGCTAGGTAATCTATGGCAGCGTGGTTTGTAAACGTTTTATCTTTCCCTTTGTTGCAGGCCATTAGCGGTGTGACATGTGGGCTGAACAGTAATAAATGCCCATTGTTCTTTTTAGAAGCGTCCTCTCCCAAGAAGTACATATATGTTTTCATCTTAGTTTTCCTGCCTGGAGTGCTCAGCGAGGTCCCCTTAAACGCACAAAACCACCTCGTTTTGTTACCTTAACAGAACGTCTCCCTGTCCGATACAAGACAAAGGAGGGATTTTTCCTGTTCTTTTTTTTTTTTCCCCTGAGAGGGAATAAAAGAAATTAGTCTGTGACAGTTATGACGAAAGTTTTTGCGATACGTTTAAATAAACTGGTCTTTGTCGTAGGAAGAAAGCCGTTGTACGCAGCACTTGAATGGAATTTGTTGACAGTAAAATATTTAGTCCTAATTACGGCCGCGCTTCGCGCACAAAGATACCGCGCGCCCTGCGTGCCACCGGCGCGGGTATCCGCCCCGCGAGCGAAAACCCTTGCAAATCACCCCAAGGTGCCCCCGCGTCCGAGGGCTCTTCCTTGCGGCCCGCGTCGCAGGGGTCGCCCGCGCGCGTCCGACGCACGGCTCCGTCCCCGTCCCCGTCCCCGTTGCATCCTCCACCTGGAGGGTCACGAGCAGCGAGCGGTCCCTGCCAGATGCAACTGGTGGCAAAGGGAGAGAAGCGTTCGGCTGCTAAATAAAAAAAAAGGCTGTGCAGCCTTTAAGACTGGTACCTGTGTTTGTTTCTAATGTAATAATACAAGTTTGGGATTTTTTTTCTGTAGAAACCTCTGCATCTTTTTATAGAGAAAAATGTTTGGATGAAAAAACAAAAACAACATAGGGTATGTGTATGTTTTATGCTCCTAAAGTGAATCGTGTTTAATCTAAAATAGTTTGCAAACGCTGTCTTATATACATTTTTTTTAAAATCAAATTAAAGCTAGGAGGATGGATATAGGAATTTATACAGCTGATGGCTGTAAGTCTTTCAGACTACCCGACATATGGATAAACCATGCACAGATTTAGCAGGTCTGTCTTTATGTTAAGATGTATACGTGATAAAAATATATGACTGAATAGAATTTTTGTGGTTAGCACTGTTTCATTCTGAAATGCTTGAAGACATTCAATAAAATTACGTTTATTTTCGGAGGATATTCACAATGAATGATAACCATTTTTTTCAAAGAGTTTTTGCATATATTTCTTTGCCATTATGCAACAGACTTGCAACCATTTTCGTCGGTGCAGGTGTTGTTTATTAAAAGGAGCGCAGTCATCGCAGGTGTATATTAGACATTAGCTAAATGTAAGGATATTAGTGAAAAGTACCTCATGACTAACATTTTTATATTTTTACGCCTGTGGGATTTCTGTGAAGCCAAATGCTACGCTGCATGTCAAGGAAAGGTTGCGCCCGGAGTCAGCCCCAGATTAGTTGTCGATACCTCATCAGGGATTTTCATTTTGCTTCCCTGGGAAAAAAAGTAATATAGTTTTCTAGAATCAAAAGTTATCTTTGGATGTTTTTAGAAGCGCAGTAAAGGAGTAAGGATGTTTTAATTTCTGATTTTCCAGCTCATGGGTCATATTTGACCAACTGCTTTCAGGAGAAGACATGCCACTTTGTTGAGCTATTTAGGAATCAAAAAGACTGTCTTAATTTAAAACAAGGAGCCTTTGTTTTAGTTGGTGACTGCCTTGTGAAATTTTTCAGTTCTCAGCGGGTTAACCAGGGAACAGGGGCAGAGTCATAATTGGCCTATTTAGAGTATTTTGCATGTGAATAGTGTGTTAGTGAAGCATTACTAAGTCTGTTGTGAGTGACATGGTGATTAGAATTTAGATTAGGGAAAACACATTCTGTACTTTATCAAGTACAGTAATTAGTTCAGTCAGTAAAAGTTGATTACAAGTAACGATAAAGTTAGATTTTTGGTACTTAATTTTAAAATTTCTTTATTAAATGGTAAATTTGTTCTTAATATAAATGGTAGTATCTACACCTGTTTTATTGCATATCAGAATAATTAAAAGAACAATGTGTTCAATGCAGAGTATAATCAGGGGATTTATATATTATGGGTAAGTTTCAATGTAGTTTATAGCAAATAGAGCATTACTCAGGAAATTGTTCTTCTGTCATAGTCTCTTAAAGATTTCTAATTTTTCTTTAAGTATGGGTCAGATAATGTTTTCTGCTGTTTCATGGAAACCATCGTCCTTCGTAGCTCCGTAAATTTTGCATTTACTAGGATGCTTCTTGTTAGTTAGTGGTAGAGGCGTAAAATGGATATATTGAAAGTCCTTTGCTGCTGCTACTGCTGCTGCTGCTATACAATAGCGTTAATTGTTTTTGGTTTTCTGAGGTGTTTTTTTTTTCCTGATAACATTGCAAAAATTATTAATAATGTCTAATTTTATTTTCCTATACTAATTACATATTACGTGCAGCCTGCTGTGTAGATTTTTATATTGCAAAACCTGATATATTTAACTCACAGATATGAATTTTCCCTTACGTGGGGATAGACAATGAAGCTGTCTCTTGCACACTGAACCAACTGCTCTATCGACAGCAGGATTTGTTTTTTTGTTAGTTTTATTATTGTCAGATACGTAGCCTGAACTATCTTGTTTGCAGGGAAGAAACTAAATTACCTTCAAATATATTCTTTAACATAGCTCCAAAAGTTTTTAAAACACTGATTGCATTTGAATAAGTAGGCAGTAGTCTCCTTTAAATGTAAACAATCATATTTTAAATTAAGCACTTTGTATTTTGCACTTTGTAGTTAAAGAGAAGACGCCAAAGTGGAATTTTTTTTGTTATGGCTCCTTTAAAATTTTGGCAGGTTCTTGTTGCACTATTCCGGTGGCTCGCGAAAGTTGCTTTACTCTGTTATTTGGAGGGATGAGAAATAGCTAGCGACGAGGCGAGTTAGGCTTAACGTGTGTGTGCATGCATGCTGGCTCGCAGGGACCCAGCTCTGTGTTCTTCGTCTTTTAGCAAAGTCTCCTCGGAGGCGACCTGGACCTCGGCGGCGGCAGCGGCGGCGGCGGCGGCGCGCTCTCGCCCACCAAGCCCGGCTCGCAGTACTACCAGTACTCCAGCAATAACCCGCGCCGGCGGCCCCTGCACAGCACCTCCATGGGTGAGTGTCCAGCGCCGTGCCGGCGGAGCGGCGCTCCTGGGGAAAAAAAAACCCAGCGTGCAAACAGCCCGTCTGACGGAGGCGCCGTTGTTTTTTTCTTTTTCCCCATCTTTTTGCAGAAGTACAGACGAAGAAAGTTCGGAAAGTTCCTCCGGGTTTGCCGTCCTCGGTAAGTGCCAGCCGCGGGCAAGGTAAGGGCGGATGCAAGATCCCATCCGGGCTTGGGAGCGATTGATTGCGCGAGGAGGACGAGCGCGTCGTCGGTCATGTCGGCGTGGGGCAGCGCGGGCGGAGGAGGGCGCCGGAAAGCTGCCCCAAATCGGGGCCGTTCCCGCCCGTCCCGTTCCCGCGGGGCCGCGCGGGGCGAGCGCTAGCTTCGCGCGCCGGCGGCCGCCTTTGTCGGCGCGGGGACGATTTGTGGTCGCGCGTGCTGAAAGAGGGAGATGTGCGGAGAGGATTTATGAGGCGTCCGCGCGGCTCTCGGCCCGGGACGCGGGGCGAACGTCTTCATTTGCTGGGAAGGCGGCGGCAGCCGCGGCCGCCTGCGTGCGCAGCGCCAGGTGTCAACCAGCGGAATCCAGCTGTTACCAGAGGCATTATGGGTTATTTAATAAGTAATGATACAGCTGATAATTACCCAGGGTTTTCCCAGATATTCTAAAGAACATCTCTGAGTCTTTGTAAGGAGGAATATGGATGCCATCCAAATAAGCTCGATTTTTTTTTTCTTTTTTCCCCCCCCCCGACGTTATTCCGCAATCTATATATCATGCAATCAGAAGTTGATATTTCTCTTTGGTTCTGCAAGGTCCTTTGTTTCATGATGCAAATGATTATTCTGTTGTTTTTCCTTTTTTTCATTTATTGTGTAAAATCTCTGCGGTTTTTCTGAAAAAGCTTTATCATGGTATACTGCATCTTTTAAGAGAATGCTTTTTAAAATGCCTTAAAATATACAAAAAATAGCAGTTAGAAAGAAATGATGTTTTAGTAAATCTAACATAATGATTAATATGGCTAAAATTGCATTTTTCTGATATTTTTATTCTAAGTTTGTCTCCACTGGTACTTTAAAAATACACTCCATATATTTTCATAGCATTATCTACAAGCAGAAAGCAAAACACTCAAGAAGGGGCAGCTTTCTTTTCATACCTGGTGACTCTATTGGTTTTATCTATAAATCTGGTTATTAGGAGGGGCTGAGTGGTGATCAATCTTGCGGAATATATGAACAAATTGACATGTTAATCTCGGATGGGTTTTATGTTTTTCCCATAAATCCAAGTAAATTTGCAGTTTGCAAACTAGCATACTTTTAAAGCTTCGGTTGTTGTAGTAAATGTGCTAAACAGTAGTTTCACTCCTAGTCATTTTATAAATAATGAAATGATAATCTGAAAGTGAGAAACACGTATGAAGATCCAAATTTAATCGAGCAGATTCTTGTAATCTTTATGGCGTTAAAGAAATACAAACATGAATCTTTTTGTAAGTTCTTGCAGTGTGGAAATTCTGAAATGGAAGTTACTAGTAAAGTAATAATACTATTATTTTTAATTAAAAAGAAGTTCCCATGTGTGTATGTTAAATTTATTTCACTATGTGTTTTTGGTTTGGGTTTTTATTGGACTCCTTTACAGCAATAGCCAATATCCCCCCCGAAGGTTTTTATGAGTACTGTTACGCTTGAAGTTAGAGGTGGATTTAATTTAGACGAAACTTTAGCTTTTAATAGTTTTTATGACAGCTCCACATGATATATCCGTCACAGCTCTTTACGTTTTGAGGCAAGCTTGTGCATAATAGGGACCGTACCAAGCAGAGCAGCAAGTGCCGGAGCGCGTTCTGGAGCAGCGGAACCCACGGGTGCCGGAGCGTGTTCCGCGCGACTCCGGAACCGCCGCGCCAGCTGCGGTAGGGCACGAGGCACCACTAGCTGCTCTGTTTAGTCGTCGCCTGGAAATAATTTGCCGGGCTTTAGGATATTTCTCTGTAAGCAGGTGACCGTCTCGGGGTGTTTTTGCATCCATGTTACGGAAGATGCTCCCAGCGAAATGGTACCTGCTGGCTCCCTCCCCGCGTGGGTACGAGTGGCAGCGTTTAGGTGGGAAATGTCAACATTTAGCAGTTTAAAACTGCTGCAAAAGTTTTTTTTATGGCGAGCTTCTTGCTTCCACAGAATAAAATGCAATTTGTGTTTCTCACAGATTAGCCTCAAATGTGTGCTTCCTTTAGTTTTTTGTGAATTCAGTTATTGTGCAGAACTGAAGTGCTTAGCTCAATACCTTAACTATTTCCGTAGTATTTTTATTTGGTAAGCCAAGTTTTCTCAAAGTTGAATATACACTTTAAATACTTTAAATAATTTTAACGAGCTGTGCAGTTCATAAGGAAAGAAAATATAAAAAACTGTTCCTTGAATATTTTAATCACCCACAATTCCGTCTTCCAAGAAAAAGTAAATTAATATACAAGTCCAGTAATGTGACTGCAAGAATAGTATGGTTCTAGGGATGTATAGCCTTTTTTTTATGTGTACATATAGATATGTACCTGGGCCTTGTTGTCTCCCTGTATTACAAATCCTACATTTTATTTAAAATCACGCTGATTTAGAATGAGCACCTAGGTGTCTCCAATACAGGAAGAAATCTTTTAAAAGGTCAGATTATAGTTAGGTGATAGACTGTGTCACATTGAACTCCCAGGATTTATTATGCTGAATAAAGTGTATACATTTATGAACTGACTAACTAGATTATAATATACTTGGCTGATAGGGTGGAAATATTGCTGTATTTCCTTTAAAATATGTATATTAACTTGTTCTCAATGTGATTTATGCAGTGGATATGGAGATTAATGCAGCCGCTTTTGTGAAAGCAGTTATTGTTGATTAATTCATAAGTAGTCTTATAAAAATTTCCATGATAAATGGTAATAAATATGTTATATCAGCTCCCCTTTATTATAAGAAATGGTTACGAGTTTTGAAAACAGAGTAAATTAAACTATGGAAATAATCAGAGATTAAAAAAATAATGAGGACTGGAGGTAGATCCCGAGTCGGGAGGAGAGGGAGCTCGTCCCACATTGCCTTCGGTGGGCAGGAGTCGTCTCTGCCCGGCCTCCGCTGTCCTCCTCCGACGGTATCCGGACGGAGGTTTGGCCGGTGGGTTCGTACAGCACCAAACGTGAGGACCCTTGGTCTTCAGTGGGACCCGCAGGCAGGAGCTACCTTCATCCAGTCATTGTAGCCGCTGCTTTTACGAGAGGTTTTGCAGTCATTTGGTGAAATATCCTTTACAAGTGTCAACTGCTGGTGCTCCCTAGCATCTTGCAGTCCAGATGGCTCCTGACTCTTCTGTATGATTATCTCCTTAGCTCGAATTTTATACTAAGGTTTTGCTGTTGTTGTAATCTTTGACCTGAAGCTTTCATCCATTTTGGCTGCTGATAGTTTAATCACATCTGACCTTTTACATTAAGTGTGTGCGAAGTGATCTGACATTTTCTACTTATCTTGACCACTAAGAGTCACGAGCCAACTGCACTGGACCACATTGTCTTCTCCGTAGCCGTGGCTGAAGGGGATGAAATCAGCCATATGGCTGCCTAGCAGGGGGGAGCTCCAAGCAGAGCCCTGGTTCGTTTTCTTATTCCCACCCCTCCTTTTGGCTGGTGGAAGCAAGATGGATAGTCAGGGCATGTCACCATGGGCTGGGCTCTTACGTGTTGAGTGCTTTGACTTCATTCGTGGAGTAAAAGTCGTTTTCTATGTGAGCCCATTTGGAACAGGCCGCTCGAAATGGATGTTTTCCATCGTAGTAGTTTTATCATTTGTACTTGAGAGAGCATTGCGTAGCCTTTGCGCTTTTCAAAGAAGTCTCTGCTGCTGCTGCTGTTGCTGCAGCAAAAGAAGTCCAGATTGGATCACAAACAAAATCGTTATGGCATAGAAGGTGCCAGCAGACAGGTTGATCTTTTAGCCTTGAGAACACGTTAGGAGAAAGCATTGCCGAAAATGTCTGTGTCGCAGGTCGGCTTCAGCGAGGAATGCGAATGGAGGTTCCTCGTAACGGCATTCAAACACAGGCAATGAAGAATGTCTGGGGGGAAAACGTGATGACGGATAACGGGGTTTCAAATAAGTCCATCCAGGGAGGCAGTCGGTGTGATGGGCCTTAATTTATGTCCGTAATAGAAAGAGGGGCTGTGGAGGCTGGAGGGGGAGAAGCTCAGAGGGCCAGAAGTTGTGATGTTCCCTTCGAGCCCCTTATGTGGTCTAGTCAGGCTTTTCCCTTCTGATAATTAAGGTTGGTTTCTGATTCCAGCAAAATCCCTCTGTAGGTTTTCTGCATCGTAAGTTGTTCTTCTCTGTGGCCAAGCCTTCTGGTAGCATGAATGAACGTGATAGATGGCTCTGCTCATGCGATTCCTCCATCACCAGGGCTTTTTCTTCTGGTATGATTATCGTCTGGTAGACAGCATTATTAAATGCGGTCATTATGGTACAATATATTCGTTTTCAATTTTCTTCGTACCTGGGCACCCTTTTCCTTTACAGTTGCTCCGAGGCCTCCTGCTCCCTTAGCTCCATAGCAGCGTTGCAATTGCTTGGTGCCTGTTCAGGACAGGCTTCGGAGTTGTAACCCAAACTGAAGTCCCATGTCCTGCTCTGTCCCTGCTGCTCTGCGCAAGCCGGTGCCTTTTGGGGCAGCAGGAGCTGCCAACGGGAGCTCCTGGTCTTGCGCGCAGACCAGTTTGCAGTGAAGTCTCAGTCGTAAACCACAGGCTTCGCTGTCCTAACTTCATCACCGCCAGTGCACGGGAAAGCTAACGCAGAGCTGATTTTTGGATGCTATAAGGCCCCTTTTTTTTTTGCATTAATGTTGGGTATCCAGGTTACACGCCGGTGCTGGGGCCGCTCGCGGCGTGATGCTCCCCGGGTGCCTCTGTGCCTGCCCCCGTCACTCGGCCGCGCGCCCGGGCGGCTCTTCCCGGGCGCGGTGGCAGCTGGCAAGCATCTGAGCTCCCGTTCTGGTCCAGCGGAGGGAAAAGCCGGGCTGCTTTCCAGAGACAGAGCGAGAGGGGAGGAGGGCGGCCGTGGCGGGGACCTCCCCGCCGCCCCCTTCGCTTCTCCTTGCGGAGGGGAAGAGCCGCCCCCCGCTTCGGATTGCGCCACGACCCGCTGCTGCACAGAGGTTTGGAGTCGACCAGGAATCGCTGCGGTGCCTTTCTGGTATTCCAGGTTAATTCAGGCTTATGAGAACTAACAGCATCCGAGTCAATAAAAAGCTTAAGGGTGGAGGAAAGGGGGAGGTCATGACTCCTTGGGTTGAACTGTCTCCTTGGAAGCTTGGTCTAGAGGAGCACTTCGGGGTGGAGGTGACCTCTGGCGTGGCAAGAGGTCCCAGGTCCCCACTCTGCCCAGACCTCCCCGCCGGCTGCGGCAGGCGCTTGGCTTTCCCTTCGCCCAAGAGGTCTACGCGTGCCCACCAGGAGAAGGCGGACCCAGGGTAGTACCTGGGCCAGGACAGAGAGAGAGGTGCCAACCACGGCCAGTTATTTCAAACAGGGAGAAGAAGAGAGCGTTCTTGTGAAGATGTGACAGCCGGAATCAAGAACGGGAGAAGTCAGATGTCGCCTCAGTTGTGTTAAAAGAGAAAAGAGGAGCTGAAAAATTAATTGATTTTGTTGCAGAATCAGCAGGCAAAATCTCCCGAGCCTCAGTTTTAATGGCAAGAGCATCTCTCTTTCATCTTAATTTAAGGTTTCTCCTCTTAGATTAAAGACATCTATTTGCACTTGCTGTTGTGTGTATTTACAAGCGTAGCAGTTCTGACCTTGCTAGCCAGACAGATAAGGAAGTGTATGACTCAGCTGTACGTCCTTAGGAAACACCTGCTTTATTCCAAAAACCAAGAAAAGAGGAATATTACTGGAATGCCACCTGGAGCTCTTCTACAGCTTTATCCCGATTTCCGCAGGGGAAGCCTTGGGAAGGTGGCCGAGAGGCGAGGGGGCCCTGCTGGCGCTGGCTCTGCCCGTTTTGCAGGCTTCCCACCTCGCGTCCGAAACGGCCACCTCGCGAGGTCCCCCGGCCCTTCCAGCACCCCTCAAGCTGGGAGGGGAGGGTTCTGGAAGCAGGGCGATGTGCCCGCCTTTCCCGCGTCTGTCCGGCTGTGCTGGGATGCTCCGGTGGCCTCAGGGACCTCCATCCACCTGGGAGCCAGGTGGCCCCATCGGTCCACCGGGAAGGAGGGGACAGATCAGGGAGGGGAAACCAGGACCTCCTCCGAGGAGCTGCATTACGGTATTTCCGTATAATGCAGTAATTTCCGTATAGCGCATCATCCGCTGAGCCGGGGGCAGCCCTCCGCAAGGCACGGAGCGTTCGCCAGCCCGGCAGCGGCGGGCACGTGCCCGCTGCCCAGTTTGCCCAGTTTGCCCGGGCTCGAGGCGGGCTGGGGCTGCTGGCCCGGACACGGCTCCCCACCTGTCCCCCCATCCGGCCCATGGCTCCGTACTGTTTGGGGCTTTTCCATGTTAAAATTTGCACCTTATTAAACTCCACTGAGCTTTTAGCAGTTATAACAAAGCTCTGCTTTCTGCCTTCCTTTTTTTTTTTTTTTTTTTTTTTTTTTTTTTAATTGGAAATGTGTCTTTAGCACGTAGCAAATTAAGTCGAACCGAGGGGATTATTAAATCCACCGTAAACCAGCGCGGGGATTGGTTAGAGGCCTTCTGTTAAAGCCTGTACCTGGAATTGCTCGCTGAACTTGAAGGAATAAGAAGTCATTTTGCAGACGAGATGCTGTGCTCCTGTTGGTTTCAACAGATTAAAATGCAGTGCAAATGCAGATAAAAATGGCTTAGATTTCATTTTGAAATAAATTGCGCAGGGTATCTTAGACATGAAAAAGCAATTTGAAAGAAATGGTCCGATTTGTGTATTTTTCTTATGCCTTGGCCTTACGTTATATTAAAAGTTAAAACTCTTAATGCAAGATTCATGCAGCTCCAAGTATTTAACTGTTTTGAACTCAAAGAAATCCAGTACTGCGTAGTTTTGACCCATCCTTAGCGGCTGGCACCAGAGGTGTGGGATTACTGGGGTTTTTTTGTTTAGCTTGAGCATAGACTCCCTCTTCAGAGTAATGTAGGTAGTGCACAAGGCACTTTTCCATGGACGCGAGGTTGCGGCCAACGAATCCCGATGATTTCTAAGTGCCTGCAAAAAGGACAAGATCAGACCCAGCAGAGAGCCGGCAGTAAGTGTAAGGCAGCTCTTTTGGATTCCCTGTTTGCGCGGAGCGGCCGTCGCTCCTCGCGCAGCGTTTGGGATCGCGGTGGCGCCCGAGCAGCGTGCCCTCCTCGGGGCGAGTTCGTCTCTGTTCTTTGGGCTGCGACGTGACGTGCATGTTTAAACCCAAAGTCTTTTTTCCCCTCTGAACTTGATACGTATTTTTGTTTCAAGCTTTTCGTGCCTCTGTATCTTTGCATAGACCGAGCATAAATATTGTAAGATTCCCATCAGGACAAAATGAAATAAAGGTGGATTTGCGTTTTTGCCAGCGGTGAGCGTGCGCGCCGCGAGGTTGCCACGTTAAATGGCAATTGCAGCTACGGATCCGGTCCTGCCAGGCGGCTGCTAAGGGCAGTGGGACAGCTCGGAAAGGTTTAAGTCCAGGGATTTCTTTGCTTTCATTCTTTTGCCTTCTGTGAGGATCGGTGAGAAAATATACTATATTCAGTAAATAAATGTAAAAATAAATGGCAATTTCATGTCCAGCCATCAGTCCCTTTCTTTATATAGCTATGTAATTTATAATTCTTTTTTTTTCAGTTGGGAATTAAGCTAAGTTTCACAAGTGTAAAACTCAGCACTTAATTTTTCTGTTTGAACTTGGGGATAATTGTTAGTAAAAGGCATTTAAAGATAGAAAATAAATTCTCTATGCAGTAATTCGATTTTGTAGCTTTTCTTTAAATATTATCTGTAGATTGTATTCATTACAAGCGCTGCAGCGGCTTCAGATCTCTGATGAGCACAGTTCAGCATTTAAGACAGAAGCATTTAAATCACATCTCGTATCAGGGCTTTCAAACTTGGTTTGGGGAAAGGATGGCTTCTGTGGCTGGGGATTTATTTGATCTCGTTTGCTTGAAATTTTTCTTCCATTTTAGAGCCGATTGGCCACAGGGACAGGGCAGGAAGAGCAGTGCAGCGTGCGAAGGGGCAGGTGCGTCACTGAAGAAGTTATCTGTGAAAGTTGGGGATATTCTCTCAGGATTGATACGTTCACACTTTGCCTTTTTGCACATTTATTAACAAAGTCACTGCTTTTTTTTTCCTCTTTTTCTTTTTTAATCAAAGGAACATTTATTTTTGCTCCGAAGCATTTTTTTTGCATTTAAGCTGAAGCGGTGAACGTGCAAAAAAAAAAACCAAAACCCATCATAGTGAAAATATACGGAAAAAAAACAAACCCCAATCGCATAAAGAGCTCCCGTAACGCTGAGCGCTGCTGAGCGCGCCGCCCGGCTCCGGTGACAGCTTCTTGGCACGGCGCGCGGCGGGCCCACAATGGCCGCTTGTTTTTCCCGTCGCCGTCGCATTTCCGCGGAGCTGGGGCGCGTGCGCCCGGGCTGAGAGCCGCTTTCCCGGCGCCGGCGCTCACGTGCCGCGGGAGCCGCAGGAGGAGCGCCGCCTCCGCGGGGCCGAGACGCCGTGGGCTGGGAAAAGGCGGAACGGCTCCGTGTTTGCTGTTTTTTCCAGCAGATAGCAAATATCCTAGGTGCTTGCGAAGTTCCCATCCTTCCCGTCCTGCAACCGCCCGTCGGAGCTGCAGCCGGCCCGGGCGCCTTCGCCTTCGGCCCGCCGCCGGCGCTCGCTGTCGTTGCCACCTCGTGGGTTGCGACGGATGTTGGCCTTCCGCATACTTCCATTTAATTTGGGCCCTTGCGCCGCAGCCGCGCTTTGGCAGTGGTGTGTTAGAGCCCTTCACCGAAAGGATCCTCTAGTTTGCTCTGCAACACCTCATTTCTCCGCTCACAGTTCATTTATGATTCTGATGAGAGTGTTTTTTCAGGAAACACACATTTCACTTTTTGACCTAGGAGCATCTGTTAGAATTTTTTTTTAATACTACTTTGGCATTCTGGAAGTGTTAATGTCTTTCATATCTGTTTAATGCTATTTAGGGATATTTATGATCACCTCTTGGTTACTTGGGGTAAAGTGTGTTGCAATTTTTTTCAAACAGACAGGAAAGCATTCATATGAGGAAACAGATTGCTTTAAACATGTGCTTCCTGTGACAGTAAAAAGAACAAATTAGATTTAACACTGCGTAATGAATGCATAAATGTGTACGTTTAAGCTTCTAAAAGCCTCACATCCAGCGCCGGCACAAACAAAAAACCGGGAGTCACCTGGGCGGGAGCGGCGAAGCGGCCAGAGAGGCGTCCGGCAGAGCCCGCCCGCGTTTTTGGGGCGCTTCTGCGGGTTTTTGCCTCGCATCCCGCCCGCTCGTGATGCCCGCCGCGCCGGGGGCCTCCGCTTTCCCGCGCCGCCGCCACCGCTGCCGCCGCATTGTTCTCGCCGAGCACAAAGGAGCCGAGCGCCGGAGCGGCCGGGAACGCCGCGGCGGCCCGGAGCAGCGCCCGCGCCGGCTACCTGGCCGCCCTGCGCTGCCAGCTGCTGCCCCGCAGTGCTTCCAGGGGGGATCCAAAGGGAAGCAGGGAGAGTTGGCTGGCTCGGGAAGCAGCCTGCGAGTACTTACTGTGCTTCCCCGCCGGTTTGACCCCAAACCTCGTTTTTTTGGGGGGGCTACGCGAGCTGCGTGCCAGTACTGTGCACGGAGCGTCTAGTATAGCTGCGCTCTCCCTGGGAATGCGGTGGGAAGGAAGTTCTGGCACATTAAATGAATGCCTCAGCAGACACTTAAAAAATGCAAAGGATCTTATTATAAAATACATTGAATTGTTGTTCTTCACTTACCTATTGGAGAGTGGAAACTATTCCAAATCAGAGCTGTGGCGGTTTCCTAAGAAATATTTTAAATGTCTGCTTCTTGCTTGCTTCCTTGATTTCTTTGAAGATGCGTCCGGATAAGAATTAAAGGCAGCTTCTGCCTGCCTTCCCCCAATTAGTTCCCTCACACCTCGTATTTGCAGTCTTTGCGGAGTGTTTCTAAAACGCCAGACCTGCGCAGGTGGATGGAGAGTGGGGGCTTTTGTGTCACTGACCACCAAAGTGCTTCCGAGAGCGGAGGGCAAATGTTACCATATTAGCTAGTATTCAAGTAGACTTGCGTGCGGCACATAATCATCCGCAAACGGAGCAAAATGCCGGAAAGATGACCAGTTTGTGACAAGCCTGAATTTTTTTTGCAGGCTGTGGGAGTTAGGTCTAGAATACAGTTTGTTTGATAATTAGTGCACATCTCCTAAGACTTTCAGAGATTCGTGTTTAACCTTTCTGCTACCACGTTCTGACATAAAATTAACACACCTTTTATCATTCTGCGGTATTTAAGCAAATATTTTTGAACCGTCTCCGTGCAACAGGTTTCCAAAGATTTAAAGTATGCAGCAGGTTTCCAAAAAACTTCATTTTTCTTATATTTTAAATGTTCTGTTTGTGCAAAATTTTGAGAATCACCATAAGGGCTTCTTTGCATTTTTAATTTAGTAACTAACATATGAATAAATTTGCATATTAATTAGTTGCAGATTAAATCATGCATACATAATTGCCTCCTTACTGTGTTTAATGTTTGTCAAAATCTCCAGCCTGGTTTGATGGATGTCGTATGAAAGATTACAATTTGATGTACCCTTGGAAGTATTTACACCAATAATGCAGGATTCTTAATAGCAGAATTCTCTAGTTATATACAGTTTCTAATAAACATGTAAGATAGGTGCATGTCCCTTTTGACTAGATTTTTTCCTTGCACCAAGTCATTTACTATTCATAATCATTAATGCATCTCCTAATTATACAGCATATGTCTGTTAACCACTTCATTGCCGATCTTTGGGCTGTGGCGCCTGAATTTTTAGTAAAACTTGTATTATTTGAGAGACTATTCCTGAACTGTCTTTCCCCTGACGTTAGCCATCACTTCAGATTTTCCTAGTGTGTGATATTTCGAGAAAGAGTTTAAAATGCAAGGTACATTTTGTGTTTTATTATTTAGGCTGAAGAAACGAGCCGCACTTAATTCACGGCTGAAGGTTTCTCTGCTGTGGCTACTGCAGTAAATAACCAAGGGCGTTCCAAGTGCAGAAATAGTAAATACTGAAATTCTCGCTAAAGTAATCCTAAGTAGAGCCCAAAATCATGGGGGGCGGCCGGGAAAGTCGGACGGCAGCGCCACAGCCCCGCGCCCGCGCCGGGGGGTTTGGTGGGACCTCATAGCTCACGTCCCCACCGGGCTTCGACAGTGCCCGGGTGGCATCGCCCACCTCCGACCTTGTCTCCGCATCCCGGTACGCTCAGCAGCTCGCAAAATTCGGGAGACGTTTGAAAATGTGGAAACGTGGCAGGTTTATGCTTGACCCTTGCTTTTCTTCTGAACTTTTGCTTGAACTCTGGTCGCATCTCCAGTCGTTGTCCACAGCTGTGAGGGCCTGAAACCATCGTTTTCAATGAAATCTAGATTCCCACGCTGGGGGAGGTGGGTCGCGCTGCCCAAGCCCGCTGCCCACCTGGAGCAGCACCTCTGCTCCCTGCTCCGGCTGCAAAACTGGTGCAAAGCCAGGAGCGGCTCCAGCGTCGAAACGCCGCGCGTCCCAGCCCGGCGTTCGGAGTCTCGTAATTGCAAACGCGCTCTCGAGGGCTAACGGGGGGGGGGGGCCCGAAAAGGAAAGTTCGTGGGAAAGTGTGAGCGTCTCCCCTTTCAAAGAGGGGTTTGTTCTCCAGTATGCGGGTGTTTACAGTCGGTTTGCTGCGTGTTTCACGTGCACGCATTGTACCTATAAATAAATAATGTGCATATTTAATATAATATAAAATACACAATGAAACCACTGTTTGGCCCTAATTACTCACAAAATCATATATTGCTTTCCAGAAGACAGAGCAGCCTGACCTCTGTATTGCAACTCGTGAGTTTGCATGATATATGTTAGTGCGTTATTCACCATCAAAAGCCCAGTGAAATCAAAGGTACAAACACCCTTTTCTCCTGAAGGATTTCACGTAGTAAAAATAAAACATAGTGGAACTAGTGCCCAAAGACCTCACAGACATGTTCTCTAATCACAGAAGAACATAAACTGCTTAATACTTACCACTAATTATCCTCCCGCACTGTGCAGTTCAGTATTAAACCACAAAGGAAAGCTCAAATACCGTTAGGGGACAAATCTACAAAAGCAAGAAAATTGTAAGGCCAGGTCAGATTCAGTAAACTCGACCCTGCGGTTAGCAGATGCAGCTCATAATAAATTGCCTGGACCCGATTCAGTTATGGCACAGGCTCTATACTGCACATACTGTGGACATGGGACAGAAACAGGCCATTTTGGGAGTTGCTTAACCGGTGCGAGTTGCCCCCTTGTTTAGAGGGTCATCAGATTCTTTGCTCCGCTTTGTTTCCCGTCCTCGTCGTGGCCGTTCTTGGCACGGCTGTGCACGCCACCCGTCGGCTGCGCACCTCCCGAGCCCGGTCTTGCATCCGCAGAGCGCAGGGTAAGGGCAAGGTGCAGTCATTGTGCATGCTGCCTCGATGCCAAACCTGCACGCTCGCCTGTCCCTTTTTACGTGGATGTAGAACCAAATCTGGGCTTATTTATCCTACGGGTTGGAATTTGCTCTGGAAGCTAAATTCCGCATGTTCCTTCATTCGCATCTCTCCGTCCATCCGCCTTTCCCAGGCTCAAGCAGCCTGGGTTCAGCTCTGGGTTTGCTGGAGAGGCAGCAGGGCTGCAGTCAGCTGGTGGCTTGCAGAAGGTCTAAAGGCCGGCGCAGTGTAAACAGCGGAAAGGAAGAGATGTGATGTGGTTTAGTACAGTAGGAAGGGTAACTGTGAGTAATGGGATGCAAATTTAAAAAAAAAAGTAGGCTGAAAATCAGGTAAAACTTTCTGTGACAGGAGGCAGATTTTGGACGCTGGACTAATCTCCCGTATTTCTTAGCATGCAACATAAAACCGATAAAATACTCGAATGCGTACTGTATACTAGAGGAAGCAAATTTTCCATTAGATTTTGAAATTAAATATTAGTTATTTATAAACTGAGTCAGGAGATGGAGACTAACTTTCCTGCTTTGGGTTTAGTGGTTCACGCGGTGGCAGCCCCTTCCCGGGCGCAGCGCCCAGGGCTTTCTCCACCGGCACGCCGGATCCCGCTGCCGGCACGCAGCTGCCGCATAGAGCGTTTTGCTCTTCTGGTGTGACGAGTCATGGGATCATTGACAAATAAGATCACATCTTTGTCTTTTTTTGTGATGAGACATAAATTAGACCTGAGCTGTCCCTCCGTTACCGTCAGGCCTAGGAGCCCCAGCAGGAGACCAAAAAGATGATGGACCTCTTTGGACCGCACATCTCAGATGCTGCACCTTAGCTTAATTGCCATCTTAAAACCAGAGCTGTGATGGCAGAAGTCTTTCAGATGTTATAAAAGCCTTTTAATTCTACCTTTACTCATTAGCTAATGTGGCCATGGCCGTAACCAGGACCATACCCCAGGTGGCTGCTCGTGCATTGGTGAAGCCTGCTGGGAACAGGGAGCGCGGTCTGCTGGGCGGTCTGTAGAAGAGATCTACCTTGTGTTTCCCCAGTTTTTCCCCAAAGTGCACCGTGTTCGGCTCCCTGGCCAGGGTCCCCCCACCAGGTCCAGCTTACGGTGTCGTTGGCGAGGAGCAGCGCAGCGAGGAAGGCTCTGAGCGCTTCCATCGGCTCGCTCAGCGTTCTGCCTTGTAGACACATTGCTGCATGTGATCTACAAGCATATCCAGGTTCGGTTCCTAAAATTAGCCATGCACCCACTTATGGGGCATCCACAACTTTTTTTTTTTTTTAACTTTTTTCCTAACTGGCCTATGCTCAAATTTTTATTGGAGAAGTACCAGACTTGCCGTGCTGTTTACATTGACCTCATGCATGGCACCATCGAGCTGTAAACCCTACCACGTGCTGAAAGGACCAGCGCGTGCCCTCCTCCCCCCGTAACCCCAAAACACGTTCTTCCCCATACTCGGGCTCATGCCGCAGGGGACATTGGCCGCAGGGCGAAGCCGGCGGGAGGAGGCGAGGTGTCCGCAGTGCTGAGTCCTGGGGGTGTCCATCTCCAGCGTCTCCTCTGGTGAAAGGCTGGGTGCAGCTTAGTGGTCGCGGTGGCCTCCTGCAGACCTTGCTGTAAGGGCTGGTTTTGCATGGCAAATGGGCTCCCCGAGCCGGGTAGGGAACTGCACGGTGACTTTCTGGTGTGAGTGGCTTCTGGAAAGTCTTCCCATCCAACATATAAAGTTGTCTTCACCACTAACAGCCTTGAATATAGAAATGCGGAGTTCTTGTATTGTTTTAAAAAACAGCGTGCAGCTGCGTGGTATATACAAACTCTGTCCGACAGACTGCTTGGTGTTCTATCACTTTATAAAATACTGAACCCGCTTGGGAGAATACATATTGTGGCTAATGAAAATAATTACATCACAGTGTGGATTTTTTTCTCCTAAAGGCTCAACGTAAGATCAGGTCCTTGATTGCCCTCTGCTTCAAAAACATTTATTTATTTCATGGCAGCAGCTACTGCTAATGGAGGACAATTGACCAAGAAATTAGGGAACGATCGGCACTGGAATACAAGGCCAGCTGCCGGAGGCCTGGGAGCGGGGCCGGAGCGGGACAGGGAGGCCATCGCCGTGTTGCCAACCTCAAGGGCCCAAATACCATGAGTCAGCTGCCCTCCCGCCCATGAAATAAGTCGTGGGGCTTTAAAAATAATAAAGATTGGGTTGTTTTTATTAGCCTTCGGGGTTTCGTGTCTCAGGGCTGCTATTTCCCAGTTCTCCTCCGCAGTTATCAGAGTTAGAAGCTTAGTTTTAAAGATATGAAACCTGAGATCGTCCTGTAATCAATGACTAAAGAAGCTCCGACTTTCCAGAAAAGAAACCCCACCAAATACTGTGATACTCGAGATGAAATGGTAATAATTGGCAATAGTGCCTTTGTGTAACAAAAAATCCCGGCCCATGTGTTTTAAGTTTCTCTCTTGGCTTTTCACGAGCAATGTAGTCCAAAATAGACCTAGTGGCAAATGAGTATTTTAGATATATAGTTTGTTTAAAATAGATTAACTGTAAAGTATGTTTAATTTTTATTTTTTTGTGAGATGATAAGTTTTATGGAAGGAGGCAGAATAACACCAGGGGATAGAGGTGTTCCGTTTTCTCCCAGAAGGCAGACGAGGCTGGCAGAATACATCTCGTTAGTGCCCATCGTTAGCGCCCCTGCAGTGATTTGGGAGGTAGCTCCACCTCCCAGTTTCAGGGCAGCTCGTGCTCAGCCGGGCCGTGAGTCTGAGGGGATGTGCTCCACCTGGGCATATGCTGAAGTTGGCTTGTCTGCAGAGCAAACATTTGAGCCTGTTTTGGTTTTGAATAGCTAGCCTTGATCGAGGGTTTGCTGATGTTGTTGGCTTCACGTGCCACCTAGTAAATACGGTCTGTGCAGCGTTTCAGGCGGACGGGGGGAAGTTTGGTGCTTTGCAGATATGAGACGTGGTGGATGCTTGCGGAGATGTCCTGTGGCTTGTTCGGGCAAGCCGAGCCCAGCTGCTCTGCCCGGTGGAGGGGCTGAGGGCTCCCTCGGCCGCGGCACTACCTCGGCCGGCCTGGGGTGCTTGGCCGCATGGGAGCATGGCCGCGTATCATGATGTCCCCAAACCACGCACTGCTGAAAGGGCAACTTGCTTGAGAACTGCTTTAGATATAGCAGAGGTGCCCTTTTGCATTTTGAACACGTAAAGATGTACACAGCGAGGATTCGGTTGCATCAGCGCTCGTAACGACACCCACGTGTTGTGGCTGACCATTCTCATCTAGAAATCAGCTTGCAAAATTATTTTTATTGCAGTTGTTTTAGAATCCGGCCAGGTCTAGGTCCTGTGGTGGTGGCCTGGCTCACGTGCAAGGGATTGCTCGTGACGAAGAGTCCTGGATCGGCGGCGTCATGGAGGCGTCCTTCCGAAAGGCGCCCACTGGCTGCTGCCGTGCGTCCCAGCTCGGCGATGCGGCGGCTCTGCTGCTGCAGGCGGTGGCTGGTGCCGCTGCAGGAGGTGCAGCCGGCTGCGACGGCTGGTAGAGGGCTTGTCCCGCCAGGAGGAAGAGGGACTGGAAGGAAGACAGAGGGTTATTAGGTTGATCAGAGATCCCATCCGTAGATAGTCTGCAATACTAAAGCAGGTGTATCCACATTTGTCTATTTGAAAGTAGCTTTTTACGTGTTGTAGCTTTTAGGACCCGATTTATTCATATAACATCTGTATAATTAGACATTTATACTGTACTCATTCTATGGTACATAAATACCCGAATATCAGCTCCTTCCTAGGGAGAGAGGAGAGACTCGCTAATGTTCAAAAGCAGAGACCACCAAGTCGTAACCCAAGAGCTGCAAAGAGCAAAATACAAATTGCAGCATCTGGTTCAGCAGGTTTGTCCAACTTGATGGCAGGTTGTCCACAACCCGGGCTGGACAACGACCGTGGCATGTGCTACTGAAAACACGTCCCGTTTTTATGTCTATATAAGGTAAACATGGTGCAACTTGGTCTTTTGTTCATTCCGCGTCCGAATTAGCTCACTGTTTCGCTGGCGTGTGCCACAGGCAGGAAGACGTGTCCTCGCCGCATGTGCCCGGGCATGGCTGCTGTCGCACCAGGCTCGGAGCTCTGCTGGCTGTAGCATGGTCGCATATACCGGCACTTAGCGGGTGGCTTTAAGAAACCTTTAGCTCAGATTTGGCATCTTCTAAAATAGATCTGACTTTGAGGAAAAGAGTCAGATTTTGCTTCATTTTGTTTTCCTTGAATGTGAGAGAAGCCAGTTGGGAAAGGGCAGTAGGGCACATGCCGGGGCGTTCGTTCTGCTGACCTGTCAGTTGAGGTCCTCGCCGGTGAACTTGAGCAGAAGGAGGGTCACGCCGCGGCGTGGAGTTCCCGTCTCCCTCGCGCTTCACATCTGGGGCTCCGGGGCCGCTTCTCCGGGCACGCAGGGTCTCCTCTAACAGCTACGCTCCAGGATTTGTGTAAGAAGGATGAGATTATCCACGCGACCCAGACTCGGGGGAATCCTGGTTATTTTAGTCATCTTACTTGATGTTTTACCACTATCAATTTCAATTTGTTGCTGCAAGCTTGTCGTCTAGCTGCTAGTTTCCTTTTCTTTGCTGCTTTTCTGAGGACCTCCGTTCCAGCTTCGGCATTCGCAGGTGGACCTTCTCTCTTTCTTCCAACGTCCTTTGGCTACCATTTTCCCTGGCCATGGCCGTGGCCGTGGCGTGCCGTCCATGGCAGCGCTGCACCGAGGAGGTACACACGGGGGGAGCCCTGGAGAGCACTTCATATCCAAAACCTTGCTGGGAAAAAAACGCTTCTTTCCTTCCTCAACTCCCTGGAGTCAGGCGAGGTGGCCTCCCGTGGGAGCTGGAGAAGCTTGTATTTCTTCCTTCCTTTCTTACTCTTGGATTTCTCTGATGTTTCCTCCCTCTCTTCTGGAATTGGGTGCTAGGATCTGACCAGACAGGAGTGCGGGAGGACGGGAGCAAGTAGACCGAAGCATTGGCGTTACGTTGCAGAAGTTAGGGAACGGTGGTCATTGCTGGGCAGCTCCCCCTGCTTTCGCTTACTGCTCACCAGGGCGTCCTGACTTGCCGGGGTGGCTTGTCTGGCGTCGCAGGACAGTATAAATGGAAAATGGAAAAAGAGGCCCATAAAGCAAATGATTAACTTAGCGCTAAAATACCTGGATCGTGACAGCATGGTCAGGTGACATGGTGCCTTGCACTTAGGATGTCAGGTTACGTAGGAACACGAGTGACATCTTGACCCAACTTCGTCCCCCATGTGTTGCGGGGATGTGTTTCTACAAGAAGCACGAGGATGACTTACACCTGCTCGCCCTGGCTTGTTATCGGCGGCCTAGAAGATGCTGAAGGCATGGTGCGAACCGGGGGGGAGCGCGGCTACGCGTGCGCCGCGCGCCCCACCGTGTCCCCAGCGCCAGCCGGGGCACAAAGGGGCTCCTCGCGCCGCCGCCGGGACCGTCCCCCACGCGGCGACGGGGCGCCCCAATGCAAATGCGACGGCGCTGCGTTTGGAGGTTACAACGCCAGCAAAGACTGAATGTTCCAAAACGTCCGTTTCTGGTCAGATAACCCCCTTCCTATTTTTAGCAGTTTGCTACAGAGGCCGGGCGGTGGAGACCTGCCGCGGGCTTGGCGGTGGGCAGGGTGGTGGGCACGGCGCGGCCGCTGGCCCTTGCAGGGCACGACGTGCTCCCGGCCGCGCGGCGGCGGTGGCTTCCCGGGACAGGGTGACCTGGGGCCTCCAGAGGGTGTCGGTGGGTGCTGCGTTTCGTGATGCGCAAGCCCTCCCTGCAGTCTCCATTCATCATCTCTGATCGTGTTCCTGGCCCCTGTTAGTAACACGAATTTTCTGTAAGACGCATATTTCTATTTCTGAAGGAAGCAGTATCCAGGAGAATCACAGGTTGCAGAGCAAGGCAGGAAAAATACATTAAAGTTATCTAAGTATGGGTGTCGAATGCAAATACGATATGGTGAAGTAATTAATTTTCATTGTCATGTGTTAGGAATTACGTTATAGTTACGGGCTGGCTCCCTGCAAACCGTATTAACTTCTTATCGTGTTATGTACAATATATTTATACTGAAATTTTCACATTGCGAGGAATGCAAGCACTAATGTGACAGGATCCAAATTAAGTTGGAATGTGCCCCACTCCGAGGCTGCAAAAACAAACTAAACTCATCTGCCGGCATGTTCATGACATGTTGGTCACGATTCAAAGCCTGCCTCTCGGAGTCCCGGGTCGCTCTGAATTTGCATGCTCTGCAGACATCGACACGGGCCATTTTTAGAATTCCCTCGTGCCAGCGAGAAGCAGCTTACGCTGCTGGAGTCAGAGGATTGTTTCAGTGGCAGGAAACCGATTAAGTTATATGATTTAAAAGTCCATCCAATCTAATGCTGTGGTAACATTTGTACTAAAATGTAATGCTGGTTGTATAACTTTGTGTGGAGCTGTGAAACTGCCGCTTTTATTAAGAGAGAAAGGAAGAAAATGCCATATTTTGCTGTTTGAAAACCTAGAATCTCCTTTATATCTAGATACATATTCAGAATACCATAACTCAGTTTTTCTGTTAGGTCATCAGAACGCTTGATTATTTTTACTTCTGAAGCATTAATATCTACATTTGTAGAAAATCAGTTTTATAAAGTGGAATTACTTAAATTATCTGCTCTTCTAAGGCAAGCCTCCCGTTTTGAGGAGTGTTTTCTCTCCCTTTTAGGTGTAACATTTGGTTGCACGTTGACCTGTAGTAGTTGGGATTTTGGCCTTATGTATTATACACTGAGGGTGGTTTAAAGGTTACAAATGTGATCTTGTCAGATTGACAACTAACTGTTCTAATGAGGAAAAAATCCTCAAAGCATGAAATTTGAATGAAATGTGTGATTATAATTCAAGTACTGTTTACCCAAACCTCTGGGGACCTTCCGAATAAATGCAGAACAAGTGAGTTAGATAAACCTCTGCTCATTCTTTTTTTTTTTTTTTTTTTTAACATATGCACACACGCACACGCACCGTATAGATCTGTATGGAAAGTCTGAAAGGAAACTTTGCCGTCGCCCAAGACTGCAGCTCCGGCCTGACATCACCATCTCTTTGTCGTTTATTAATACTGTATGTGTTTTGTTACCACGTTGAGTAGTAAGGAAATAGGTGCTTTGAATTATTAAAGTTGAGCCCAGAGAATCGCTGTATGCTCGGATGGCATTTGCTTCGGCATATGCAAATGATTTAGTTTCATTTGGGATCAATTCCCAGGGGCCCTCCTTTCCTGTGATGCTCTGAATTTGGCAAGCACAAGTGAGTCCCAACGTTTCTCCCCCCCCCCCGCTTTTTTTTCCCTTTTTCTTTTTTCTTTTTCTCACCCCCCCCCCCCTTTTCTGCCTGGGCTGGTGCAGCGCGGAGCCACGCGGAGCTGCGCGGCCGGCAGCGCAGCGCGGGACGAGGCGGGGAGCGCGGGAGAGACGCCAACTCCGAGAAATATTTCCCGGGCAGCGCACTTTGCAAAGCCCTTAAAAAAAAAGAGAGAGAGAAAAGAAAAAAAAAAAAAAAGAGGAAGAAAAAAAAAAAGAGCGAGAAAAAGGGGGAAGCGGCGGGCGCTGGGGCGCGGCGCGGCGGGCGGCGCGGGGTCAGCGCGGGGCTGCGCGGCGCTGCGCGGCGCGCGGGCGGCCCGCCGGCAGCTGCGCACAATGCTGGGAGCGCGCCAGCAGCAGGGACAGATGGTGGAGTTATTAGATGTGCATCATACGATTCCCTTCCTGCCACTCGCTTTTTAATCAAATTAAAACAAAAAAAAAAAAAAAAAAAAAGGAAAGGAAAGGAAAGGGGAAAAAAAAAAAAGAGAAAGAAGGAGAGCGAGCGAGAGGGAAGAAAGGGGAGCGGGGGAGCGCGGGAGAGGGGGAGGCAATTAGGCGCATTTGTATTCCGCTCGGGCCCGGGCCCGGCTCCGCTGCCCGCGGGCGGCCGGGGGAGGCGGCGCGGGCGCGGGCGCGGGCGCGGGGCGGCGCGCGGGCGCGGGCGCCGGCGGCGGGGGGGGGGGGTGGGGGGGGCGCGCAGCCTCCGCCCCCGCGCCGCGAATGGTCTCGCCCTGCTTTGCATATTCACCGCGCCTGGCCCGGCCATATGGGAACATGCAACTGCAGGAATTGTTGTGAAAAAAGGGACAGCGAGTTTGAAATAAAAGTTGTGAGAGTGGGACTGAAGGGAAAAAAGGCTCCGGGACCATGTACTGCGCATACACAATCCCCGGCATGGGCGGCAACTCTTTGATGTACTACTATAATGGGAAAGCGGTAAGCTCGCTCTGTAATTAAAGGTGTAATTTTGACAAGTTTTATTGTCGCAGGAATGAGCATCATTTGCGGGGCTTAATGCTTTGAAAATTATTCCACGCTCCTGCGGCTTCCCCGAGCCCGCCGAGCCGGGCCGGCCGGAGGATGTTGCGCTGCTTTTGAATTAAAGTCGGGCTTTCTTTTTGTTTTGGTTTTGTTTTTTTGGTTTTTTTTTTTTTTTGCGTGTGTTAGGAAGTGTATTAGAGCATGAAAGTTTTGGATTAAGTCAAAATAGTGCAGAACCCGAAAAAGAGGAGGGGGGAGGCGAGAGCGGCAGAGGGAGAGCGTGGGGGGGGGTTGACCATCTTGCAGAAGTTGGGTTCGGGTGCCGGCAGCGGGGTCCGGGGCTCGGGGGGTGGTTTGGGGGGTCCCCGCGGGCCGGGGGACCCGAGCGCGGAGCTGCGGCGGGAGCGGCGAGCCGCGGGAGCCCTGCGCGGCAGCCAGGGCGCGGGACCGGGGACCCCGGCTAAAAAGTGCTCACACGATAATGGAAAATTACAAAAAAGACCCATTCATGCACACATTGTAGTAACTTATTTGTGCTGGGTGGCTTGTATCCTTTTTTTTTTTTTTCCCCCCTTTCCAACAGAAACGCTTTATTTAAGAAAAAAAAAATGTGTCTGGTATTTTGTGCATAACCCCAGCAGAAGGTTTATACTTGCCATCTGGAGGTTTATTTTTTTTCTCTGGCTGGGTCTTGAGAAGGAAAAGTATTTCAGTATATTTTAAAATATTTGGGGGGGGGAGGGGGGAAGGGCGAGGTAAAGGGAACTGTTGCTGAAGGGAGAGGAAAATAAAATTTGGAAGCGCTGGGAAGGGAGGGCAGCGGGGGGGGGGATCAGTTGTTGCAAACTGCTCCAGCCTGCGTTCTTTCAACTTTCCTTCGTTTCATCTGATACCAATCAGGGCAGAGCAGTTAGGCCAAAGGGAACGATTAGAGTTTTAACCAAGGCCCGTTTCGCGTGTAGTGGATGGAGCAAACTAATTACCCTGCACGGCCGTGTGTGAATGTGTAGGCATGTGCGTTATATAGCAGCGTGTGTTTATGATATAGGCGCGTTGAATTGTTTCGTACAGGAAAGCCGCTCTCGTGAATGAACATCTGTTTGGATAACTGTGATTTTTTTTTCTTTCTTTCTTTTTAATATGCTTATTGGCAAAGAGTTGTGGACCTCGTCTTTTGTTTTGAGCGTTCTGCAAATAACGCGTTGTAGTGGTGCGTGGTACTCGTTACGGAGAGCAAGCGGTGGGATTTGCAGAGGAAAAACAATTGATGCTTAAAATGATAAAAAAATAAAAATTCAGAAATTTACTGCAAGGCTTTTTTTTTTTTTCTTTTTTTCTTTGAATTAGTTATTCCTATTGCAGGGATGTTAAGGATACATGTAGCATCTACCTGACATTCCCATGCACGGCATGGCCTGCCAGCCTCGGTAGCTTTAAAAGAAAAAGTTCCTAAATGCTGCTATTCATCCTCAGTAAGTAATAAAATCCTAGAGACAGCACACTATAAACAGGAAGCAGAAATGCATAGTGCTTGCCTGTCTCGAGAACTATAGTAAACAATTTTCGACACTTAGAACAACTTAATTATTCTCTGGATTTTTCTTACCGGGGGGGGGGAGAGACCGAGCGTTTGGTAAGTGACACGGACGTGGGTGGGGGATTTTTTTTTTGCAGTTTGGTATCTGGGGGTTTTTGTTGTTGTTGTTTTCTTTTTTTCTTTTTCTTTTTTTTTTTTTTTAAGTGACTGAGTTGGCCCAGGAAGCAGAGCGCCCAGGCCGCCTCCGGCCCCGCTCGGCATCCCGGTGGCAGCATCTCGCCGGCCCCGCGGAAGAACGCCGAGCGTGCTGTCGCGCGGCTGATGCGCCGGCGGCTTTGTTTTGGTTTGGGTTGTTTTTTTTTTTATTTTTAATTTTTACTTTTTTTATTATTATTTGGGTTTTTTTGCAGAAGGTGGCACTGGTAAAAGCCGAGGTGGCTCCGCCGCAGGGAAGGCGCCTGCGGGAGCTGCTCCGAGGGGTTTGCCGGGCGCGAGCACCAAGGGGAGCGATTTTTGCCGGCGTCGCGGGGGGCGGTGGGAGCTGCGGCCCCCCGAGCGCTGGCCCGGGGGGGAGCGAGTATTTGCGTGCGCGCTCGCCGAGCGGATTTTTGTTTTCCGTGCAGCCGGCATTGTTCGGGCTCCGCCGCTGCCGCCGCCGCCGCGTTGCACAGCTCTTGAGTTGGTGCCAGGCATCTCGCGGAGGCTGCCGATGCCATGCATTAATTGCTCGCGCCGCGAGGACCGCCGCTCGCCGCACGAGTTTTCCCGGGCAGGAAAGAAACGGTCCTAAATTCCCCCCAATTTTTTTTTTTTTTTCCCCTCCCCAGTGACAAGTCAATTTACTTGTTTAAATTCAGTTTGAACTCTCTGAACCGAGATGAGGCAGCGGAAGCAGGTCTTCCCTGGGAATAAACAAAAGGAGAAAAATGCAAAATCCTTCCAGAGCACTCCGAGCCTAAGTCACTGTGGGAAGAAGAGTGCAGCTGGGTGCAGCGCTCGCAAAAATTATTGGGGGGGGTGGGGAAAAAAAATCAGACTGCCATAAATGCAAGGTTTGCAGAACACATTTTCTGCAACTTGCCTTTTTTTCTCGCTCCCAGGGCGTTTTAGGAGAGCATCCTCCATGGAGAGCACTTTTTGCCTTTAACTCTTTTCTCATGTCCATCGGTAAGAAATCTTTTCCTTCACATGTCTTGAAATACAGGATATTTGTTTTAGAAAATCTTAATAGCAAAACTGGAAGTGTCACATAATAAAATGTAAACATAACCAATATTTGATGTTTACATCGATGATCATTATATAAGTGTTGAGCTGTTGATTTACATTTTTTTCCTAAAATATTATAAAAATGAAATTTCAGCAAGGGATTTAGAAATGTGTATTATATTATCTGTGATTAACAAGAACACTTTGATTTTGATTTTGGAAGCGATGAAACAACCAGAGCCATTTTTTTAAGCCCTTGCTTGTATGTTACACAAGATATAGAGGATATTTTAAGATATGCACATTACCTGAAAGGGGATGCCTGTAGTATTACTTTCTAAATTCGATTTTCAGAATTGCTTATTTTCAATTTCATCTCGCTGAGATTTTAATAAAGTATTATTTGGTCATATACAATATACTTCAATGGGTGGAACTATAAAGAAGAAATTATTGCAAATGAAAAGGAAAACAAAAGTGGCAAAATATTCTTTTAATGGTATCTTAAGATCACATCATCAGCTCCCACCATGCGCATGTGTTAAATCATATAGGGAAACCTATAATTATTGTAATTGCTCTTTTTGCTTTATCCTAACAAGCTTCAAACCATCTCTCAAACTAGTTGTTTTGAAATAGTTATTTGTCAAGTCATCAAATCACAAAAAGTAAATGCTAATGAGTTTTTCCTGTTTACATTCTGTCTGCTATTCTTATTATAAAGCTTTTCAACTCCATAAAGTTCCTAGATGAAGATGAATGCTCTATGGTATCATTCCTGCTAACAGTCTAGGCCAAATAGTGTAATAATTCCATGTACCACGCTTAATAATGACAAGTGAGAACTTGTGAATGGCATAAGACTAGTGTCATTCTGGGAACATTTCAGAAAAAGTTTGCTTTTTGAACACGAGGAGAAAGAAATCACCAAATCTAAATTAGAGACCTTTGTATTTGCTCCCTGTTTGAATAAAACTGCAGTAGTCCAGCATGTTATTTATGATTCATCTTTGTTTAAAGAAATGTCAGCGTTTAATTTGCTAGAAGTACTGAAGTACTGGCACAGAAGATCATAGGAAAATATATTAATTAGCAAAAGTTAGAAGATACTTTAAAGTATTTCCTAAGTATTAGGAACAGATTTTGTAACAAAATAACACTAAATTTACAACTCCTTAGTCAAATTGTATCTACAGGCAAGTACCTCAGACTTGAGAATTATATGTATGTAAATATATATATATATATAAGGTTTGTGTTTAGTATTTTCAGGATTGTGATTAGAAGCCAAAATATCTAGGAGACTTTTTCAGTATTCGTGGGTTTTATGGAAGGGCTGTATGTTTATATCATAAATTAATATAATTTTGTAAGCTCTCTACTGATATCATTTGCAGAATTTGTTTTCTTGTTACGTATGTATGTAAATTTTGTTATCATCAGTGTTTCCACGTTTTACATTCTGGAGGGAGGGAAGAAAGAGAACAAGTTTATTCTATATCTGTGGCTTTGCAGAAATGACTGCAGCCCTGTTGCTAAAGGCCCTGATGCCTCCGTGCTCAGCTCACAGCTGCTCTCGTGGGTCTGAGCACTTTCTTTCCACAGTACCTGATGGAAATTTAAGTGCTCTTACGTTTGCAAAGCTGGATTTTGCTGAAACATTTAAAGGATTATTAAGATATTTTTACAGGACGCTATGCTGAATCTTAGACTTAAATATGCTTTGCATATGCTGATCAGCAGTGAACTTCACCTCTTCATCTGTGCCAGTTTGAACATTGTTATGGCGTGTTTTTTCTCAAAAAGAAATTATAAATAGAACTGCATTTTATTTGGTTACTGGCTGATGGTGGACGTGAAAAATTATGGTGTTGACGTCTTATACGCGTGTATTATGAGCTGCTTTTTTGTGGGCAGGGGTGGGGGGGGAACAAAAGATCTAATAGCTGGTGCAGTCTTTAAATACCTTTCCAACTGATCTACAGGAAATTGTGCAGAAGAATTGTTTGTTTCCTGTTTCAGTATAAATCTGGTTTGCATTACACTCGGTTTACTGTAAAATTGCTGTGGCGCTTGGGAGACATGGGATTTGGTTGTTCTGCGCAGGGAGTTTATTTTGAAAAGTGAACGTTTCAGCCGGCGTTGGCCGGTTGCTCTCGGCTTTTACGGCCGGCGGGAAAGCGGGACGTTTCGTGCCGCTGGCTGCGCCCGGGACGCGCCGGGGGCGAGCGCCGCCGCTCCGTGCAGAGGCCCGGGCAGCTCATCACGCTGCTTGCAGCCCCGAGGGGCCCTGGGGCAGCAGCTCCCCACCGCTGCGTGGCGGCTCCTTTTCCTTTATTTTTCCTTTCCCTTTTTGCCAAAAGGAGCTCGATTCCGGCGGAGGTGGTCCCTCTTGGCTCCTCCGTAATTTCCCCACGCAAACAGGCTGCTGAGGAGCTACCGAAGGCGAGTTTAAATCCCGGCTTTCGGAAGCGCAGCGCCGCATACCTGCGCTTTGACATCCCGCTGCCGATGCCCAGTAATAGCGATCCGAACGTATCCCTGCCGAAAGCGATCTCCCGGGCAGCAAGAAGCTGCGTTTGGTTAGCGTTGCCTAACGCGGAGCCGGCGTTCTTGCGTCGGGGCTGTTTGCATTTATCGCTGCTCGGTTAATCGGAACACGCGCTGTTGCTAGTGGTCGGGATGGCGACGTCGAGCACGATGGCCCCTTCCGTCGCGCGCTTCTCCCTCCTGCGGAGAAATCCTCCGGCCCCGCAGAAAGTTCTGTATGAACCTCCCCGGATTTAATGTGGTGAATACATTTTCAGATCTAACAGGTATTTCAAAATATTTAGCATATAACTTCTTTTCCTGACGTTGAGTTGTCAGTAACATCTTCGAGCTTTGGCTGGAGACTCTTTCTCCCCAGTAATTCGGGGCAGGCCTCGCTTTCCTCAAATATTTCATTAGAATTATAGTGCTTTGCAGCTTTTTGGGTTTTTTGCAGACAGAGCGATGGTTTCAGTGCTGCGTCCTGCCAGGTGGCGGGGGGCTTCAGAGCGGCCAGGCCTTTAGCCGGGGGGATCCCACCTGCTTGCGTGAAATGCGGCCTTATTAAAATATATATATATATATATATAAAAAAAATACTGCATTCCTCAAAGGCTTTCAGTGAATAAAGCAAACTGAGTGGATGCAACGTGCATATTTAAACCCATTCAGTTATGCACTGATGCAATTAAAATAATCAAATGCATTATTTAAAAAAAAAAAAGAGAGATGAAAATGGCCCCTGGCCGGCCAGGTTTTCAGAGCCGGGAGCTGGTGCAGGCCCTACGTCAGGTTAGCTATCCCTGGGTGTCGGTGTTTCCGTGAAAAACGGGCGGAATTAAAGAGTCACGGACGAAACGGTGGAAGTTACGGGTGTCTGCTAAGCGGCGGAGCACGAGGTGCTCAGGCGGTCGCGGATTCGGCGTTTCGGGATGGTTTGAATTCCCATGATTTACGGACACGTGATACGCGCTGCGTCTCTCCTGCGTCCCCTCTAGCTTCGCAGCCAAAGGTTTTTATAAATGCGCACTCGATGGTGGTAGTGGCTATTTGACGCCGGATTTTTCAGCATTAATGCTATTTCCATGATTTAAAAAAAAAAAACACAAAAAACGCCCTCCAGCTATGCTAGAGGTGGTCCGGGGAGGGCGAGAAAAAACTAGGACCTAGGAAACCAGGGAACGGTGGGAATTTCTGGCCAATGTAAACTTTGCGTGTGCCTGTTGCAGAAAATCCCCTCCCTCCGTGTTCGCGATGGCGATGGCGCGGTTCGACGCCGAAACCCACTCCCGGAGATCCGCGTGCTTGGTGCCGGAAGTTCGGCTGGCGGAGAGGGGTGGGGGCACGTTCGGAGCGGCCCCATTCGCACGTGACGCATCCGCTCGCGGTCGCTCTCCTGTGCTCCTGGCAGCTGTGACATTTAAAGCCAGCACAGCTGCTGTGATGCAGAATGGATTTTTCTAGTCGCACCTGGAAAAAAAAAAAAAAAAAGACCCGCGCAGCGTTAAAAACCCGAAGCGGTCGCCCGCGCGGGGACGGCCCCGGCTCCGCGTGCGGCGCTCGGCGAAGCGGCGCCCGGGCGCGCCGCGCACTCGCCGTCCCGCCGCGGGTTGTGCTGTGCCCCTTTTTCCCCTCGATTTGAGTTCCGGCTCGCGCGCGCAAAAACAGGCTCTGTGATAAAGCGCGGCGGCTGCTGTTTTTGTCGGGAAGACGACGGCACCCGTGAAACGGTGTGCATGGTGCCTGTTTGCCTGGCTAAATTGGTGTTTTACAAACTGTTCGCCATTTTAAAGTTAAACACATGTTGTTTTTCCAAGCCGATTAGAATACAGTGCTTTTTATGCTAATCTGCTTCAAACAGAGTTTTGATTTAAAGTAATTTGGTCGCAGTTTGGCTCCCTGGTCCTCCCCGCAGACAGCTGCGTTTCGTATCGACGCGGCGGCCGGTAACGGGCGGTTAAGGTGGCAGCAGCGCGTGCGGGACACCGCCAAGCGCCGGGAGGCCACGGTGATGGGCACTGGGGGAACGCGCATTTACCCGGGGGGGCAAAGGCAGGCGGAGGGCCCCCGCCGGTCTGTAGCCCTCCAGTTGGCCAAAGGAGGGAACATACCTCGAGTCCTACAACTCTTTTTTTTTTTTTTTTCCTATTTTTTTCCCTTGTTTTCCCTGTCTGCCTCGGAGGTTGACCTGGTCCCCGGGGGCGTCCCCGCGAGCCGTCGGACGGCGGTGCGCTCGGACACACGGCGCGGACCCTCATCCCGCCCTCGCGCCGCGGCGCCGCGTCTCCCTCCGCTAATGAAGCCCGCGAGCACCGGTGCCAGCGCACATCTGCCTCGCGAAGCAGGGCGGTCGGCGCTGCCAAAGCCGGGAGAGGGCACCTTGTAGGGGGAAATAAAATTACACGTGTATAGCCGGCTCTGCGCTGATGGCTTCTGGCAGGGGCCTGTTCCCGATAATGCCTCTCCCAGGCCGAGCCACACACCGAGATCTGGGCAAGCCGGCGTGCAAAATCGGTTCGGCTGCTCTGGCTGCGCGCAGGGATCTGCCAATGTTTTTGAGGTTGCATTTATAGATCTTCAAAAGGTCTAGGCTGAGGTCTTTAATTTGGTGTGCTATTAGCTCATAGGATGGTAATTTGCTTTCGCTGTTTTAGTGTCTTATTTATAGCCTCAACTAATTTTCATAGCAACTTTTACTGTGCTGGGGGGAAAAAAGAAGGGGGAGGAAGAAAGATCCAGTAATAAAATCACGCCAAATTAAACCATCCTTTTTCTGTCCTATAGCTTGATCCCCGGGGTAAACGCCGCACTAATAGTTCAGCAGGACAAGCCCCTTAATTTGGGGCGAATCGGGTGGGCCTGCCGCGAGGCACGGAGCCGGCTTGGGCTGCGGGGGGAGGCGACGTGCGCGCACCCGGGCGACGGGCGCCGACATTCGGAGTTTTGTTTCAACGAGAGATGACAGCGGGTCTCAAAGAACTACTGCTGTCAAGCGAAAAACGTTTTAGAGAAGTTCGTGGCGTTTCATGCAAAAGAGCGCAACGGTGGCGATTGAGCTGCTGACTCAGCCGTTTACATTTCTGAATGCCCTTTGATATATATTTAAATGTATTTTGTGTGTGACTATGGACGTGGACCTTTTTATAGCATGTGATGTGCAGCCTGGTGTCAGTCAGCCAGTGCAGTTCTGCAAGGTACTGCGTCCTTCTGTCAAGCCAGCATTCACAGAGAAAGGGATTTTTATTTTATTTTATTTTTTTTTTAAGTTTTTCAGTGACACACAGGCCAGAATCTTGTAAACACACGCTACAAAGCTGAAGCGCGAGATGCAAGCGCACATCTTGGCGCGTGTGCTCAGGCAGCATCTGCAGGTAGCAGAACGCAGGTGGGAGCGCTGCAAGGTCACGAGTTTTGGAAAGCGGTACCCCAGGGTTTATTCCAGGATCATTATAAAGTTTAGGGATTCGGTTTCCTCACTGGACAGAAGAATCCCGACAGCCACAGAAGTAGGCGCTGGAGATGGCGTGCGGCGGCGCTTTACGCAATTAATAGAAGACCTCAGTGCAGAGAGACAAAGAGCACGGGGCGTTTTGGGGACGGTCTCCGCTGAAACGAGCTTGCCTCTAGTGTTTGATCCTGTTTGCCCAAAGTCAGTGGGGGTTTAGCCGTTTAACTCGGAATTAGCAGACGCCGGCTTCCCAGGCTCGGTCCGGCCGCCTCTGTTCCCTCGGGGCGGGATTCAGGGAAAGCTCTGCTTGCATACGGAAAAGCTCCGCTCGCACACGTCGTGCGGGTGACAAGGGCGAAGGACCACAGCCCTCCCCTGTAATGATAGACACACGTTTTTTCCTAAACATACAAGACATTCTAGTAGCAAGTCGCATGTAGATAACTTTTTACAAGTGATGCAGGAGATAAATTATGTTGAGTGACTTTTATTCCTTCTGGTAGCACTGAAAAAGGAAGCATGCCGTTGTCCGGCTTTGTTTTTAAAATCAGAATTAACAATAGTCGCACTGCAACAGTTCTAAATCACGGACTTTGCCCGCTCTTCTTTGCACTCGCTTGCAAAGTTCAGAGATTTATTTCAGTGCTAGTTTCTACGATGGAGATGTCCTTTAGTCTGATGATGCCGGTTTACTAATAGGTAGGGAGTAATTGGTTTTCTAAATAGCTCCTTTCCCAGTTGTGATGGAGACATGTTTTTTGAAATATTGCTGTGTCAGAGTATGAAGTCTGGTTCGTGGCCGTATTTACTTCAAGACACTGATTACCGCAGCTAATGACTACTTTATTAGAAGAGGAATACCTTTGGCTTGGCCTGTGGCTCTCGGCTACCAAGCTAATCTTTCACTGCTGCTGGCAGCCGTGCATTCAAATGCCTCTTGTAATTTTTAGTTAGTAAAGTCATATTTGCATAAACGTGTTCATATTTTTTAAAAAAAATTGCATTCTGTACCTATCTTGTTTATCAGCTCCAGTGAGTGCAGAATCTTTCCAGACCCTCTTTTCTTGGTGAGACTGGGCATCGGGAGATAACAGTGTTGCAAACTGGCAGATGCTTTATCCTTGGGCTCATGATGGTGTGCACAAGCCATCATTTTTTCCTTGCAATAATTATGGTGTTAAGAGGCATTTGTGTTGTGTGCTCTCTTTCAGCTTGCACCATGTTTGGTTCCTGTTATGCAAATACTGCTTTAAACTTAGAAATGCCAATTTGCATTAATATTTTGGTTTCATATAGCTAGCTATTGCATTGCAAAAACAAGTGCATTTTAATGAGCATTTGGCAGAATGTTAAAAAAAGATATGGTACTCATTAAATTCTATTATATGAAATGCAGTAGTTTGTTGCCAAAAATCATTAGGATAAAATATAATGCAAGTTAAGGCCACAAGTATAGCCCTCATCAAAGAGTGCTACGACATTATGGAATTGTAAAGCTACAGCGTTGTTTATTGTGTCGTGCAAACTTCCCTCTTTTACTGCGAAAGGGGAAGAGCGTGAACTTTTAGCATTTCTTAAAACCAACTTTATTGTCCTTGTGCCATCTCTTAGTGTTTCTAACTCCAGTGCTCTAAGCAAACTCAACACTGGCGTCTGTTGGGTCCCTTTAATTTATCTGATCCTGCAGACTTCTAAAAGACATAAACACCAAACTGAAGAGCAGCATTTGATTCCCTAATGGATTTCAGAGCCGAAATTTGCAGTCGGCAAAGGCGTAGGTTCCCTTTGGCGTCCTCGAGCCAGAATCATGCGTGAATAAATGGCTTGGTAATATCGAAGAAGGGCCACAGCATACGTGCGTGTCAGCAAGCTTCTCCAGGGACTTCTCTGCTCGCTGGAACCCTTTTATGGAACTTGAGTTTTCTGTAGCTGGGCAAAACTACTTTTATATTTATATTTTTATATATAAATTTTATACACACACACATATATACATATACATATATGCATTTTTTATATATACACATATATATTTTTTATATATCTGTGTTATTGCCAGCCTGTTTTATTGCAGCTCTGCCTTTGCCTGGCGTCGCAGCCGCGGGCTGCGGGCGTGCGTCCCGGTTTGGCGTGCGGACGAGCGGACCCGTGGGAGAGCTTTCCCCGATGGAAAGGCGGGTGCTGGCCGGGACGTCAGCCCTCCTCCGTCACTTTCTCTCCGCTAGGCCTTTTTTGGCGGATTGGTATTGGAAGCGCGTCCAAGGCTGCTATTCGAGAAGCTGCTCGTCTGCGAGCTGGCTACGGGCTGGCTCGTACAGGGTTAAACGAATTCTTTTCTTCATCACTCAGAAGTGATATAGACTTTTCTTTGACTAATGTAGCTTAATTAGCGGTCAATTAAAACTGAACATTGTTGAATTGAAGTTCTTTGATCAAAATCCCTGGCATGGGCTCCCTTTCTTTAACTAGCCACCATCTTGAATTCATTTGGAATCAGTAGTGTAAACAAGTTTAAAACTGGTTCTTTTATAAGAAGTCAGCAGGCTTGTATGGCTGTGGTTTCTTTCTTTCCCTTTTTTTTTTTTTTTTAACTTCTGTAGGCGGCAATTCAAAGCAGCGCTAAATGAAAACAGTGCTACACCCTGAAAAGTGCATTAAAAAAAAAAAAAAGTTGCGTTAATTGGTCAGAATACAGTGACTCTTCCTCGTTTCATTTCTTGTCATAATCTATATTTTCTCCCTAGCGAATAATTTCGTTATTATCCGCCGTGTATCTCGTTTCTTAATTGGGCAGCGGTTGCTCCGGGGCTGCCCGGGGCTCCAGGACCGGCCGGCAGGACCGAACCAGGCCGGGGGGAAGGTGCCGTGGGAGCAGAGCGCTGCCGCGAGCTTCCTTAGGAAATGGCAGCTCGAGCCGGGTTTGGACCGTGATCGCTTAATAAAGGGTTTGATGCATCACTGGAAATTCTGCTTGTGATATTATTTTAATGCTTACCTCTTAGGAGGCATCCGGTGAGCGAAAGTTACAGTTCAAGCGGCTGTAAAAACACGTCCTCTAAAAGATATTTGGGGTGAGAGTTGGACTATTTGCTGGTAGTTTTGTGGCTCAGTCATTTTGGCAGCAAGCTTGGGCTAAAGATGAAAATGAAAACGCCCGGTTGTTGTTAAAAGCCCAATTGCACTAGGAAGCAGTAAGGCCGTCGGCATTTTCAGGGGGTGAAGCAGACTCTAAGCGATGTTCAGGTTTTGGTCTCTGACTTCTCTTTGTCATGCAGGTGAAGCAGGCTGAGATTTTCAAAATATGGGTATTTACGTTGAGTTTTTTTTGTAAATGCAACTACTTAAGCTGCAGTGTTCGTATTTTTATAATACCCGGTTAATATAATTTAACAGCCAAGCGCTGTAAGAAAGATGGGATTTTAAATGCTCTCCTGGTTGTTGGGTAGAGCTTCCCGTCCGCGTTCGTGCCGGGGACGTTCACGTGCTCTCAGGGCTGCGCCCGGCCGCAGCTGGGCCGCGAGGCGATTTCGGAGCGTGCGGTTGAGTCGTGGTTCCGGCTTCGGCCACGCGGTGTTTTTCTCTGCCTCGGGTTGCCGGCGTCCACGTGACAAAGATTGGCTTTGAGTCAGGCACAGAGGAACCCGGAGTTGGGACATGGTATGGATCACCATTGCTCCCGCTCCTCCACTCCGGCCACCCGCGCGCGCGTGCGTGTGCGCGCTCCAGCGCCTTCACCGGGGCTTTGGAGTCGAAATATTTGATAACGTAAATCTCCCGCTGCAAATAACCGTAAGGAAGTTGAAGCAGATGACTTGCACGCTTCTGCCGCCGAGGAAATTGCACTGCCGTGGTGACACCAACAGATTTCGCTCTTTCTGTCAACGACGGCGTTCTAAACTTCCAATCCCTTCCATCAAAAAAAGTGGGTGAAAATCGTAGTCCTAAACAATAATTAAAATAAAATTTCCATCTCTTGACAGAGAGAGAAATTGTTTATAGTAAATGTGCCTTTCAGCCTTCCCTCATGCCTTCTCCCAAAAGGGCTGATTAGGATGTAATAATTGGGGATGATAGCAGGAGGAAGACGACAATTCCATTTAATTAAAGATAATTTATTTTACTTTAACTTGGTGATGTCCCACATGAATAAGAGTAGATTTAGCAGATAGATTTATTAATGGGTACTGACATCTCTGCTGACACAAAAAGCAAACATTTTCTTTCCTCATTGTTTTTATTGCGTCTCAGCACCTGAAACTGCTGTCACCCTGCTCCCCCGCCATCCCGTAGGGATGGAGACATTTCCGCAGGGGCTACCACTCAGGTTCATTGCTTGAGACAGGTCTGAGACGCCCAGTTTGGACCGGGATCTGTTTCTTCCTAAAAATCAGACTGTGGGAATGTGTAATCCAGCTTGGGCCCGTTTCCGTTCATCATGGAAACCTGCGTTTCCACCCAAGGTGGTTAGGAGCATTCGGTTCTCAGCACCGTTTCCTGGCTCCTGCTGAACGTTGGGCTCAGACCCCTGCGCTTCCCGGCGCTCTGTGCCGGGGGGACTTGACATCCCCCGGCGAAGGGACAACCCGCGGGAAGGCAGCCCGCCTGCCGTGGAGTCCCACCAAGGCTGCTGCGCCTTGGGCACCACGATCTCCTGGGCCCACTGGGCTTCAGGCTTGGCAGCTTAGCAGCTATTAGCGGATGTTATAGCAGGTTTCTTGGGGACAGTCCTTCAGGCGTCGTCTTAAATCAGTGTACCTAGGTGCTAGCTCTCCTGTGCGTGCAGCATTGGTCCCACGTGTGCCTGCTCCAATGCACGTGAGTCTGAGCAGCTCTCATGGTCCTGCAGCCTGCAGGACCAGCCCTGGTCCTGCAACCTTTCGTGGTCCTGCAGAAAGCCAGCACGGGCTTTCTGCTGCTGCCTGAAGTAGCCATATGAACTTGAGCCAGTTAGGTCTACGCTGAGTTTAGTCCTCTCTTTTTTCACTGATAAACATCTCAGCCCCGCTGCCGGCAGTGGAACTGTGCTGATTTGCACAAGCTGTGAGGATATACCACTGAATATATAAAACATGACTATCAGGAATTTGTTTGGGGACTTTAGGCAAACAGATAAGATCTAATTAATGGTTGTATATGCTTTAAATTATTTGATCACACTGTGCTAGGTGGATAATGACCAGAACCACTGAAAGACTGCAAGATTAAGGCTCTCTTCTTGCAGAGAAATTTGGGAGGAAAAATATGGGCAGATGTCTGATACATTCACTGTCTCTGCATGTATTTGTAAACAGAGCATAGAAAATAAAAAAACATAAAATGGTTCTCAGGAATGGAATGGAGAAAAGGAAAGTTACAAAGCAGATCCAGAAAAAAAGGAAAATGCATGAGATAGTCCTTTTCCTTTTCTCTGCCTCTTCTGGGAACTCCTTTATTTAAAAAAAAAAAAGATGCTTGAAGACATGCTATCTTACATTAAATGTGAATTCGAATTTACATACGATGACTACCCCTGAAACTCTGCCAAGTGGCACCTTTGTTCTTTTCATCATCACTTTTATTTCTATTTTCCCACTCTTTTTCCTCATCTCGCTCCTTATTGCTTTTTTTGAGGTCTGGTTCTGACTTGCTGAGTATCTGCAGCTTTTGAATTCACAGCAAGTGCAGGATGTCAGCTTAATTTTCCAAGTTTGTCACATCTTTCCTCTCCTGAAGACCCCCCCATTCTTTGTCCTTTCTTCCTGCCTGCTCTCTGCAGAGTTTGCTCTTTTGCTTCTCCTTCCATTCTTGACACGTCTCCTGTTGCGTGTGTCGACTTCTGCACCCTCAGGGTCCTTTTCTGAACCTTGGCCCAAGTTGGCTGTTCTAACCAAAGTGAGGGTTGCAAGTGGCTCTTACTAAATCAGGTAAATTAGTCAAGCCTTTCTCTTCACTCTTGAGGAGCCAGCTCCTCATCAGCTTTCGTGGAGTTAGTATCTCTTGCAGAGATTGACCTCAATCTATCGTTTTCTCTTCTCTTGTTTCTTTACAGAAACTCTTGTTTCTCTGTTTTATCTTCAGTTCTGGTGTTTCTTTCCATCCCTTCCCTGTGCGTTCTCCCTCAATGCCTGCAGGGTTAATGACAGCAGTCTTCGTGTCTCTAAAAGCATGACCAGAGCCATGCCAGACCTGAAGCGTGGCCAGAAGAGATTTCAGCAATTTTCCGTGGCCAAACCCCCGTTACCTCGAACAAGCTGCACCCCCTGAGACCTGAAGGTGGGGGAGCTGCTCCTGGTGCACGTTGAGATCAAGGGAGCGGATTTTAGCTCCTCATCCCACGTGAGCGTGGACGATGGCTCGCACAGGCTGGTGTGACGTGTCCCAGGTAGTCGGCAACGTGCTGCAGCTTCCCCTTTGCTGTTTCATCCCATGTCTTTCCCATTGCTCCCCAAGGGAGCCTAGAGGAAGGATGTCTCTGGAGGACTCCGTACAAAGGCTTGGTCGCTCTCCTGGTGGCCGAAGGACACCTTCCTCCATAACAGCTTAAAAATGGAAAAACCAAATAGGAAAGCAGTGTGGTCTCGGCTCCCGCTGTCCCGAAGCTGTTGTATCTGGCTCTGTTCTTTGATCCTACCTGTCTTGGCGGATTTCTTTGCTGCTGAGCAATCTGCTTTGTCCTTTCAGTAATATACCTGTAAAAATATTTAGGTCTTTCTGCTGTGCCGGTCACTTTGGCACATTTCTACTTAGTTATTAAATTTTCCTCTCTGTGGATTTTTCTCTTATTTCTTCTTTTCTTTCCACTTTGCTTTCATGTCTTTTTGTTCCTTGTCCCTGGGGCTTTCTCCTACTGCATTTGGTCATCTCCCGATCTCTTCACCTACTTTTCTATGTACTCCTTTCCTCACGCTTCTCTCCCTTCCCTTTCTTTCCCTAAAACCCATTGGAACCAACTCCGACTTGACGGGACCGTTGGGTGAACTCTGCCTGGTGATGGATCTGCCAACACTAGGAAACCATGGAGTAGTGGAAGAAACTGCAGGATCTGTCATTAGGATTCACCTGCAATTTCCTAGCCTCCCCAGTAATGACTGAGGATGATAGTATTTCTTCTTACGCTACTTTGGTAATGATCCAGGAAAGTTGCCTGTTAAAGACAAATGGCAGAAAGAAATCAGAGTCTGAACAGAAAATCTCCAGATCTATTTATGTTATTGTTGCTTTTTCAGAATGTATATTATTGCACAGGGATGATGTAATATTGTAATTTTTTTCTTTAATTTGGTTGACCCTTTTTTAACTTCGGGCGTTCACAAGATGTAGTATTCAGCAGTCCCATCTGGAAAATATTTTAACTGAGCAGGATCTCCAGACTTAGGGGATCATATAGGGTGGGATAAGGAAAGAAAAAAAAGACAGCTAATGTTTAGGGTATGTTTAGAGTACGGCAGTTCTTGGTATTAGTGGTGGTTCCTGGTGGAACAGGAACAGACAGTGCACAGCAAATGAGTGGTTTGGTCCAGCTTTCCATGTTTCACCTCAGAATGAGCTGTGGTTTGTAAAACTGGCACTTTGTAGTAGCTTTTGAATCAACATCAGTCTCTGCAAGTTTCTACTTGATCCCGTTTGTGCAAGTAAGAAAGACACCCAAGAAGCCCCCATGCGTCCACAGCAGCATGCTCTACCGGTGGCTTTGCTGAAGCAAGAGGAAATTGAGACATTTTGGGTATCTGGGCCAGCCCCGCACAAAACTTCCTTGCCAGAAGAGCAGTTGTTCGGCTAATCCCAATAAGCATATCCACCGAAAAACCACAGCCTCAGGAACTTTACTGGAAAACGTTTCAGGGTGTGAGGTTACACAAAATAAGTCTCCTTCAGTGAGGTCTGGGTAATTTTTTTTTTTTTTTTTTTTTTTAATAATTGTCACCAGCAGGAGAGTGGATAATCGCAGGAATAAACCCGGGCAGACCCGCAGCGCGGCGTTGGTGGTGTCTGTCCCCAGCATAGGGTGCTCGCAGGAGCACATGCGTCCGCTGAAGAATGTGGGGCAAAACACGGTGCAGAGGCAAGCGTTGGGGTTTTTCTCTTTTTTTTCTTGTGATCAGTCTCACACCTGCATTCATTTTCCGCAGCACTAAACAACCTTTTTCATTAACCCTGGGCAACCTTCGACCCCTGCCACCCCCTCGGGCTTCGCCTTTGTCCGTGAAGCCTTGCTGGGGCTGTGACTTACAGGTGGTTACCGTAGCTATGTACACTTGTTTTCCATGGTGCACCGTGCACTTAACGGCTCAGCGGGACCTGCAATTTCATACCTCTCACGGGGCGAGGGGTTGGTTTGCATGTGCTTTTCTGTTTTGTGGCTCATATGGTATCAATTACTATTTGATGGCAACGCCAGGCCCTGGGCCTTTTGCATGTTTGTCCTGCGAGAAAGATCTGGAAGAGCCGACATCTGGTTTTGATTGCTGCAATTGCAGGTTGATAGAATAAACGCAGGGTGAGGTGGGTGGGTTTTCCTTCCGGCCCTTTCCACTCCAGGCTGGTAATGTGCTTCACTTGTGGAGCTGCTCTTTTCATCATCGCCCTCCTCCCCCACCGCCCGCTCCCTCTTCCTCCGGCTCCAAAGCACCAGCAGCAACAACATGTGGTCTGAATTAGGGACCTGCAATTTTAAAAAGTGTCCTTCTTCTGCTGGTGACCTGGGGCAGGTCGGTCCGGGGAGAGGGGAATCTGCTCCTAATGTGTATTAAAATACAAAAAAATATATTATTATTATTATTATTATTATTACTTTTATTTTGGGTGGGAACCTAAGTGCTGGGGTGGTTTGTCCTTAGTCAGCGTGGTGAGGTGGCAAAGCTGGAAGGAGGATGCTCCAGGGGCCGTGTCCCCACCTCTGGGGGCAGCAGCCTTTCCGCACGTGCACATGCACCCAGGAAGGACTATTGCCTTGGGGCAAAAAGACCAAAAAAAAAAAAAAAAAAGGAAAGGAAAAGTCATAGGGAAGGGATAATGCTCTTTGACGTTGCTGGTGAAGGCGTCTCACCTCTCGGTGCGGGCTGTAATATCTCCCCAGCTTTTCGCTTTTGCCTCCCGCAAGGAGCGCTTCCCGCTTCCTCGGGATGCGCCTGGAAGAGTTTGTCCTTCTGCGCGAAGCTGACATCTGCTAATGCGGAGCAGATTGCTTCGGCGAGCAGGTTTGCTCTCCCTGACAGCTCTGATAGCCATTACGTTTTGCCATTTGGTAACGTACTTATAATTTAATAAATGTTCTCCTTGAGATCTTAATTTTAGAGGAGTTTCGCCATGTATCTCGAAGTCTCCAGGCTGTTGATTGATGGGTTTATTCTCCTCACGAGCGTCTCCTTCTAGCAGGTGCCTATTTAAGCGGATTGCGCCGCATCCGGAAGCGCGCGGCTCCGCATCGCTGTGGGGTCTCGCGGCTCGCACGTCGCGTTCCCGCCGGGCGCCGGACCCCTGGCAGGGATGAGGAGCCTCCTTCCAGCTTGCCTTTCCCGGGGCTTCATCTTAATTTGGGAGGAAACCCGAGGTCTTCCGGCAGCGGCAGAGCGGAGGGGAGAGAGGGGGCGTTCAGACGCGCAGGGATGCGATAGGAGAGGAGAACCTCCGGTGTCCCTTTGCTGGGCCACCTGCATCCAGCTGTCGCCGGACGGCCGGGAGGGAGGAAGGGGGCGGCGAGGGGCCCCGCATGCCCTCCCCGGGGCCGGCTTGGGCTCCGTGCGCGGTGTGGGTGCGGGAACCCCCGGCTCCGCGCACGGCGCTCATCCCTGCCAGATCAGCGCTGCTGGAGACCCACGCAGGAGCCCTCGAACGGCGAGAAACGGGAAGATTTTGAAACGCGTTCTGAGCAGAATTAGAGAGAATTCAGGAGAATTAGAGAAGACAAGGTGGTGGGAACGTGCAGGCAGGCTCCCAGAAATCGAAACAATGTGGTAATTTCTTCATCGTGTCGTATTGCAGAATGGCTTGTTTTTCCCCAGATTGTTGTTCATCATCTCTCCAAGCCTCCCAGCATGAGTCACAATCATTTGCTAAATTCAGACTCTCTTTAAGAATATTAACGTCTTTAAATCTATAATGGATTTTCTGTCAAATCAGAAAGTTGGCTGTACACATCTGCAGCTTGCTCCGTTTCTTCTTTTTGTAGACGGTGTGTTACCATTTTTGCCCGTGGTATAAACTCAACCTGCTTCTCTTTCGCAATTCTGGATCAAGTCATTGGGTTGTCTTTCTTTATCAACACTCGTTCATGATCATTTATGTGTGTGTTTAAGTTAGGCACAATTCCTTCTTTGTAAAATTATCTGGCAAACATTTATGGATGGATTATCAATGTGACTAAATAATACTTTTTTTTTGTTTTTTTTTTTTAAACGTTATTCGTTTTGTGGAATAATGGCAAGAAGACATGGGCCAGTTAGATTATTGCATGTTCATACAGCTGATCATTTCCTGCGCTCTCTTTATTGCCTCTTGAAAATGCTACGGTCCCTATGATACAGGGGAAAACAAATCTGTAGACTTCTGCGCATTTTAGTACGGAGGAATTTCCATGCGTGCTCTTAACTCATGTCATGATAACATGAAAATCTTAGTGTGATAAAAACCTGACAATAATGAATATTTATATTGAAAGACTGGCTCTTCTTAAGGAAATACAGGATTTAAAAAAAACACCCTACAGCTCCTTAAATTCATTCTTATGACTGAGCCTGCCACAGCAAAATGAGTTAATTTGCTTGACTCCAGAGGCTTTCACTTTGTGAGAATTTTGCTATAAAACCAACAGGGAAAATAAATGTCTGTCTTTAGCGAGGAAGAGTTACACCCAGTTACATGACATTTTGTAAGCTGGCATTTATTTTGGCTATCTTTTCCATCACTTCATGACCACTAAAATCTGTCTACCCTCTTCTTCTCCTTTTGCTGTTTTTGTTTCCTTTACTTCACAACTTCCAAACTGACTTGCACATCCAGAAGCTGCCCAGGGTAGCATTTGCCAAAGTTTTCATTCATCGTTTTTATACAACTGCTAAGAACAGTAAAAAATCACCAAACATGTTTGACCCAGATTTAATTGCAATCTTGTCCTGGCAAGTTTCCTGTTGCTAACGTTGAAGATTGATTACAGCTGCTGGTATGTGAAACCTGAAAGTAGATACACGCCTGTGCTTTTTACACCTGTCGGGCGCCTGGTCATTCCAAACAAGCACATCCCGAGGAAATGCAAAATCCTCGGCGTCGGCATGCGAAGAAACACTGGCATATGGTTTCCCTTAAATTCATTTCACTGCTGGCTCTATGAATTCTGGTTATTTCTGAAGTGTTTTCCTATTGAATCATTCAGAAAGCAGAGCCGTGCAGAGCGGGGCTGTGACTCTTGTGGAATTTGGGACAAAAGAAGAGCCATCAGCAGAAGCAGCCGGTTTCTGTGCTCAAACGCGGTAGTGCCCATGTGCCTCGGTGCTGCCGCTCGGGCACCCGCGTTTAAGGATCCGGCCCTGCAGTTTTATGACTTAGCTTGACAGCAAACAGCGAAGCGAACCCATGAGTTAGTGGACAAGTCAACCAGCAGCGTGAAATACCCGCTTGCCGCCTCGCGGTGCCGCGGGAGGGCTGTTTCACCTTTGCAATTCGCGCTCTGCGGTTACTGCGGAAAGCTGCCGTGCAAAGCCAGGCTCCCGCCGGCGGGAGGGGGCCTTTCCCTGCTGCTACGATTTTTGCTTAGCTGGAGTTACGCCTGAAATGGCTACAGGAAAAAAAAAAAACAACACAGGCGCTAGATAGAGGCAAAGAAATACCACTGTGCAGTGGCTCTCGCGTATTAGAGCCAACCTGAGACGGCTGCTGGGGAATACTCCATGTGAGCCTGCGCGGAGCCCGGCCAGGTGGGAGAAGGGAGCGAAACCCTTCCGGGGAGATGGAGCGAGGAGCCATGCCGGAAGGGGAGACGGGTGGGTGGGAATCTTTAAAACAGCGGCTGTGCGTAAGGGTGGCTCGGCGGGGCGGCGCGCCGCAGAGGACGGGCTTCCTCGTCGTCTCTTTTTACGGCAAGAAGCCACGTGGTTTTTCCCAGGTAGGGCTCTCGCCGCGCAGCGGTTTGGACGTGCTGGGATCGTCGTCACGCTGGCGAGGAGCTTGTCCTTTGGGTTTTCGCTCCCGTCGGCACACGCAGCCCGTGGACGAAACCCAGCGCCAGGAGCAGAGCAAAACGCCCCAAACCCTTAAACATCCCGTGATACAGCAGGATGGAGCAAGTACTCCAGATTGGACACCACGATGCAGTAAAGCTGTCCTAAAGCCACCCGTTACACCTCCTCGAGATACGTCGGTGCAGTGCATCTGTTCTGCAACCAGCGTGCACGCCACTTTGAAAGTACCAGAAGTGCCTGCTGCATGTTTTATTAAGGCATCGGCGTGCTGCCTTTGATGTTAGTGCCTCCTCCTAACCTGTGGGTTAGCCTTCTGCATTAGCATACCGTAGATATGTGGAAGCATCAGACCTATTTTTTTCATCCCTGCCCGTCTTTAATTTGACAGTAGTTATTTTAGCTTTAAATCTGGAGTTCGGATCTCTTTTCTAAAAACCCCTGTATGGTCATTTGCTGATAACTTGCATTAAGCGTTTGTGAAACGAAGCGCTCCCGCTGGCCAGGAGGCAGCCTGGAGAGCGGGAAGCAGCGGGAAGGGGGTGCGAAGGGGGAGTCCTCCGTCCTCGGTTCCTCTGCCTTGCCGTTGACCATTGGGCTGGCTAATGTGTCCCGCGTCCCTCGCTCGCTACGTCTCTGGGGCTTTTCAGAGAGGCCCTTGTCCCCTCGCCGCCTGCCCTGACCCCCTCCCTGGGCTGGAGCGCAGGAGATGCGTTTGCAGGACGCGGAGGGCCTGAGGCCAAGGGGGATGCTTTTTCCCCCCCTCACAGGTTGAAACCCTCAGAGATGGCCCTTGCTCTTTTGCATGACTTTCACAGAATGGTCGAGGTTGGAAGGGACCTCTGGAGATCATCTGGTCCAACCCCGCTGCTCAAGCAGGGTCACCTAGAGCAGGTTGCACAGGATCGCGTCCAGGCGGGTTTCGAATATCTCCAAGGAAGGAGACTCCAGCGTGGCTGATGCGAGAACTGCAACGCCGAGGAGGCCGGCGTTAGGTTGTCCCAGCGCGCGTCCGGTTGCGTCGTTTCACTTGCTACGCCTTCGAAACCTTAATTCAGCTGAACGCTGATGCTCGAGGAGGGGGTTCGCTCGCGCGATACTGGTCTGAGGACATCACGTGCTGATGGAACGCAACCCCATGTCCATCATCCCACCCGCCTCTCCTGGTCGGCCGCCGTTGACCTTGCCGTAGAGCCGCTTGAGCGCTCCCCTTCACGGCCGTGCCGCCTCCTTCCCGCTGGGCACGAGGCCACGGCGGCTGCTGGGATTTCTCCTCGACGCCGATTTCCCCCCCAGGCTCCGGCCGTGTCCGTCGCACTGGAGCTCCACGAGGCAGCGGACGGGGTGCAGGCAGCGCCCAGCTCCTGCGCGGGTCCCGCTTTTCCGGCGGAGAAGCGCCGCGATGCAAAGTGGTGGCCGGGCGGGCTTCGTGCCGGCGCGTCGCCCTGCCGGCTTTCGCTGTGACCTGGGAATGCCGGAGCAGGCTCCCTGCCAGCTCTGTGATCTGCTGCCTGCTGCAAAATGGAGGCAGGAAGGTATCCATTTTCATCAGGAGATGACAGTGCCTCGGTCTTCCTGACCATCTGGAGACAGCGACTTCCAACGCAGAGCCCGAATTCCGGGGAATATAGAGCGCCTATAGGGAGAGGGAATAAATTAAACTCTGCCTTCTGAGCCCGGGCGGGCTTTTTTTTTGTTGTTTTTTCTGTTTTTTTGTTTTTTTTAATGCCGTCCCAGTTGATCTGAGCGCAAGCGAGGAACCCACCAGAGATTTTGTGCAGGGCAAGTTAACAGAAAACCTCTGGTGTGTTAGTAAACAAATGTAAGTAAATTAGCTTTTTGGCACACGTGCGAAGTTTATTGCGCACGCAAATACAATAAGTCCTGGAGAAGGCGGCCTGTTTCCCCTGGTGTGTACACACGCTGCGTTGGTGGTCCTGTGTAGGTCCAGGTTCTTAACAGTCCTTTCAAGCTTCTCGGGAAAGAGCTAGGACCATGGGAATTTAATATCCCAAGACATGTTTATAATTTTCAGTGTCCCTGATAATGCTGTTTCCTAAATCTCATTTTTCAGTCGGGGAAATAATGAGTGTGACGTCCTTGCGCTGCTTTCGTTTTTGTTCTTAAATGTGTGAAGTCTGTATACTTCCATATAAGAAAATAAGTATTGTTTCAAGTTCTTGTTTATTTTCAGCTCCTTAATGCTCAAGGAAGAACATATGTGCGTCTGTTTATTCATTTTATTTACAGAAATATATAGTTTGACAAATACCTTGCAAATATCCTTGTTTAAAGCTGGAAAATGTCAGGCTGGAGTTTCTTTTGAAGCTTAAAATTTATTTTCTAGTCACACATATACTGAGTTTTTTGTATTCTGAGAGAAGAATTATGTAGTGTTGTGAACTGATTTATACTGAGCAAGGTAAAAACTCAGTATTTCTTTCCTGCATCCTGCTAAAGGCATACTAAATTAGTCTTTTTTCCTTAGGTTTATGCCCCGTCAGCAAGCACTGCCGACTACAATAGGGATTCACCAGGTTATCCATCCTCAAAACCAGCAGCCAGCACTTTTCCTAGCTCCTTCTTCATGCAAGGTAAGGTGCTGCTTTCAGAAAGAAATCTATTTTGCATACATTTTCCGTGTTTGTATTTTGGTTTATGTGTAGTCGAGACATACAGGAATATCACCTTGTGGTCTGTAACATTACCATTAAAATGAAGACCCGTAAGTTCCCGTTTGATCGTTACGTCTCGGAACATCTTGTTTTGATCCTGCAGCGAAACGGGATAATGAATAGCTTGCCAGGTTCTTATCATCTGAGTTACTGGAAGCAGTTTTTTCAGCATGTGTGTGCACATACATTATGCATATACTAAATGCACTCGAATTCATGCATGTACTTTGTGTATTGTTGTTTTTATGCTAATGAGAAAGATTTTATCTTAGGTAAAGCATACAGTGCTACGAGTACGTCTATATGTTGTGTATGGAATTACTGCAACCTTGTAAAAATTAAGCACATAGTTGCTCACATTTGAGAATGGGTTAGTGGATTTTACGTATTCACCGTTACCGTGTTGTATTTCTTGCAATGACTACATGCAAGTAAGATGAAATTCCGCATAACTTTGTAAATAAACCTCCAAGAGTTTGGGAGCATCCACCTAGAATGAGGCTACTCATCTTTTGCCACATTTAGGGCAAAATAATTAGCTTTTAAACACTTAAGCAAATCCTTAGCTTTGGGCGGATGAGTAAATCTGTGTGATTGAGGAGGCTAAAGTATCCGCAGGACAAGGGAGGAATCGGTCGCAGTGCCGTGCCTGCTGCCACCCTGCCGGGTCATTAGGGGTGGAAGCAAGACGGGCTTGATGGGGATGTCAGTAGGAATGGTGACCCACGTTGTCCCCTCCGTTGGTGCAGAAGTCTACATCTAGGCTGCTTCCCGACCCGGGAGGCAGGAGCAGCAGCTCCAAAGAAGATGGTGCTCTTGGCTTAAAACAGAAATAAGTACCACTTAAAGAGCAAACTGTTACGAAACTCCTACAGAATTAGAAAGATTTCTATGAAATTTCAGATTTCTGATGATATCAAATAGTTATACTCTGCAATGCATTCTGTATTTTTAAATGTTATCTTCTCACAGATTTGTATTGATGACATAAATCTCATTAAATGACTGTGCAAACAACTATGGGAAGATTATCCTAGAAGTGTTGCTGTTGCCAGCAGGTTTGAAGGATATGGATAAGGCCAGGTTGAAGCTGAGGCATAATAATTTTTTATTAGACCAACTCTTGTAGTTTGAAAAAGCTGACGACTTTTCCAGCCCACATGCCTTTCTTTGAGGTCTGCTGATCGTTATGGAAGAGTTTTCTTTTTTTTATGTTAAAACCATGGCATTCTTCCAGTAGAAAGTATTTTTCACTGGATCATTATAACTCCATTAGAAAATACCTAGTTAAACGCAAAATGTACAGCTAGCTCTTTCACTTGGTAACATGTGGGGAACCCTGTTTCAGAATTTTCAGTGCAAATTGCACCTTGACAGTGAGTTCAATGGAAGGGTGGGTGCTATGCATGTTAGATGCAGAAACACTGAAATCCCTAAAAGACGACACAGTGCAAGTGGTGCTACTTTTTTTTCTTAAAAAAAAAAAATAAAGAACCCAGACAACCAAAAGCCAAAACCATCCAAACAAACAAACAAAAAAAAGCCAGCTCAGAAAACTCTCTGGATTTGGAAAAATTCAAAGTTCGGGACATATCAGATCACTAACCAACTTAAGGCATTGTCCCAAGCTCGTTAGCCCAGACTAATTCTAATGAATAGACTTACTTTATTTCATTTCCAAGCTCAGGCTTTTGTCCCTGGTGAAATTTGTTATAACTGAGTTCATATACTTGAGTTCAAGATGCTCCAGAAGGAGTAAAACTGTGGGAAACTTCCAAGCAGAAGATACGTGACTGGCATGAGGTTTGTCAGGACGGCGCTGCTGCGTGCTGCTGCTCCGTCCGGCCTCATCCTTCCTTTAGGAGCACGTCTTCAGGGCAAAGCCGTGTGGCGTCAGAGTTCGCAGAAGGGCAAAACCGAGTGGTTGTGCAAGACTCTCTTCTTTCTGTGTTGCAGATGGTCATCACAGCAGTGACCCGTGGAGCTCCTCCAGCGGGATGAACCAGCCCGGCTACGGAGGGATGCTGGGCAACTCGTCTCATATTCCACAGTCCAGTAGCTACTGCAGTCTGCACCCCCACGACCGCTTGGTACGAGGGGCGCCGGGGGGTTGCGGGGCGCGGGCGAAGCGGGGCGCGCGGCCGCCGGGCGCTCCGGACCTCTAGCGCGTCCCCGTCGCCACGCAGGCAGGTCACACCACGAAAACGTTCCCCCCGCACCCTCGCGTGGTCTCAGCGCGCCAGGCGTTCTGCAGAGCCGTGGCTGGGGAATCACAGAAAACCTTCTCTTGAGTATTGGGTTTGGACATTCAGCGTCTTGCGAGAGAAGTAGATGTTTAAACTCAACCGTGTGATGGTTTGGGGAGCCCTCAGGAACGGGAGCGGACGAGGCTCCCATTGGAAAGGCAGCGGCTCAGAAGCTATCCATATTAGATGCAGAAATAGTGAAATCCCTAAAAGACAACATAATGCAAGTGGTGCTTCTTTTTTTTCTTTTAAAAAAAAACCAACCCAAACAACTAAGTTTCCTTTCACAGTTGCCACCCTGTGTAAAATGCACTGAAAGAGTGCAAGAAAAAATTGCTTTTCCAATCTATATGTTTAAACCAACACAGACTTTTATGCTGCCTCTGTACATCTCTCAGCCTCCACCAGTGTCGCTGGGAAGGGAAAAGAGGAGAAAAGAGGTCTTTGTAGACCCTTCTTTTCCATGCGGTTTCAGCAGACCAGCGCTGACCAGCCTTTGGTGCTCGTTACCTGGCCGTCACCCTGCGGACGAGCAGAATAAAATTGGAATTAAATCTGGTTTGAGCACACCTTAGGGGTATTCTAATAATCAGGGCTGAATTGATTAGGTAGCAGTAAAACTGTATTGCATCGGTTTAGTTTTGGGGGGGGGGTTGTTTGTTTTGTTTTGTTTTTTCTTTTGGTAAAGGAGGAGGTCAAGAAATGAACAGACTGCTAAAATGGAAGTCATTTTTCTCAAAATGTAGGTAATTTTACAAGTAATGTTTTCCTATTTTGTACTTACGCTTTTTGTTCTGGAAGACCATTGAAAAGGAGAGTAACAAGAAGTACTGGTTTTAAGGGAGGAGTCTGTTGCTTTAAAGTTTAGCAGAAACTTCCTTTTAGGAATTAGAAAAATTAAATTCAGTTTTGCAAACTGAGAATTAATTTGCAAAACAGATTTTTAAAATCTTGAACTTAATGAGGTTAGCACAGTCCTATGTAACAGTAATAGGAAGTCAAAAGCAAAAGAAATTGCCTCAAAAACTGCTTAATCATGTCCTTATAAAAGGCATAATTAGGGCACTAAGCAAATTTAACATTGCTCTGAAGTGACAAGCATATATTATAAAATTGAGCATACCTTTAAAACCCAATTTAATCTAATTTGTTATCTACACTGATACTAATTCATCAGAATTAGGTGGTTTTTGCGTGGCGTCAGTTCAGGTAGAGTTAAGACTACTGAGTGCCTTCCTTGTGCAAGTCTGAAAACACGTTTGCATTTCTTTTAAGTGTACCTTGATTCTGGATTTCTTGTAACGCATAATGGTTTTCATGGAGAGTTGAAATATCTCCCCGAGGTAAAGAGGGCTGGGACATCCCACCTAGACTCGCCAGGATGTTTCTTCGATGTCGGAATTACTATTTGTTCTGCGTCGTAGAGGTGGTGGGACCTCACATCTCTCACTGACACCGGTGGGACTTGTAGGTGCTCAGTGCCTATGAATATGAAGTTCATGTTAATTATTTATGGTAAATGTTTGTAGAGGCAGAGCCTGCTGCATTTCAGGTAGCGCTGGGAGGGAAGGGAGGCCAGGACACTCTAAGTGTTCTTTGCATAATTTCTCTTGGAGCATCGATGAGAGGTCAGTAATTCTCCTGTAAGAAAAGCCTGTCGAGGAAAGCTGGAGTGGTGGTGGTTCAGTCCCGGCACGTGTTCCCAACGTCCCGGGGAGATGGAGGTGCCGGGGCAGGCGGAGAGCTGTTGTCTGTTATTCTGACTTTCTCAGGCATACTAGTGATTCTCTAAATAGATGCTTTGCATACGAAGAACAGCTCTCAGATCTTTGTCTAAAATGTTTGGCAATGACGTTTTGATTTCTTCCCCTGAGAAATGCAAAAATCACAAAACACCGCTTCAGTGTGTGTCGTGGAGCAGAAGTTTAGCAGGGGAGGTGGAATCGCTCGGTTTTAGGCTGTTGACCGAAGCAATCGTTTGTTTTCTCGCTTCTCGATCATACGACAAATTCTGTTCATCTGTGTGATTTCAGCCAATCGGATTTGGGGTTGAAGTCCTGGAGTGGTTTATAAATGAGTCAAAGCCCAAAATCTTTATTCAGACTTTAGTCAGAGTTGATGGCGGTTTTTCCATGGGTAAGAAAAGTAGGGTTTGGCTTAAGTTTACTTTTTTTTGATATAACTTTCAAATATCCTGTAATTTGGTACTGAACTAAAAAAAATCCTGCAAAAATAATTAAATAATAGAAATGAAGGAATTGACACTTTTTAGCCAGCTTACTTTGAACCGCATAAGGAGACAGAGGGTACAAAGATGATGTTGCACTAGTGTTATAATGCCTTGATCCCGGGGTAGATACTGTTCGGTTATTGGTATCCAGCTACCTTTATTTCCAAGGAGCTCTTGTATGAGAGTCTCCAAAACCTAGAGGTCTTCTGCATGACCTCTTCCCCTTGGGAACAGTGCTGCGATGGAGATAAAAGCTGGGCATGTTCTAGCACTTGTCTGCACACAGTGTCTTACACTGATTAAAAAAAAGACTCTTTAACAGTGACAAACTGCACTAATGGAAGCCAGGTTTAGAGTAATGTAAATTCAGCAAAAATTTGACCACAGCAATGTTGTGTCACAGTGATGAAGGTCTGTGTGGATCCAGCCACATAGCTACCAATGTCTTCTATGTGTTATCTGGACATTTGTCTTGCACTTGCTTAGACAACTTGATCCATCACCTTTTTTGATTGTCTGTTGCACAGAGACGTCTCAGCAGGAGAAAAAAATTGACGCAATAGATGATCTAGTGTGCCCGTCTGTGCCAGTGTCTCCTTGTAGCACGCTCTGTAGTACCTCGTCAGGTATTGTTTTAAATGTCAAAAGCAGGATGGGTTCCTACCACTTCCCTTGGAAGACTGTTCCTCCAACAAATAGCTGTCCCTGCCACAAAGGTTTACTTGATACATCGCAAAACTTTTTTCTTAATTTCTTCTCGTAATTTCTGCAGTACCACCATCAGTTATGCACTTTCCACTGTAGATGTTTAGACATGCTCAGTACATGTTATACGTGTTCAATACACAGGTATATTGTGTCCCCTCTAGAAGCTGTCAAAATCAAGTAGAAAACTGTGCTCATCACTCTGTCTGGTGACCACATTCTGCTTTTCTCCATTGGGTGAATTACTGCAGTATTGGAGACTGGAGCAATGCGAGTAGCCTACTGTCTTGCGTGTTCTCGGTATTTAAAATGTGTCCGTTTTTTTTCATCCCTCTTGCCACAGAGCTACCCATCGCACTCCTCAGCAGACATCAATTCCAGTCTTCCTCCGATGTCCACCTTCCACCGCAGTGGCACGAACCATTACAGCGCGTCCTCTTGCACACCGCCGGCCAACGGCACGGACAGTATAATGGGTGAGTGCTTGCCCCGGCTCCCAGTGGTCCCCCCCTTGCTCTCCTTACCGCCTTGCAGTGCTAACACCGGATAGCTGGAATCAAGGTGGAGAGTTATTTCCTAGTGTATGGAAGTACAGAGAAAGGCTAGCTTCTTGGTTCAGTAGATCTAGGAAGATAGGAAAAGCTTCATGTAAATAAACACATTATAATTGACCTTTGCCTCCCTTGCTTACGCATTTAATGCTTTTTCTCTTTGAGAATTAATATAAAAACATAATATTCAACTCAGTAAAGTGCTTTGTTTCAAAGTTTTTGTGGAATATTTTACACCGACTAAGTGCCTGATCCTGCTGGCTTTGAAGTCTAATTTTATTGTCTTTAGCGATTTAATCGCCTACAGTGCCTTGTGAAGTGATACTTCACTTCTGTATCACAACACCCATTCCCTTCAGTTTTTAGCTTGGTTTCCGCATCGTGTGGGGGAAACCGGTGATGGCAGCATGTCTCTGTAACAAGGAGAGAGCCTTCTTTATTTAACGTTACTGATATTGTTCTAACACGCTCTCTAAATTAATAGCATACATCTGTATACTTTCTTAAATATTTGGCAAATACCGGTTCATACTTAAATACAGGAAATAAAGAAATATTGCTTTGCCTGTATCTCAAAGAACAAATAAAGCTAATTAAATAATTGGTAAATAGGGAACACATCATTTGACACATGTTTCAGATTACACACATGATTCTGTATTGAATGACTGTGAGCAGGACTAATGCAGTAAGAATGGAGGGTGGGTTCAAACATTAACACATGGGCATCATATTTTTCAAGGTCTCTGAACAAAGAAGAAACTAAATACAGTCTCTTCTTAATTTATCACTGTCTGAGAAAAACGTATCCCATTACAGTATAGTATTTCTGTGCTCAATCTTGCCATTCCATTGAGAATTCTTCCTTTTCAATGTATTACTTTTCCTGTGCGCGTGACATACAAAAATCACTCTCTCTCTCTCAAAAGGAGCCTAATAGAGTCAAATTTAATGTATCCATTTTTTTGCAACAGTTATGTAGAAGCCTTACAGATAACATTTAGGGATGCAAAATTTTGCAGAGGGATGTAAACAGGTAGGAGTCAGAATCCAGTCTCCTGACCCTATGCCTGAATGAGCCACCCATAAAAGTAAATGTCTAAATTTCCCATGTAAAAAAATTATCCAGATTTTCTTCTGGATCCGTCTGCTGAAAATTCCAATATGTGAATAAAAATCAGAAGAAATACAGTACAAACGCGCAGATTTTTTTGCACAGCTGTAAATATTCAACAAGAAGTACCATCAGCCTGTGTCTAAACTGAAGCCTGCAAAAGTATCTATTGGGTCTAGATGCGAGTCCTAATCTCCTCCTAAGTCAATGAACCTCCCTTGAAGTCTGGGCACACACTGTCTTCTCCCCCTGTGCCCTGATTTCCAGAGCAAGGAGAGTCAGCGTGGACCAGGAGGGAGCAGATGTAGGCTCTGGTGAGGTCCCAGGCTAGGTGCCTGGAGATGTCTCCCCGGGAAGTGCACCGGCATACCCCGGCCCCACGGAGCAGGGGGGCTGCCTAGCAAAGCGTGTCCCAAGACATACCCTCCGATGTCCACAAAATGTCTCGCCAGCTCTAGGAGAGTAAGTGCAACAGCAGGAGAGGGCGAAGCTCAGTGGGCAGGACTTCGGCAGCCGAGTTGCATTCGTTAAATGGCAGTGCAGATTTGGTTGGTCTTACTCTAAGTGTTGGCCTTGTGATTTCAAAGGTTTGAAGCCATGTAGCGTTTCAGCAGCCAGTTACTGAGGTCGATTCATGCAGTGTATGCTAAAGACACTGTACCGTCTCTATGCGATGCATGTATTAATCCTGCTTGCTGCTTTCACTTCTAATGACATGTTGTTTGTATGACATGATGCGTTGTGACATGCAGCTTTTCCAGGAGAAACATTATGTGCATTTCCCCTTGAGGCACTAGTTTTACAGTAATTTTATTACTACAGCAGTCACATAATACTGCACTGTGCATTTTACAAGAATGCTAAGCTTCCAGTTACACTAGGGTGGTGAACTGTCACACAGCATAAGAAGAATATGACTTTTATCCAGCAGTGCCAGTTCCTCATAATTTGGAAAGATCACCAGCTATGGAATACCAAGATGGTGCAAGTTTTTCCACTATTCTTTACATAGAAACATAATTTCCAGTCTGCTGTTCTAGAAAGCAGTATTCCATCAGAACAGCATGAGTTTGTACTAGAATTTAAACTATAAAAAGTCTGTCTGGAATTCTCTAATAGATGGCTCCAACCTATCAGTTACAGCAGCTACTTTGCTAGATATAATTATACTGGTTGAGACACAGATTCCTGGAAGTTTATTCAATAATCTAAGATTTACAATCAGAATCCCACCAGTAGGATGTGAAAAAAGCATACTTTATCATTCTGTCTGTTTTCCTTCCAATGCAGAATTGCTCTTCACAGAAACATGCTGAGAAAGTTTTAGGAGATTAAGTGTAACAGTAAACATGCTCTTCAGCATAGTTAGAATCGATCCATCACAAGGTTACAGTCTTTCATGATGTCTTCAGCACATTAATAGTTTTGTGAGTGGGAGAGTAGCTCAGAAGTAGAAGTAGCAGCTCCTGTGATGCGTTTTCAAATCCTGTTTTACAGCAGAGGAATCCTGTTTCCAAGCTCGCTCTCTCTGTTGTGGCCCACCAAAATTTGCTGACGCACTGTGTCAGTGGAGAGCTGCCCTCTGAAAGCCTGGAAATCGTTGTTCAGGCTTATATGTGTGTAGTTAGTTGTAGTATATAGATAATATCTGTATTCAGACCAACTTGAGGAAATTAAGAGCTACCATAAGTATGTAAGAAATGCCTTACTGCATCAGATCAGTGGTCCGTCTAGCTTAGCATTCTGCTTTTGACAGTGTCAAAATGTCATCCTGGCCATTTCTGTCGTGTGCTCCCTTCGGACTGCCCCAGCATCCAGAATTTTTGTGTTAGTGAGGCTAGAGGGTGCATTCCTGCCTACTTCTTCAAGTGTCTGTCTGTGGACCTGCTCTCCCTGAGTTTGTCTAATCCCTTTCTGGACCTGCTGCTATTGCCTGCTTCCAAATTGCTGTTTGCAAGCAGTTGCTGCAAGCTTGCTACCTGATGTGTGAAGATGTACTTTATTTATCTGTTTTAATTTGTTGTCCTGCAAGTTTCACCGAGTGTTCCCTGGTTCTTGCCTCGAACCTTTGTCCATCATTAATTAATTAATTGAAACCTTTCTTGAAGCCTGGGTTTGACTACTTCACTCAGTTAAGCCCAGTCCGGAAATGTTTTGGATAAACTGTCCCCTTCCAAATTTGACTGGGTTTCATAGCATTCCTTGCGCTAAGTTGTTCGGAATGTTTTGCAAAAGAACTTAAAAACATCTGTCCGTGTTAAGACCAAAAGCTCGTCTACCCCACGGTCCTGTCTTCAGCAGCCGGTAAGGATTTCCTCGGAAGGAATATAAAAATGGGGCAAGCATATATGGTATTTTCCTAGCCATTTCCCACTCAGGAGCTGCCTGAGCTGGGTGCAGTTCTGGGTATTTGAGAACCTTGAACTCATTCTTTTCCATGAGCTGATCCAGTCCCTCCTTGGAAGTGCATAAACTTGCAGCATCCACAGCATTGCTTGGAGAGGCATCCCACAAGTCAACGACCCCGTGCACCAAGAATTGCCTGCTGGTCTCTGCTCCGAAGCCAGCTCTTCCCAGCTTCCTTGGTGTGCCCTGTTCTTGTGCAGGACCTGCTGCCTGGTCATGTCTGAGAGCTCCTCGCCTGCCTGGCGCAGTTAAATTCGGCACGTGTGCCAAGGAACCTCCTTCTGCCTCTTGTTGAATCTGCTTGCTCAGGATCTTACGTGGTTCTCACTCGGTCTCGTGCTGTCATGAGCGGCAAATAGCCTCTCCTCCACATTAATCGTGATTTTGGAGCCTGTATCGTATCCCGCTGACGTTGTCCCTTTCCCAAGCTGGAGAACCCTTGTTTATTTGGTTCTTCCTCTGACAGAGCCCATCCCAAGGCTCTGGTTTTCTGTCTTCTTTTCACTTTTTCTATTCTGTAGACCTTGATGCCCCTTTTTTTGAAGGACTTACCAGATCTTTGCTCTGTATTCAAAATATAGGTGTGCCATAAGTGCATATAGTGCCATAATGTTTTGTTTTGTCTCTTCTTTTTACACTAATTTTGGAGCATGTGTGTGTGGGGGGGGTCTGCTACTTAACAGTAAGCTGATGTTCTCAGTGGATTATTCACTGTAGCCCCTGGATTTCTTTCTGGAGTGCTTATTAGGTAGCGGAGAGCCCACCCATGCGTATTTATAGCGTAAGGCTTTGTTTTGTCCGTGTTTGTTACCCTGTATTTGTCAACACTGCTCTGTGTATGACATTTACTGCCCAGCAAGTTAGTGTTGCAGGAGCTGCTCGTCATGGGTAACTTTATATTTTGTTATCCTGAATATATTTTTATCCTCAACAAATATCACAGCCTCAGTATACATCACTTTTTTCAGGCCGTACCTGAGTATGCTGAACAGTATAGATCTGTGCACTGGGGTTTTGCTGGCGATATTCCTCCATTATAAAGCTAACCGTTAGTTCCTACCCTTTTCTCTCTCTTAATGATTTTTTAATCTGTAGAAATATCTTCCCTTCCCTGTTATCTGAAGACAATTTAGTGCATCTGAGAGCCTTTGTGAGGGGATTTTGCTGCAAGCTTCCTGGGAGTGCAAGTACATTATATTTACTGGATCACTTGTATCAATGTGCTCATCATCCTTTTGAAAGACTTTAGATTTGCAAGACGTGACTTCCCTCCAGAAAGCAAATTTCATGGCTCTTTGGACTCACAGAGCTTGTTTTCAGTATTGGTGTCATATTTTCCACCTTCTTTACTTCAGTACTAGGTTGGACTAAGCAATAGGTTTCACAGTGCAATTAGAAGTTAGACAGTTTTGTATTTGAGAACTTTTAGAAGTATCATTTGGCTCTTTTTTTGGTTTTTCTTTTTATTTGTATATTTTAAAGCCTTTACATTGACACTTCAGCTGGAGACAATTTTTCTGACTAATCCCTTGTAAAAAATCACTTGTCCCATGGACAAGGCTGATGAAAAAGGATGAAAATGGTCTGCTTAGCATTTCTTCTGTGACCTTTTATCCTTGAATTTTCATGTTGCATCTTGCTCATCTGCAGGTCCTTCCAGCTCCGTATCTTGGTCCCTAGTTCTGATGGGCTGGAAAAACTTTCTACTATTAGCTTTTAAAAGTTGCTCTTTTAAAATATTTTTTGTTCCTACATTTAAGTTGCACTAAATATTTGCCTAAGATCATCCATCTTACTCGACCAGCACATCTTCTGGTTTTCTTCCAAAAGCCTAAAATGAAGTGGAAAAGCACATTTTGGTTGGGGGAAAAAAAAAGCCTTTTATTTATTTAAGATCAGTATCTAGTCTGCATTTGAAATTTTTGTGGAAAAAAACTGAGGATCACCTTTATCCAGAAGCGACGGGAAGAGGTCTTAGACTGTCTGAGACCTCACCGTGCTGACCCTCCAAGCTATTTCACAGCTCATTCAGCTGGGGTTTCGCGCGCTGCCACAGCTTACCTTGCGAGTGCCCCTGCCTGCAAGATTTATGGGGCTGCTGTTAGGAGCAGTGTCCGCAGATTTCATCGTATCCCTCTCTGGTGCGGGATGACAGATCTGATGCCAGCTGGTCTGTTCTGCAATCCTTCTTCACGTGGGGCGCGTCCCCTGCCTCCTGCGCAGAACAGGTTGAGGGACATGTGCATTACGAGTCGAGTCGGCACGGACGTGCTTTGAGAAACTACATTTGTCTTCACGATTCAGTTCACAGCATAGTCCAAATATACTTTCTTGTTTTTCGTATCAATTTTCTTCCGTTCTGGGTGGTATTCTGGATGCCAGTGATGCTTTACAGAACTAAGCCTATCTCTGCTCGACCTGCAGTATATCACTAGTTGTATTTAAATAGTGTTTCATTGAAGTCACTAGTGAAATGACGGACCAACAACTGTTAGATATAAATAGAAACACTTGATAATATTCCGTAGTCATTCCCTATGTAAAACAGCATGGTATGGTGCCTTTTTCTGTAGTGATATTGTGTATTATCTTTTCCTATATTTGAGGTCCATTCTCTATTTAGGTAGTCTCAGGATAACAAATTAGTTTTGTCCTGTTGCTTCCAAAATCTTTGGGCTCCTGCAGTAGGCAGTCCTTGCTGTGTCTCTTCTTAAGCCCATATTTTTCTATTCCTCTTGCAATTATGGGGTTTTCCTAGGCACCTGCAGTTTTCGGTCATGCCCTTTACATTACAGTTTACATATAAAACGATCAATCAGTGGTGCAAGAAATGAAAACATACATAGAAGTTAGCTGTGTTTAAGTATCCTGGTTATTCTCCAGACATGAACACTTTTAGCAGTCTGTCTCAAAGATCTACGTCAGGGGGTGTTTGACTTGGTCTTTCAAGTGGAAAGTGTCTTAGCTACCCTCACTTGTCCATTTTCTCTGCTGCCTCTCGCGACATAACGATAAAAATGGTGGTGGCTCCGGGGGGCCAGCACTCTGCCGTCAGCGGGAGGTTTGCAGAGCAGCGAGGAGGAAAGCGTGTGCGCGGCCATCCGTCCCCTGGCGTTTCCTCCCGGCTCTGACTGTCGCAGTTCAGAGCCATCCCGAGCTGAAGCTGCATCTGGATGCTGATGTTTAATTGCCACTGATGGACTTTTCCCCATGAATTTCTCCAGTTCTTTTTTGATCTGTTTGTATGTTTGGTCTCCACATACCTTAAAGCAGCAAGTTTCCCCATTTGACTGGACACCGAGGGAAAAAATGCCTTTTTTTCTTTGAATATGGCGAGCAGCATGAATAATCATGCACAGCTTGACGTCCCCATGTTACTCACACTGCCATAAACCTCTCCGCTGTATTCCTCGTCATCCCTTTCTCAGCGAAGAGCTTCTCCTCGAATGGAAACTTCGCATACTTCGGCCCGTCCTCGTGCCTCTTCTTTGTATGCTTTCCAGGCCTACTGTATTAATTTGTCTTCAAAGTCTTTCATGAAAAGTTTAATATTCAGTGTATCTGAAGAATTCCTTTGTTCTTAGCAGTAACTAATCTTAAGACATGGCCCAGCTAAGCGCTGTCAGAGGCTTATAACAGCACATGCGGCATGGCTCTGTAGTGCCTGTGTTTTCTGCTCCCGCAGGACTTGTAGAGCTCATCTCCCAGTCTTCAGACAGACAAATGCAGGTCTTAATTTTAGAGTAATGTAGTTAAAGTCACTTAGAAAAAGGAAAAAAAACAAACAAACCATGATTTACATTTAGATTCTCTGTTCACTTTAGAACCGAGTAACTCAATTTCTGGACGTCTGCCTCATATTATTCAAGTCGCAAACCTTTAGCTTAGAATTTGCAACATTAAATTAGTCTGATAAGTTGCCTGTCTAACTGACACCGCATATTCTGTTTCTTTGCCTTTGCATTTCTTGGTTACTGTTGGGGGGGTAATAACTTTGTGTTTTCCACAGTGGCTCAGTTTAGCAAATCCTAAACTTGATATATCTCAAAGACCTAATTTCAAACTAAGCTAACAAATAAACATTATCATTGGCATATAAGCTTTTTTCCAAATGTACAATAGTAATAGTAAAAGTATAACTGAAGGAAATGAAAAACAGGAGCAAGCAAGACAATGAGCAAACCACACTATACGAACTTTGTCGAAAAGTTTGGGATTAAAGTAATTTGAAAAGGCCTTTATAAAGGATTCTGGTGTAGGAGAAACACTGAAAGGTCAGAGTTTTATGTAGCCAAGTTAAATGTAAAGTTTTTCCTTTTCTTAAATTTTATGCCATGCATGCTGTAAACAAGGAGTAGAAGGAAAGTCCTGTTCCGTGTCATTCTGTAAGCAGAGCGGAGGGTGGGTTTGCCCTGGTGGTGTCGGGCGCGTGTAGGACCTCTTGCCCATGCTGCAGCGCGTGGAAAGCACGTAGGGAGCAGAGCAGGGGCTTGAGAGAGAGAAACGGTGATTAAAACAGGTGAAACCACCCTAGGTGCAAATTCCTGTTCCTGCTTTAGCCATGGCATTCCTGTATGATACCAGATAAGATATTAATCCAGACCTTTCCTGGGTGGTTACTGTTTGTTTCTCATTTTCTAGTTGCCTGACTTATGGTCCTTCGGGACCAAAGCAGAAGTATTGATCACTCACAGCAGTCAGTCAAAGCTATGCTTTTAGTTTATAAATGGATATATAGATGCTGAGTATTCTGGAAAAATAAAATTGGTGGAATGTTTCGCCCTAATTTTTCTTTCCTTCAATTTCTCATCTGAATGGAGAAGTTGCAATCCTATCATCTGAGGGTGAGAAATTGGTGGAATGTTTCGCCCTAATTTTTCTTTCCTTCAGTTTCTCGTATGAATGGAAAAGTTGCAATCCTATTACTTGAGGGTGAGAAATTGGTGAAATGTTTCACCCTAATTTTTCTTTCCTTCAATTTCTCATATCAAAGGTGCAATCCCATCATCTGAGATGGTGAAAAATCATTAAATTAAATATTTATAAAATGTTTAAATACAGTTAGAAGGAACACTTTGGAAAGTCTATATGGAAATTGATAATGTCTATAAAACGCGTTTTGAAAAGTACAGAAGGGACTAGGGCCACAGGGTGAATGAGAAGAAAACAAAATACTGAGTAGCTGCTTATTAATTGCCCTTTGTCTTTGCTTTGCAGTGAGTGAGGCTAGGGTTGCATGGAAAAATAGTAAGTGATCATGTAGTTAATAACTAGCTTGTAATACAGACACAGAAGAAAGAGAAATCAAGCTCCGCAGGCAGACCAAATTCTGTCATTCCTAGCTCTAGAGGGTTCATCTCTGCCACCTTTATAATGTTCCTCTCCAGTAGTTTTTGACATATTAAATGTGAAATGTTGCCCTTGTAACAAAAGTGCCTTCGAGTTTTTGAAGGAGAAAGCTCTTGTTGAAGAGTTAAGTTAGAATATCTTAAAATACAAACACAGCAACCTTTGATTGGCACCGAATATGAGCATGGGTCAGGCATGAGGGAAGGCAACCATTTCTGCACACCAGGCTTCAGATTACAGCAGGCTTGTCTAGTTATGAACTTGCATATTTTTCATACCTTTGAGCATCTTCTACTATTAGCAACCTTTCATTTAGAAAAAATAAAGCCATATGGCCAAGTACTATCAAATATGCAATATATTTTTAAAAAGCAGGATGTCAAGTTTGTATTTTATCTGCAAAAATGGAACATGAATATGTTTGATATCTACCTTGGCAAACAAATTAATGGTAATTAACAATTAATTTGATGTAATTAGCATTAAAATGCAATTAAATTATGAGTAAGTGGACCAGGAATAGAAATCTGTGTTGTCTTTCTGTCTGTTTTTACATTCAGTCTTTTGTTTTTCAGCAAACAGAGGAAGTGGGGCAGCAGGCAGCTCGCAGACTGGTGATGCGCTGGGGAAAGCACTTGCCTCTGTAAGGAAATATTTACTTTGGAATACACGTTTACCATTTTCAAAGTGTGAACTTTAATCAGAATTGGACGCCTGGAATTTAAGAAGATGAACAGCAAACAGGAGAGATCTGATCTCAGAGGTCATCCGTTTTGAGTTACTGCCAATTGAAATATTTAACGATCAGTGCAAAATGGTGCTTAAAAAGTTTTAGACTTAATTTTGTGGCAGAATAGAAAGGAAAAGACTGGAAATCTTAGGCTGTTCACGTTCACTGAGTGACAATGAGCCATGTCTTTCAGTCTCTCACACGCTTCATCTACTAAGATGAGGGAGGTTTGAAAAAAAAAATAAAAAATCAACAGCAGGATTATTTTTGTACTACCGAGCGATCTGCAAGCAGGATTCGTTTTGAGTTTCCTTTGCCTCCAGATGCTGTATTTTTCATGGTAGTTTCCACCTCTTCAGTTGCTGTGGTTGCTGTTAAAAAGCCAGTGGTTACCATCTCTTACCGTACACGGGAAAGCGGGACGCAGCCCCCGGCGGAGGGGAGTCCTGCGCATCCCAGCTCTCGCTGCGGTGATTGCTGGCATCGCCTGGCTTTTAATAAGGACCACTATAGTTATTTTCTGGGCAGAGTGGGTTCCATTGAGTTCTCATGAGAGTCAATTTTTTTTTTGCATATTCTTCCGATGCTTCATTGAAAAAGACAAAAAAAAAGTTAAGACTCCAGTTTGCCTGAAATACCTGATACAGTACAGAATCCACTTTTGAGTGGTGCCCTGACAGACGGCCTGGCCGGCGGGCTCGCGGCGGAGGCACCGGCGCTGCACGGCCGGCCGCCCATCGCCCGCCCGCGTGGCACAGCCGGGCTTGTGCACCCGACGAGTGGGCAGATCCGCGGTGCGCGCTGCCGCCAGCCGCCCGCTGTGCCAGGGCGGCCGTCTCCCTTCCCTTTGCTTTGTTTTGGCCGTTAGGGGATCTCAGCGTAAACAAACAAACAAACAACCAAAAAAAAAAAAAAGCAATTTTGAGAAGCGCTCTAAGGCTTTGTTCGATGACACTCATCTGTAAAGCGGTCCATGAAATACAAATGTGTCTACGTACAGTAGCATATCCGTGTGCCAGCCCGAAACCATCGCTTAATTGCCTAGTGTCCGTTTCCATCGAGATGTCTCAGTTAAAAGGATTCTGTTGTCTAGCTTCCTACATCTAATACCGTGTTGTCTTTATAAAAATATTAATATTTAAATAAGAGGCTTTTTAACCTGTCCTGCTTTCATTTAAATGAACTGAATGCATAAGAATTCCATATTTCTTTCTGCATCAGTTTGTGATGGCTTTAGATTAATTCTTTATCATCTTTTAAAGATCTATTCTCCAGATCACACCAACAACAGCTTTTCATCAAATCCTTCAACTCCTGTTGGTTCTCCCCCTTCTCTCTCAGGTATTGTTGTTACAATTCTATTTTACTGAACATTTCAACGTATTTTTGGTAGGAGATGCTTAAATGAACTCCTACGGTACTGGGTGTGAGATGAACATCCAGCCAGTAGCATCAGGCTATTTCCTTATTGCTGTAAAACACCCGCAGGTGGCTGATTGTTCTTGCAGAGAGATTTTCTAAAAGCTGTGTTTTTGGCCAACGCAGAGAGAAGGTTGTTACACCCCTCAGGTGGATGCAGTTACCGCTGGAAAGCGGTGTTTTTATGCGTCCTCGCTGCGGCTTCCTGCAGCGCCCTCGGGATCTTGCGGCTGGGCCCCGCGGGGCGGCCGGGTGTGCAGGAGCCACCGCCGCCGCGTCCCCGCTCCGAGGCCGTGCCTCCAGGTGAGCGTCATCGCCGAGCACTTTTACGGCAGTCCTCGGACGCTTCCCCCGTTCTCTCGCAGGGCCTGTTAGAATTGGATCCAAAAAAATGTATGTGTCTCTGGACGAACCGAGACCCCGTGAATCTAATTAATTTATCACATACTTTCTCTAAAATAATTGCATATTTTAACTAAACCCAGTCGTACTAATAAAAACCTGAACTGAAAAGATCCAGAGGCCCAGGGTAGTTCTCATGAGCGTCGAGTATTTTGAAAGTTTTTCTGAACATACTGAGATTTTTCCAGCTAGAGTGTTAAGCTTCTCCTCCCGGCATAACCGACCCACGCGACATGCGTTGACTTCTTGGATACGGCCTGTCCGCTTCCTCTTCCCTCTTTAAGGCTAGGTCTACTTCGTGAGCTAACCAAACATCCTGTGGTCTCCTCCTCTTTGCCCAAGAGCCCCTGGATCACATTAAGCTCACTTGGAAATCTCAAAAGGCAGCTGAGGTTGTGTTCCTGTAGGGCAATGCCATTAATTCGTGGAAGAGGCAGGACCCCCATCTCGTTTCCCAAGAGAGGCGAGCAGTACGACTGAGGTGGAGAGAGCTCCGGTGCTCCTCAACTTTTAAAATGGTATCACCACCTCAGAGGCATAAACCTAATAATAGTCTTCAAGCGATGAGATCTTTTTGGAAGGATTGGTGGGAGTGAAGCTTGTGCTAGCTGACAACATATGAAAGCGATCTGGAAGGAGAAATGAGAGCTAGAAGGTTGCCCAGCCTCCGTGGGAAGAGGTCCAGGAGGGAGGGCCACCACACTTAGGTCCCGCACGGTCACCTTGCCGTGAAGGAGCATGTAACGGTTGTGCTTAAATTAATTCAACAAGCATCTCCACCTCCTCCAAAGCCGTAGCTAGCAGGGGACCCGGAGCAGGTGCCACGGAGGGAGGGATTCCCACGCTGCAGAAAATGACATTCTGCCTGTACATTTTGTCTGAACTCAATCCCTGAGCTTAAGCAGTGCCCTGGCACCGCGAGCTGCAGCTCTCTTAGCGATGCCTTGCCGTGGTTTCCAATAAAAGGATCCAAGCTGAGGAGGAAAATACTGCGCTAAGTAATTTGGGCTGCATTACTTTCTACAAGTTTTGCTGGATAAATAGAAAGAGCCAAGTGTCAAATAAAAATAAGGAATATACATCCATTTAGAGAAGAACTAAAAGTGTTTAGCATGCAAGGCATTTTTCCCTCAAGGACGTCAAGGGCTAGTTAAAAATTATTTCCAAAGTAAAGATTGCTGTTCATTGCTCCATTCAGTGCTGTCACAAAATCTCAAATAAAAAGTCCATGGGGACCAGAAAGGAGAAGATTTAAGTTTTAATTAGCATTAACATAATTTTGACTTTCACAAGAGAAAAAAATCATACAGAGAGCCTAAAAAAGACTGCCATGAGTTCCACCCTGGCCTATCTCAGTCCAAGCAAATGCCACTCAATTCAGACATTAAGATCCTAATATTTCCCTCCCAAATTCTTAACCTTGTTTTATAAGATCATCCAGAAGATCATTTATTTTAAAAAAAGAACACTATAAATTGTCTCATCATTGTGCTATAAATAAGAGCTGTTGGGAAAATACTTGAAAAGACGTCTTTCCCCATGTTTGCCTTGCCTCTTTCACGAGGGCAAATTTTTTCTTTAGAAAATATTGCTGAAGACCAAGAGACCTTTTATTCCCGCAGCAGAGAGAGATTTGGAGCAGTGGATATAAACCAGAATTTTTTCTGCTAGACCCTTTGAATTCTGAACGGGCCAAACAAAATAACCTCCCCTAAGAGAGTGCAAACCTTATCAGGGTATAACTGAATGTTGTGTGCGGTGTTTCTACTTATTTCTTTTTTTAAGATTTTTGTAAATTTGGTGACTGAATGACGTGATCAGTGGCACTGAATATGTCTTGAAGCCAAGTGAGGATAATGGGCTAGTATGTGCCGGAGCGGCGTAGCAGCCCGGCGGTCCACTCTCGGCACTGCTGGAAAGCACTCCTTCTCTTTGCCAGGGAGACATTTCCTTCTGCTGGAGCCTCTCGCAGGTACAGCTGCTGAATCAATGAAATCCTCTATGCCGAGCAGCAGCCTGGGGGAACTTTGTGGCCTGCATCTACGTGCTTTGCTACAAAAATCCCTTTTTTTTTCATCCGTGTGTATTTTGGAAGTTCTCCATATGTCTGCTCTATAGTCTATCTGGAATACGGCATTTACATGTCTACAAAACTGTCCAAAAAGTTTGAAAGACATTTTTGTTTGCATAGTTCTAATGGTAATTCCAATTTTACTATTAGCAGGCACAGCTGTTTGGTCTAGAAATGGAGGTCAAGCGTCATCATCTCCCAATTATGAAGGTCCCTTACACTCTTTGGTATGTTTTGATTAGTGACCTCCTCTGCCTCAGTATTTTACTTGCTGTTCTTTCCATTTCTCATCCATTCTTCTCACACAGGTTTTCGTTTTGCTTGCCCTGCCCTCGGTCGGGTACCGCGGGCGCCCCGCGCTCTAGCGCAGAGGGGGAAGAGCGGATGCGGGAGGAGGGCACGGAGAGCAGGCGGGCAGATGGAGCGTACGGGAGGGCGAGGCTGAGCAGGAAGCCCCGGCAGCCGCTGGGCAGGGCGGCGCGGGCGCCTTGTCAGTCAGCTCCGTTTGCTCGGCGAGCGAGCGCCGGAGAGACGTGTCGTGTCAGCGACGATTTGGAGTCGTCTCTGGCATGTGTGAAAGCGCGACGGGGTAAACTTGCCGGGCGCATTGTCAGGGGCTGAGCGAGGAATAAATGCTCGCATGACAGGGAGGATTAAAAGGATGTCAATACGATTTGTTATCTTTTTTAATGGAAGGATGCAGTAAGAGTTGAAGCTGGCCGAAAGCACCTTAGGTCTAGCTCGCTGGGACAAACAGGCGGGATTTTAAAGGATCCGGTATCCGCCGTCTCAGTCCTCTCAGTTTGTTGCGTGTCTCGCTTGCGAGTCTGGGAGTTTTCAATAATTGGTGTAAAACACCTGGCATTTTGTTGGGTGTAAAGTAAAGAGTGCTGAGGTCTAAAAGTTTCTTAATATTGAAAAAGCAAGCAAGCAGGTAGTTCCTGAGAGCACAGCATTTGACCCCCCTGCTAGCAAGTGATGCAGAAATCCTGCTGGATTAGGATTTTGCCCGAGTGAGGACTTAGTATGGACCAGTCTTTCTGCCCCAACAAGGATTGACTGTGGTATTTTCTAGGTTACCTGCCTGGTGGAGGGTTTGGGGGATTTTTTTCGTTATGTTGCTTTTGGAGAGTGGTTTTGGAGTGGTTTTGCTAAGAGATGTGCTGAAGAGACCAATGAGTTTCTGCAGCTGAAGCTCCCGGTGGTTCGGGGCGGCCCTGTTTCCCTTTCCCCTTCCGTGTGCCGCGGAGGAGCCAAACGGTCAGGTTCGGGGTGAGAGGGCCAAGGGCAGCGGTGGGGCACGCGGGGACATGCTCTGCCCCATCCTTCCTGCCGAGGCCGCGGCTCCTTCAGCTGATAATCTCCCGCGCCCGTAAGACGCAGGCACCCATCCTTGCTCGTGTAAAGTGCTTTGGGCTCCTTGCGCGAAAGGCGGTGTGAAGGCCTGGGTAGAAATCACGATTTCTTCTCAGCCCGCTGCCTCTCCTCTTCTTCGCCTCGCCAACACCATGACTCTGGGCTTTTGGGGCTTAGCAGAGACGCGATATTGGAAGGAAGTAACTCAGCAGAGCAGCGATCAGGTTTCTTCAAAGTCATCACCAGGGCTATATATATATGTATATATATATATACGGATGGGCTTTTAGGCTAATTCGAGAAGGAGCCGGATAGCAGCCTTTTGCCCTGCGGGGAGTGGCGGAAGGTTTATTTGGGCTTTGGTGCTGAGCGATTTGCACCGGAGCAGAGGGGGAGGCTTGGGAGAAGGCGGCCACCGCCGGGCCAGGACCTCTCCACTCTCTAGCTGCTTCCACGTTCCCTGCGGGCCCTGGGTTGTTGAGTTAAGGAAGCATATTTATTGCTGCTTTTACCGATGATACGTCGAAAGTGGCTTGAGGATGCGTACCTGTAGGGACGAGAGAAATCAAAGGGTGGAGATGGACCCTACAAGCTGGTAGTTTCTCTTTTTCTCTTTGTGTGCAATTAGACGGGGGGAGGAAAATCCCGGTCAGAGACTGATGAAAATTAGAGGTGTATTCGTTTCTTTACTCCTTCTCCTTTTTATTTTTTTATTTTTTTTTATTTTTATTTTTTTAAGTATCACTAAAACTTTTCAAAGACACAGAGGGCAACATATGTACTGTAATGATTAAGTTCATGAGGAATCATTGAACCTGTTTTGCCCATGAAAATCAAAGCCGTACTTGTGTTAACCACGCTCTCCCGCGCCCCCCAGCGCGAGCTCGAAACACGTCCCTAAGGAAGCAGAACCCGCTCTTGACTCCATGGGGGGTGGAAAAGCAGCACGGGGCACGGGGCACGGGGGAGGCTCGCTCACGCGCGCGTGCACCCGCGGCACACCTAATCCGCGCGCGTGCGTGCCTGCGTGCACGCGCGCGCGCTCCGTCCCGCAGGCGAAATGGCCCTCCGCGCTCGCTGACGCTCCCCTTGATTTGTTTCTCCCCAAACAAACAGCAAAGCCGGATTGAGGACCGCTTGGAGCGGCTGGACGACGCTATTCATGTGCTGCGGAACCACGCCGTGGGGCCGTCCACCGCCATGCCCGGGAGCCATGGCGACATGCACGGATTAATAGGGCCGGCGCACAATGGAGCGATGGGAGGTCTCGGCTCCGGCTACGGCACCGGCTTGCTCTCGGCCAATCGGCACTCGCTCATGGTAAGCGCCGCGCTCGTGCCCGCAGCCGAGGGAGCAAGGGGGGTACGTGCGGGCGTGCAAGGAGACGCCTGGGCGTGCAAGGAGACGCCTTGTGTGCAAGGAGACACCTAGGTGTGCAAGGAGACGCTTTGTGTGCAAGGAGATGCCTGGGCGTGCAAGGAGATGCCTGGGCATGCAAGGAGATGCCTTGTGTGCAAAGAGACGCCTAGGTGTGCAAGGAGACGCCTTGTGTGCAGGGAGACACCTAGGCGTGCAAGGAGACACCTGGGCATGCAAGGAGACACTTAGGTGTGCAAGGAGATGCCTGGGCATGCAAGGAGACAGGCGTTCAAGGAGACGCCTGGGCGTGCAAGGAGACACCTAGGTGTGCAAGGAGATGCCTAGGCATGCAAGGAGACAGGCATTCAAGGAGACGCCTTGTGTGCAAGGAGACGCCTGGGTGTGCAAGGAGATGCCTAGGTGTGCAAGGAGATGCCTGGGTGTGCAAGGAGATGCCTAGGCATGCAAGGAGACACCTGGGCATGCAAAGAGACACCTGGGTTTGCAAGGAGACGCCTGGGCTTGCAAGGAGACTCCTGGGCGTGCAAGGAGATGCCTGGGCGTGCAAGGACACGCCTGGGTGTGTAAGGAGATGCCTAGGCCTGTGCATGCTCCTAGGGAGGGAGATGTTCCCTTGCATTTGCACGGCGCCTCGTGTGCAAGGTGGCTGTTGCACCGGGGGTCTGGGTGCACTTCGTAGCAGAAGACCCAATTCTGGCACGCAGGTCTGGATGGGGTTCCAGAAGCGGGCCCTGTGCTTATTTTAAGCATGCGCTTAAATCCGGGGAGAGAAGGTGGTTCAGAGCGGCGTGTGCTCACTGCGGCTTGAGTTTCACGCGGGATTAAATGACCCTCGCATAGCGCGAAGGAGCCCGGTGCACAGCAGCCTGCTCCTGCACCCTTCCCGCGCACTCAGCAGTGCTCGCTGGCATTACCGAGCTCCCGGTCCGTCACTGCCACCGGAGTAAATCGTGTGTCACGTCAGCATGTCGCTGTGACAAAAGGAGTCAGCTCCGTAATTTGCTGTTGGAATCTCTGCTTTTACCGTATGGTATATATATACTGTTCACATCTTCGTAACAAGCGTTGTGCACTTTGGAAAGGAAATACTTCGCAGTTGCTTGCTTTCTTGCAGGGGAAAATCATGTCTCTCCAATCTATTAATCTTTTAAATATGTTACCAAAATAATAAGTACTGGAGAAGCGGCTAATGAAATGCATTCGAATGTATAGAAACCTTAAACAATGTCCCTCAGAAGAAGTTAATGCAAAAGCAACTGTCGCACACGAAGCGAGAAACTGCAGTTCTAGGTTAGAAAGTGAAGGTACATATGTGCAGAGTGGGATTAAATGTTCAGTTTTCCACAAGATTAAAAGGCAATAATTTTGATACTTTAAAATTTAATTCTAGGAATAATGTTGCTTACTCATATGTGGAATGGAAAAAGGGAACAATGATTTATCTGGCAGTATTTTCAGATGGTTCAAACTATTTGGGTTAATTAAGACGGGAGGAAAGTATGTGGAAATAGAAAGGGACATGACAGATCCGTGGCCAGTTCGCTGCCATGTGGCGTTGTAGGAGGACTAGGCTTGATCCCCTTCTCATCCCACAGTCTAAGGGCAAGGCAGCGCAGATTAGAAGAAAGAATTTCAATTAACCATATACATATTGGGCTCTAAACAATTCAGGAAGAAAGCATGTGCCTCTGCTAGAGAGTCGCATGGAAATTTCTCTTCAGTGTGCAAGAATCATTAAAAAAAAACACCCCAAAACAAAACAAAAAAGCCCTTTGAATTGAAAAAGCACATGAGAAAGGACACCAGAACTGATAGAATGCCAATGTATTCCATATATATGTATGTATATGTGTATATATATACACACACATATATATATGTATGTATGTATTTATCCTTACCTGGAGTTGTGTGTTCTGTTTTGTTTTTTCTATCTCCAAAAAGTTTAGTCAAATTAGAAGGAATTCAGCGGCAAGCACCAAAGATGATTGCAAGCATGGAAAGATTTTCCTGTGAAGAGAGATTGAACAGATTGCGGTGATTTTGTTTAGAAAGGAGATGAATAAGAGGAGACATAATAGAGGTATGCGGAATAATAGATAGCATAGAAAAGGTAGATCTAGCTCTCCTATTCATCCTTCCTTATAATTAAAGAACAAGGGGACATTCAGCGAACCTGACAAAAAGGAATACTTTTTATTCAACGCACAATGACCTGTGAAGTTCACTGCTCCAAGATGTAATCAAGGCCAAATGTTCAGAAGCATTCCAAATAGGATTAGGCATCATATGGAAAATGCAAACATTTAGCGTTTTACTTGACAGGATTCAGACAGGATTCCTCCTTTTTTCACAAGGAGAAGGGGGGGGGGGGGAGAAAGGAAAACTTTGATGGCAAAGTGTGAGGCGACTACTGGGGGAAGGAAGACGCTTCTTCTGGTGGCCAATTACTTCGTAATTGCCTCCTCCGCCGGCGCGCCGCGCACGCTGGGATGCCCCAGCGCCGGGCGCTGTCGTGATCTGCGCTTAGGTGATCAGAAAATAATTAGCCTCCTGGCATCGCTGAGACCTCGGCTCGCGTGCAGCACAGCGGTTCCCGGGCCCTCGCGCGACACTCCCGGGCGTCTCGTCCCGCGTGGGCGCCGGAGGGCTTTCCCGCGCCTCCCGCCATCCCCGGCTCCCAGCGAGGTTGCCTTGCCGTTTCCGACCTCGGCGCCCGAGGCCTGCCGTCGCCGGTGGGAATCCGAGTATCCCACCCATCTCCTGCTCGCTCCCTGGGAGCAAAGGTCTGGCTGGCAAATACCCCGTGTTCTTCACCAAACCGGTCTCTCTTCCAGACTGTAGTTGGTAAACCAGGCAAGAATGAAATAGTTTCTGTGGCTACAAGTTGCTAAAATGTAATATTAGCTGTTGAAATTAAGTACCTGAGAAGCTAGAAAAAGGGGTTTTTTTTTCACTGGGGCAGCCTTGTGAGAGGCTCTGCTCCTCATTAAATTAAATGTTAATAAAAGTGACTCTGTCGTGGGTGAAATATCGTTAAAAGCCACAAATGAGCTTGTGTCATCTGTAGATGCAAAACCTGCTAAGTGTTAACTGGAAATGGTCTGGCGAGAGGGCTCCGAGAGGTAGAAAGATGCTTTTTCAGCAGCTCGGTTAAATCCATCTCCTCTCCCCTTCCCCAATAAAATTAGCATGAACCAGACATTGTTTTGCTCTCTGTGGCAGTTGCTGAGAATTCACAAAAGGAAATTCTAGATTGTAATTTAGCTTGGCCTCAGGTAATATGTTAAATACACTTGGGATACATATAATCTAAGATTTTAGTTTGTGCAAAGCTATTTTTTCCTCCAGTGTTTAAACAATACTGCTTTTAATGAAGAAATCTGGCTTTATTAAAAGCCAGATCTGTGACTTACAACTGTTTCTGCATATCTGCTCTCAATCAAGAGAAAAGAGTTTAATTTTTGTAGCTTTGTTCGCTTTGCATATGTTAAACTGATGCAACATGCACCCAGGGCATCACTTCAGAGACAGTTTGTTCCATAAATATGTGCTCCTCGCTTAAATGCCAGATGTAGGTGAAGTTAGATTTAAACAAAAACCCAGCAACAATGAAAAATTAGAGCGATCGTCTCATGCGTCTGAAAAACGCGTTCGTATTTTTGGGAATAGGTAGGCACTCGTTTTTTCTGAAGTTCACGTGTTTCGATGGGGAAGCGCGGGGGGTGGCGGAGCCTTATCGTTCCTGTTTGGAAGACGAGCTCCTGTTTCCTTCCCTTCCGGAGTGTGTGAGATAAGGATACAGTCGAGCAGAGCTCATTGAGCGGGAGGATCCGAGCGGAAGATAGGCTGCTCCGAGAGCCGTGCCGCTTCTGCGAACAAGGCGGGCGCGTTGCTCTGAAAAACCGGAGTCTGCTGCGTTCCCAACCAGCATTACTCACTGTCTGAAACTGCGACTTGTGCGAAGGAGTCGGGCCTGATCATTTCTTTTGGAAAACTGGTACGAATTTTGAAGTGAAAACACAAGAACAAAGGAAATAGTTTTTGAGTAGAGTCAGTCTTAAGTTAGCCTTTGACCATTTGATACATTCCACGCTGAAAAGGAAGTTGAAGGGGGGAAAAAAATTTAAAAAAAAAAAAGAAAAAGAAAAAAAAATCAAGGAGGATACTGGTAATGTTTTCCACATTTGAATTTTAATACATGAAACAGGCTATAAAACTTTGGCCAGCTGCAGTAAATAAAGTAGCAGTGGGAGGTATGGGCCGGAAACTTGTACAGAATGTGCTGGTGGGAGTCTCCGTGCCCACCGCACACCTTCGCGCCGCGAGACCGGGGTGAGAGGCTGCGCCGCCGTCCCGCCGCGCTTCCTCCAGGACAGCCGCCGCCGCCGCTGCCTGCTGCACCGCGGACGCGGAGCTGCTGCTCCCTGGGCAAAAATAACGTGAGGCTTGGTCAGATGCCGCCGCCGCCCTCCGCTCTGCTGCTGAAAATGTGAATTAAGTCCCCTGATTTTCATGGAATTAGTCCAGATTTACAGCTGCGTAGCTAAGAGCAAGGTTTTAGTCGCTGCATGGGCTGTTTTCTGCAGCAAGCTTTCTTACGAGGGGCTTCTTATTTTATATTGTCGCTTTTTTATTAATGGCCCGATAAGGAGAGCACGTCAGCTCTACTAATTTTTATTTTTAATTACTAGTTTTTAGCAGGCCCCTGGAATTTGCCGATGCCCCCGTTTCTAATTTCTCCCCCGATATTAGCAACCCGACGCGCGCTGATTCGCGCCGTTCACAAATACGGTGTATATTTGATACCAGTCCAGGACGAGCCTCGGCCCCGCTGCGTCCGTCGCCTCCGCACTGGAAGTGGCCGGATGCTCCCTGGGGAGGGTCGGGAAGCCGCGGGTGAAGCTTGTAGAGCAACCGCAGAACAGCCCTGTGCCCCCATAAAGAAATTTGAGTGAGCTGGCTGCGAAGATGCAGGGATGGCTTGGGAATGAGGACGATGTAGCTTTTGGTCCCAAAGCTGTTCGTGATATCCGTGGGTCTGGAAAGGCCCTTGTGGCAGAAGCTCACACCTTGCGCGTCCGGAGAGAAAGCTCGGGGTTGGGGTCGTTTCCTTGCTCCTTCCCATCTCCATCTCTCAAGGGCATGAGCTGAGCTTGTATTTGCAGCTTTAACTGTGAATTTCCTGGTTTTCAGTAGTTCCTGTTATTCCAGAGGTTGTGTAGATTGCAGGGATTTTATAGTAACATTTTAAATTAAATTGTAGAAAGCAGCATTTAAATGCCAACTTTTACACAGGAGCCTTAGAAGACACATGTTCCTTTTGTAGCAGTGCATGGAGGGATTGATTAAAACCATTATAAAACCCAAACTGGTGTGCATTATTTCCAAGATAGTGCTTAGAAGGCCATGAGCTTGCCTGCATGCTTCACGTGAGGGCCCACAGGAAGAGAGCGTGTTCGTGTATATTTTTTTTACATCCACATTAAATTAACTTATGGAATTTTCCACCCCTAGGAATTAAAGTAGCAGCTCATGAAGTAATTCGGTTATGTCATTCATACATAAACAAAAAGAGTCAAGCAACTTGGCATTATTTAAAAGACAAAATTTGGCTTTTGCTGTTTTTTCTTATTATCTTTCTCTCGTCTTAATTTTTATCACAGTTGTAGCTTTTGCATCTGTTCTTTGTTTTGTTTGACCGTGGCTTTTAGTTAACAGGTATAATATAAATTGGGGGGGGGGGGGGGGGGAAGGACAAAATGACCTTACTGGAATGAAATCTAATGTAGCAAGCACCAGTATAAGATTTTTATACAGCCCCATTTTCTGCCTAATTGGCTGACATTCCTAATGCCGTGCAATTACAGCCTTTATCATATTTTTCGATTATTTTCGAGCTGTAAGGTACATTTCGACCGGGAGAGGAACCACTGGCGGGTGTGTAGATGGCACCTTTCTTTTTTTGCAGGGTACGGTCCCCGCGCGGCGGCCGCCTTCGGGAGAGCCGGGTCCGCCTCTCCGGGTGCAGGTCCCCGGTAATCCGGAGCGCGGCATCCCGGTGGGATGCAGCGGCTGCTGGTCTGCAGCGTGGTCCCTCTCGAACAGTTAAACGGGGAACAGTTAATATTCCTAATCGTGCACTTTAGAGCCCTTTACATCGCCGGATTTAGCCAACGCTTGAAGGAATAATCATCCCTGCTGGAAAGAAATCACGAGGGTTATTGCACTGACTTTGCTTCAATGGCCGCGGCGACCCACTTCTCTCCGTAATAGGTTGCAATTGGTTCATTTCCCTTAAAGTGCTTCCGTAAAGTTCCTTCCGGAGCGCGGGAGAGCTGCCGGTTAGGGGCACGGGAGGGGAGCAGAGCAGAGCGGAGCGGTGGGCGCCGACGCGGGTGGCTCAGGGCGGCGGCACCCGGACGAGCCCGAAACGAGCCGCAAAACTCCGATCGTTGCCGGCCGTTCGTCCGGCAGGGAGCAGGGACCAACCTCCTAATTTTTGCAGCGCTGGAAAAAAGTCTGTTTGGGAAGCTGGCTCTCCACGTCGAGCAAATGCTTAATGCCAAGTCAGACTTCCTTCCGCAGCGCTCGCAGGGTTGGGGCTGAGCGCGGAGCGATGCCGCGGTTCCCGCCGCGGCGCTGGGCTGCCCCGACCTGCCTCTGCTTGAGACGTGGCACTTTCCTTTTTCCCCCTTTTTTTTTTTTTGGTTTCCTCCTCCTTTTTTAATACTGAAGTTCAGCTTTGCCACTTTCAGCTGTGTTTAAATGGCTTTTGCATACGACTGGCTCGCGAAATGCCTTTTCTTAAGATATTTGGAGAGCTGCTTAGTACTCAGCACGACTTTTTTTCTGTAGGAAAAGAAATGAACTTTGCTTTTTTCCTGATTTAATGCCACTCTTAATGTCTTTTTTTTTTTTTTTTATTAAATCCTTTCTTTTGCTTTTGATCTTATTTATAGCTGAGCCACCGGTCATATGGAAACTATTATTGTATAGCATGGAGATGAAAGACTTCAGTGCAGTTAAATAAGAGTGAATAATTTGGACGAATAATACACACATACAGTGAGAGACCATTTGTTTCAAAGTGCCCTGTGCTGTTCCCTTTTTAATATAGCAGTAGAGGTTTATAAGGGCTTTGCACAAATCTGCTTTCTGTCAGACTTATAAATTTTGACAATATTGAACACATGTTAACATGCATCACCTTACAACTTTCTTGCTCATGTTTTTATTTGTCTAATTAGATGACACAAGGTCATCATTTTTAAAAGTCCAAAGCGCGTTGCTTGTTGCATTTGTTCGTTGTATTAGCGAGTTAGGAATAAGCTCTTCCTAACTGTAGCTGGAAACTGCCATCCAGGGAGCATTTGACACTAGTTGTTGGTTTTTCCTTTTTATCTTTGCATTTAGGAAGTTAATAATTTGGATGAAGGCCGCCTCTCAGTATGAGAGGAGTTAACCGTAGGGAAAGGGGTGCAGTGCTCACACCTTCGTCAGAGACCTTTCCCCAGTTTTTACAGCTTATGGCTGCTCCTTACAGGTCACGCGCTTCGGATGCCCATCTGTGAGCAATAACAGAAACATTTGTATGACCGTTTCTTACCACTTCTCAAGATTCACTTCTGGGTCAAATGGTGGCTTTTCTTGCTTCGGAGAATAAAAGGTACCGTCTTCATAGCCACAATGAAGAGATACATAGATAATTCAGGATGGTTCAAAATTAAATGCAGCGCTTCGGGGCTGTCGGGTACAATTGATATTTCATGGGGAGATTACAATTTAAGGACACCAAAACAGTTCACTGTGTCAATAGGTGTCTAATTACCATGCAGCCACATCAACTTTTCTCTTCATGTTTACTGAAGAAACGAGTTTCTCCCTCACCTACCTGCATTGACCTGGGAGCCCGCATGTGCTCTGGCATGCACAAATAGGCGATGCGGCGTAGGTAACCCGTTTCCTTTCTCTGCGTCCTCCTGCCCCCATACTTCGTTTTTGCTTCTAATTATAACTGATGGTTTGGGCAGCTGCTTTTTTGGGAGGAGTATTTGGAAAGCATCATTTTACTCCTCAAGAGGTGACTTACACGTATGCAACAGGGAGCCAGGGAAACTGTCCTCTTGCAGAAAAATGCTTTAATTATTCTGTAAAAAAAGGTGAAGTTAGTGTGTCACATGTCCTTTCCAGGGCCTGCCCCATCATCCACTTTCGAAAGTCACTGCTTTCCCATGCATTTGTGCTTGAAATAACTGAAGAGCGGCTCAGGCCAACAGCCTGCTCTGGAGGCATTTATCTCTGGAGGTAATATTAATAAGAACTGGATAACTGCCAAACTCAATGCTATGCGTTTTGACATTGAGGAAATAAGTGTCTTAAAGACAGCAGAACAGTTAGTTTTTCAAAGAGAAAGAAAAACCCTTTCACTTCTTGGAAACGGCCCAAAACCGTGAATGAATCTTCGTTGCCCATTGGCTGCCGCAGGCTCTAAACGGGGGGGGGTTTCCTTGTCAGGTTTAACGAGGACCCCGTTCGCACGTACCCGCCACGTGTGATGGCCCGCTGGTGGTGGCCGCTCCGTGCCGCGAAGGCCGAGGAAAGACGTTGGGCTGCCTTCTCCCATGGCGCGTTCTGAGCCGGGGATGCGAATGGCGATTTGTAACTTCTGACACGTTCCCGTTCCCTAGCTCTTTAGCAAGGACTAAAATAGGCCTTTATTTGCTGAGTAGCAATACTCAAGTTTGCCATCCATTGGCATCGTTTTCTACTGTAAATATGCTAAAATGGAAATGGAGAAGTGTTGCGTGCCTTCACGTACCCATGTGGACCCGCGGAACGGGTGGATCACCTGGAGGTTTGGTGACTTAACAAAATGCAGCTATTCCCCACTTCGTGCTCCTTACGGAATATATTTCTGAAAGTCTTAGCTTCTTTTGTGTGTCTGTATTGATTACAGATACACATCTGTCGCAGGAAATGCTGAATATTTAAGAATTAATTTTAAAGTAGTTTTTAAAACCACTTCCCATCCATGGTGACTACATAGATTGTATAGATAACCTGAAATGCATACGAATTAGCATAGCCTGAAAAGCCTCTCATTTATACTGAATGTCTGTTACTGTGTATACAAATTAAAGTGCAAACTTAGGAGAAGACAAGGTCCAGCCTTCTTTCAGCTCTCAAAGTTTTCAAAATGCCATAAAAGACTAACACAAATACAAATTCAAACAGTGGCCAGGTTTTCCTGCTCTCTGCCAACCTAGTATGTAAATGCCTCCAAAGAGACCTACAAAGTCCCGTAGACTGATTTTGATCATTGCTTACTCCCTGTCCGTGGGATCATCCTTCTCTGTACTTGTATTTTTTTGTCTTCCAGAGGCTTTTTTAGCCTTTAATAGCCAGAATAACCCAAGATTAGGGCTTCTCATGGTTTTTCCCCTTGCCTGAATTACCTCAAGCCCACTGTACTTTGCACAGGAGCATGCACGTGTGTGCTTGCACGTGTACATGCATGTGGGAGATTATGATTTCAAAGAGGAGGTAAAGACAGAGAAGCACACCCCAACCTTAGAGCCCATCTATACCTCCAGTGCCTGTTTTGGGGGTCGGGTTTTTGTTGTTTTTTTCCCCTCCAATCTGCTGAGTGTTGCAGTAGGGGGCTGTTTAAAGAGATGGAAATAAATAAAATATTACTAGAACTTCAAAGTGAGTTTGATTCTCTAAAGATAAGTATTATTTATACATCTACACTCCTGGGCTAGGGGGAATGATTCATATCTTCACTCTACCTCCGGGCGAAACTGTTGTTTATATAATAGACAAAACACCGGCATGGCTTGCTGGTTAGGGAGGAGCAGAAAATACAGCATTTTTGTACCGTCCCTTATCGTCCGCGAGCGTTTCCCAGCCCTTCCAAGCGGGGCTGGTGGTACCAGGGTTCGCTCCGGACTCACCGGACATCTGCGTGGTCGTGCGTAGCGGTGGCCTGGTGGAGGAGGTTGTAGCCCCTGGTCCTCTCACCGCGATGGTGGCTGGTGGTGTGTTGGCATGCAGCTCATCAGACCGAGCACCGTGAGGCTGCAGTGCTTCTAGTGGGTGTGTTGGCTTAATTTTGCTTTTTCCACTGGTGCAATGAAATTTCATTGACAGAAATGCTTAGAACAACCAGGTTTTCTTCTTCTTGAGAAGATCAGACCCAACACCAGGGCCTTGTCTGGCTCCTCATCTCCATCATGATACCTGGTAACTCACGTGGGCATTTTCAGCTGAGCTTGGCAGCGTGGTCGTGGTCCTAAAGGTACTGAGCTCCTGGTGGTGTTGTGAAAACAGCTGATCGTGTTTAAAAGAGAAAAGTAAATGAGCAGCCCATTTTCAGGGAAAGTCTGAGGGCAAACTTACCCATAATAGCCATCAGTTGCACACGCACAAACAGACCTGTAGCCTGATGGAGCTTGTAGTTGGCAGACTTCTGTATCTCCAAAAATATATTGTTTAAGCATAAAAAATTATATCTAAGTGATTTTGCTACCTGAATCTTCTTGCAAGTGATTGTAATTGTAGAAATAAATTATCCAGAGAAATAAGCTCTGGAGCGACAGTTGCATTACGGCATTTTTGTAGGGAGAGTTAGAAAGGATCCACGTTCTGGAGCAAAACTGTGTCCGCTGCAGCGCACAAAGGGCTGTGGGTGAAGCAAATTCCCCAGCCTGAAGTTAGATCACATCTAAGCAGAAAACCTTACTCCCACTCACCGAGAGGGAAAAATGTCTTGCTCAAAATAAATCACGGTGGATAGGAACTGGTTTTTCCCTAGTTTAAGGATGGCCATAGGACAGATTTGTTCACTAAACAAGCTTGAAATTTGCCATTTTTCAGGAAAAAAATGGTAGTTACAAATCTCAACAAACAAGATTTGTAATGTTGTAGGTTGTAAAAGAGAAAATACGGACTGGTAGTATTTAGCATTCAGTTGTGATTATCTTCCAGATCTCTTGAGAAACGACAGGAAGAGAAGTGTGAGGAAAGTTTTTATTATTGGAACCCATTTTAAAAATGTAATTAAAACCTTATGTCAGTAGTATTATCTTTTTTGCATCCGAGTTCAACGTCTCAGTTTAAAAATCTTGAAAATCATTAGCTTTCAGTTGTTTTTACCACCTCAGCTTTTGTGCAGGATGAAACAAGAGAGATGAGAGCTCAGGCCAAATAACCCAGATATCCAGGAACTTGAAGATTGTCCATCTTCAAGCTGGGCCACCCAACGAGAGGCATCTCCTGTGGCCCTCTACGGAGGTGGCTGGTCTCCCAAGTCCCCTGCACGGTCGCAGGAGGTGGTGGGCGTCTCCTGAAGGCGCAGGAGCGAGACGGGGCGTTCCCAGTCCCCTTCCAGAGGGGTCTGTCTGTCCTTCTGCGCTGGTTCTGGAAGGAGCCCAGGGAGACGCGCAGGAAAAGGGAGGGACTCGGGGAGAGATGTTACATCTGAGAAAGTCCCCTGACAACTTCCAGTTGCTCTCAGGAGTTCTGCTTGAGGAGTAGTGGTTGTTTCCCAAACAGAAGTGGTATCATATGTTTCTTTGTCTTCATCTACCTCAAAATTTGATGGTTTTCATCCTTCATAGTATTGTAGAAAAACTTAGATTGGAAGGGACTTCTGGAGGTCATCTGGATGAAACCCCTGCTCAAAGTGGGACAGCTTTGAAGTCAGATCCAACTTCGAAGTTAGATCAGGTTGCCCAGGGTCATATCCAGTTGAGCTGAATATCTCTGAGGGTGCAGAAGGAAAGCCTGTTTCACTGGTATTTTTTCCTTTGTAGATGATGCTAAATAATACTTCTCAGAAGAATGTCATCATGATTTTCATTACGTTTTATCATTTGAATCTTTGAGATTTAAGGAAGTAGAACTGCAGAGCTCTAAACATATCTCTGAACAGCTATTCTTTCTTACAACCAAATAATGTTAGTTCCAGTCTTTTCTTAGTATGTCATGTTTTTAAAATTAAAGTGTCTCAACAAGGAGAGAGTTTTTGTCTCTCCTGTTTTACACTTGCTTTTGGTTATTTGCGTTTTGTCTAGTAGTAAAAGATTTTCTCAAGTTCCCTTTGGCAGGATTCCCTTTTATCTTTCTTACTGCGGTCTTGACTCGCTGCTAACAATTATACTATATTATCTTGTAAGTCTGATTAGAAACATTCCTCAATCTTTTTATCTGCACAAGTACTTATGATAACTTTTTGAGAATAAAGAGAGATTTACAGTTCTCTGCTGAGTTTATCCTCTATGGAAGCACACTTTCCTTGAGTGTTATGGGAGACGTACACCTGAGAAAGTCCAGAACGAGCACTAAATTTTACGTAGACGTATTGTATATACCACTCACAGCACCGATCGTCAGCGAGTCGTGTCTGAAATGCAGAAACCCGAGCGGCAGCTCTCCGCCATTCCCCTGTTATCCACTCTGGGCGTTTTTATTTCAAAGCCTACTGCAACTTCTGACAGTTCGGCTCTTCAGACACTCAACTCTCCTCCGTGGTCTCTTTTATTTAACGCCGTGACGACCCCGATTCGCGAAGCGTGCCTGTGAGCAAGGTGCATGGAAGTGGCGGCTGTATTTCCGTTGTGCCCGCGCTGTCAGTGAGATGATGGCGTTACCAGAGCGTTTAATAAAGCCTTCGTCGGTGCATTGCCCGGCGCCGTGGCGTTGGCCGGGCGGGCGCCCCTGCGGGTTTGCAGCTCTGCGGTTAGCGAAATGCAGCGGGCGCTGATTTGGGGGGGGGGGGGGGCTCCGCGCTTTGCAAAAGGCAGGTGACGTTTTGCTGCGCTTGCCCTGGGTAGGGGCTGCGTGTGGCACATGCTGCTCTAGCTGCCGCTGTCAGAGGCTTAGCTGGCATTGCGGGGAAGAAATGGCAGGCCTGAGAATCTCATCCCCCGAAATGAAAGTCGAATGCCAAATTGAAATTCCTGCAGGATTTCCGCTAGCAATGGGGGAATTGAGAAGCCCACAATTAAGCATATGGGCATTAAGATAATTGTCAGATCTGTTGGCGGACATGATAGAAGACAGATGGGTGCGGATCAGCGCGCTCCGCTGCAGCACCCCGGGAGACGCTTTGACGTTTTACCTGCCTGAGCTCCTCTGCCGGGCTCGTTGCTCGCCGAGCGCCTCGGCGTCTTCCTCCCTTCCCCGGCGCCGAGCGCGGGCGCCGCGGTCCGTCTGCGCCCTCTAGCGCAGCGCGGCGGGGAAGGAGCCGCCGGCGGGGACCCCCCACCCCGCGCCGGGGCGACCCTCACCGTGGCCTCTCTCCTGCAGGTCGGCGCCCACCGCGAGGACGGCGTCAGTCTGCGCGGCAGCCACTCGCTCGTGCCAAACCAGGTCCCGGTCCCCCAGCTGCCCGTCCAGTCCGCCACCTCCCCGGACCTCAACCCACCCCAGGATCCCTACAGGGGTGAGTAACGGGGGGGGTCTGGGGGCAGAGCCCGCCGGGGGTTGTCCGCTCATCCCGCTCGCCTTTCGGAAGCGCTCCGACTGTTAGAGGTGCACGAGCGACCAGTCTCCGGGCGGGGAGGTCTGATACCGGGATTGCCGCGAGCAGCAGGTAGAAAGCATCACGCAGGTGCGACGCTGTCTGAACCTGGAGGCCAGCTAGGGTTTATCTTCCCTCCTAGAGCCTGATAGTCTCGCAGTTAAAATGTGGGAAGAAGAATCCCTGATTTCTATTATGATGTCTCACAAGGTCTTGCTCATTCTTGGCAGCTAAGGTATTTTGATTATTTTATGGCAGTGACATATTAAAGATTTTTTTTTAACATGAAGGAAAAGCTATCCAGTGGTTGAAGAGGACTAGCAGCTAGGCGTCCCGTGTCCTCTTCCATGGTCAGCTACTGGCCGGCAATGTGAGGCCAGACGAGATCACAAGCTCGCTGCCCGTTTTGTAAAATGCCGATAATCTTATCGGCTAACAGGTCGTGAATGCGCAGAGCTCTCTCAGATGTAGGGATGAAATTTGCTATAGGAGTTCAAAGCCTTACTTTCTTCCTAAATCCTTGCGTGCAGAAGCTGGGGATGATGGTTAATGCTTGCACTGGGTCCTCGGTCAGAGCACAAGACGTGTGGTTTCTGTGATTACAGTTCTCAGTGCAGTTTAGCTGATGTTTTGTAGACGGTGAGCCCCCGTCTCTTCCAAAAGATTACGGAGGAGAATTAAACCTCAAAGCCGCAGCTGAGAACCGCTTTCAGCAGCTGCGTCCTCTGCACTTCCCCCTGCGGCCATCGGCGGGGCCCGCGCTGCTGAGAGCGGCAGGCAGCGGCACCGGCCCTCCTGCGGGCACCGTTTGCGGAGGACGCAGACCAAATTGGTGCAAACTCTTGCTGAAGCGTTGCCTTACGGCTCACCCGTGTGCTTCCTCCTAGGCATGCCAACCGGACTGCAAGGGCAGAGCGTCTCTTCAGGTAGCTCCGAAATCAAGTCCGATGACGAGGGAGATGAAAACCTCCAGGACACAAAGTCTTCTGAGGACAAGAAACTAGAGGATGACAAGAAGGATATCAAATCAATTACTAGGTCAAGATCTAGGTAACAGTATATAATAGTGTCGCTTCATTTAATTCCTTTACTGGATTTCGATGAAGTGAACAGAACAGGAAGAAACTATGAGTTTTTTTCCTGGCAGGTAAAACCACAGCCTAAGTGGAACATAATGATTATTCTGGCAGTACTAAGTACATTTCTGATACTTGTACTCCAGGACTTCCTCAAATTTGGACAATTCACAGATTTGGACACTGAGCAAGTTCTCCTCAATCTGTAAAGAAATTGCATTACCCTAAAATGGATTTATTAGGCTGTTATTCCTCTCTGCCTATGCTTGCAAACTGGAATACAGTATATATTTCCACCTTTTCAAAATGTGCCTAAGAGTTGATCACATCTACACCTGAACTAACAAACTGTATTCTTTTCTTTTGCCTTTGAAATAAATTCGTTACAGCCGATCCTCAATTTCTGTAAATCTCTGGAGTTCCTAGGATCAATTGGAGGATTTAGTGGCCTTGTTATAGCAGCTAAGGATTTGGCCCCTTCTGTATCTTCTGGAAGAAGATGGGCCTTCTGTTGTATCCAAGTCCTAGGAACGGCAGTAGATTTCTCTCTTCCTTGGAGATGGTGGTGGCTGTGAAATGCATGAATGTTTTTGGACTGCCAGGGGGACAAAGTTTGCTCTGCATATTCTTTAAAAGTTTTTGGAAGGTACTAGTGAAGTCACAGTTGGGTTTTATCATCCAGGAACTCATGTCCTTGGTGAACCTGAGTGATGTCCATGGACACTGCAAACACTCACCACCTGAACGAAGGACGGGCTTTTCTGCTGTCCTTCTTGGCCTGAATTTCACTTCTCTGACCTGAATTTCACCTTAGGACCTGAGGTGGAGCTCAGGAGTGCAGATACCTTTCATCCTCAGTTGAGTCCCAAACTACATAACAAAAATGCCAAGAAAGCTGAAATCCAGGCACAATCCTGCTTCGTTTTCTGGGGTGTTTTTAAAAACCGACTGGAAATTTAATTCTGCCTTTTCTCCTTCCACCCCTGGTTCTCTGTATAAAAATAGAGACAAGATAAGAAACATCTGAGTTGTGCTGTGCAGACATTTTCCTCCAGAGAAAAGGCTGAGACTTCAGAACTCGCAGGCCTGCACTCACTGATTTTTAAAACGTTAATTACATTCACGTCTCTTATGATTGGAGAAAATATATGACACTTGAGACTGTCTCTCAATAAATGTGTTGAAATAACCATATGTATAAGTGAGGCTTTCATGTCCATGTATGATATGGTAAGAAGAAAGCACCTTTACGCTGATGTAAGCTGATCGTAGTTCTAGTTAATTTAACAAATATGGTGTCACTTATGCATATTTATATGTGCTTTGAAGCTTTTGTAGGCTAACATTTTTGCTTTTAACATGCTTGCAGCTTTAAAAGGTTACTCCTGATATTTAGTTATATGTCTACGTTCATGTTGTTAGGGCTGCTGAAAATTTATTACTGTATTTGCATAACCAATTCAAATTATATAGTGCCAGTGACTCACTAGTTAATATGTTTTCAATTTAAAATCATCACTTTGTCTGGATGGAAAGCAGTTTTGCTGCAGAAAGGAGGTGGAAGTTAAGTGTAGGGCTCTTTGCAGCTGTAAATTACTCCTGTGGCTGTTTGCCCGCGGGCGTTTCGCTGCCCCGTGCTCTGTGTGGGCGCTTCCCAGGGCAGCTCTGGTGGCTTTCCACGGCCGTCCCCGCGGAGAGCGGTGGGTCCCCTCACCCTCGCAGTCCTGAGGGTGGAGAATGTTTGTTCTGAAACCGGTGTGACAGTCTGCTAAAGGGGACGTATGCACATGCACGGCTGTCCTCCTGGCTTAGAAACTTAATTGATGCGGTCCCAGCGTCCATGAGATTTGCCTGCTAACGTCCTTAATGGAAGAAGCCCAAACAGCAGGGATAAAAGCATAAAGCCCGTGGGTCTCCAGAGTGAACCCAGAGGCAACAAGGACGGTGGGAAAAATGCTACTAGCTGCCAATATGCTCTTTGGAATGGAGGGTAAAAATAACCGTAGGTTGCTGCGTGATCCTGTTCTGCCCTGGTCTTGCAGCTGTACGAGAGCCTTTACATGCGCACTGTAGCTTCCCTATATTTTAGTATTTTCATTTTGACCTCCCTCCCAGTCCTCGTCTGTGTCGCCTAGGACAGTCTTCTGAGGCCTCCTTTATCCAAAGGACCATATACAATAGCTATAGGATTTGAGCTAAATAGATCTCCTAGTCACAATGTTTCTGTTTGTTACAGAAGAATATTGAATATTAGGAGTGTCTGGAATGCTGTTTATTTTAATTCAAAATGGACACGCTCCATCGTTGTTCAGAACAAGGTGGAATTCAGAGAATATGTCATGACATATTTGTCGTGATTAAAATTTTGCAGCACTGGCCATGAAAAAATATTTAATAAAAAAAAAAAGCTACATTTTTGCTTCTTTTAAATATCAGAAGTGAAGCTGTCCTGCCTTGCAGATTGTAAAGCTTCATTACAAACCCAGGAGTTTTACTCAGTGCAAAATTTAAGGGCAGTGAATTTTACACAGAGGTTTGGCAGAAGAAAAGCGGCAAGTTAGAATTACTCAGAAGGTATCTGGTCGTGAATTGCAGCTGTGCTTTTGGGTGAAGTCTGTTTAAAATCTTTGCATCGCTTGTTTTCCACATCATTAGAAAATGATGTATTCCTTTTGTTTCCCAGCAATAACGACGACGAAGACCTGACACCCGAGCAGAAGGCCGAGAGAGAAAAGGAGAGGAGAATGGCCAACAACGCTCGCGAGCGCCTGCGCGTGCGCGACATCAACGAGGCTTTCAAGGAGTTGGGCCGGATGGTGCAACTCCATCTGAAGAGCGACAAGCCCCAGACCAAGCTCCTGATTTTACACCAGGCTGTGGCTGTCATCCTCAGCTTAGAGCAGCAAGTCAGAGGTCAGTGTCCCAGCCGGGCTCCTCAAATTCCTCCTGGTTTGCGGCCGTACGAAACACACCTTTGTGAATTTGGAAACGCCTGGCTGGTGGCCCCCTATCCCAAGGAGAGAGGCGAGCCCTAAGCTCTCGCGCTGGAAGGTAGCTGGGCACCTTGCCCGTGCTGAGGGCACCCAAGGTTGATGAGGTCCCATGGCTGTTGGAGATGAGTTTTTCCCAGCCCTTCCCTTCGTATTAATCCATCAGTCCAGGGAGGGAGGGAGGCAATGCTAACACTTGGTGTCCGGGCTGCTCTCATGGCATGCAAGACACCGCCGGAGCCCTAGATGGGGCCGAGGAGGGTCTGAGAAACGCCTCCTCCTCCCCACGCAGAAGCTTGCGCCATGGCGCGGCTGCTGCTGGGCTCTTGGAGGGGCGAAGAGGCCGACTTGCCTTAGAGCCCAGCCGGGACACCAGGGTGCTGGGCAGCCATGCACGCTCGAAGGCAGTGTGAGTCTCAGAGACCCGACACGCTCGCCGCGTTACGCGGACACGGGGCAGGGGCATCTCCCTGCTGGATCTGAGCACCCGGAGTCACGGTGAGGTGCTCGTCTGCCTTTGCGGCCCCGCGCTTCCCGTGTCGCCGTTCGACGTCGTCAGTGCGTTTTGCGTTCTTTAGAAAGATCCAAGTTCAGTGCGAAGCGGTGGCTGCTCCTTAGCAAAGCACAAGCGTGGAGGCATTTGCAGAGCTTGCGCGCTGAGGTGCGCTCGGTGCGGTTCAGCACGTGGCCTGACCAAGCTCTACCATCCATTCTGGCCCTCTAAGTTCTTGCACCGAGACGGCCACAAGTAACCGATGCATTAATTGTTTTTAAATGCACGTGCAACCGGCAGATTGGTTTGGTGTAAAAATGTGAATATTTGAAATTGCCTTTTGCTCCAATTCAACAGAAAGAAATCTGAACCCTAAAGCGGCGTGTCTGAAAAGAAGGGAAGAAGAGAAAGTATCTTCAGATCCTCCTCCGCTTTCCCTGGCGGGACCCCACCCCGGGATGGGAGATGCATCCAATCACATGGGACAGATGTAAAAAAGGCAAGTTGGTTTCCGGCGGCGCCCAGGTGCTAGCAGCCTGCTCCCAAACACCCAGCGCGTTACAGTGGGCTGAGGCAAAGCTAGTGTGTAGGACCTCCTCTTCCTCCTCCTCCTCCTCCTCCTCCTCCTCCTCCTCCTCCTCCTCCTCCTCGCGGTTCCTCGGAGCCAGGGCTGGGACCAAGCGTGAATTCGGTAGCGGTAACAGACCCACCCTTAAGCGGTTGGTTCCTGAGTTGTCGTGCGAGCACGCTCGATTGCCGAGGCCGCGTTCGGCTCATTTGTTTAAAGCAGATCTAGTCATGCGTGTTCAACTATCCTTGACTGACGCGACCTTTTTTTTTTGCTTCTTTCGCAGGTCCAAGTTGCCACATTTCTTCATTTAAACAAGAGACCACTTCCTTAACAGCTGTATTATCTTAAACCCACATAAACACTTCTCCTTAACCCCTTTTTTGTAATATAAGACAAGTCTGAGTAGTTAAGAATCACAGACGCAAGAGATTTCAGCATTCCCGATTATTAAAAGCGAGAAAAAAAACAAAAACACAAAAAGTGCAACTTGAGGGACGACTCTCTTTAACATATCATTCAGAATGTTTAAAGCAGTATGTTGCGAGCTGTAAGTGCACAGCCGAGAGACTGAATGGCAATCTTCTCCACACTGTGGGACAATGCATTTGTGCCTAAACTTCTTTTGGAAAAAAAAAAATATAATTAATTTGTAAGTCTGAAAAAAATATTTAATTTAAAATTGTAAACTTGCAATAATGAAAAAGTGTACTTCTGAAGAAAAAAAATGAGCGTTTTTGTTGGTGTGCTAGACAGCTAGTGTTTATACTTACTGGATATTAAAAGGGAAGCTTTGCTGCCCAGATATTTACAAAACCAGCAAACGTCCTAATGAAAACTGAAGTGATGACATTAGCCATTCCTTAGGGTAGGAGGAACAGATGGATCTTATAGACCTATGACAAATATATATATATAAATATATATATAAATATATATTAAAAATTTAGTGAATATGGTAAGCTTTTGTTCATTTGTTTCAGACTTTTTTGCTCCTGTAAAAAAATAGTACTGATTAACTTTTTTAAAAAGAAGATTTTACTGTAAATAAGGATTTTTTTGTCTTATTTCTGTCCCTCTCCCCTGTTTTTGTTATTGTAACCTGTAGTGCCAACTCTGTCTCTGGAGGGGTAGTGCAGGATGAAACGCTGACCCTGACGTTGCTTCTCATTCATAAATAAGTAGAGAGTTGTTTCTTCAGTCTTTTGGGAACACAGGACTTAAAAAAGTCACGTCATGTGTAGATACTACAGGCAACGTTACCGAGACTTGGCAAAAGGAGTTTGTCCGAATCGTAATGTTGCTCTCGTTGACCCTTTTCTGGGATTTTCAGAGGTACAAGGTTAGAATGCTACAATGTTACCACTGTGCCTTCCAATGTTTATATCATCAGAAACATAACATAATCAAAGTGGCTGTGATTTAACAAACCGATTAAAGTGTTACCTATGTGTGTAGCCTAAATAGTGTGCAGTGAGGCGTTTCTGAATACATGGTCAGATTTTGGGGGCAGGGGGGGGGGGGTGGCGGGAGGGTGGCGGGGCGGGGGGAGAGGAAGAACATCCAGTGGGAAAATTGCAAGTAGTGTGACAGATTTGATCGACTTTTTTTGTTTTGTTTTGTTCTTCTCTTGTTTTTAAGTGGATTATTTAAGTGTAGACCACTTGCTGCCTCCTCCTTTCTTTGTAAAAATGCCAATTTCGGTCATCATGCAGCATTACAACAAGCCTTATGAGTCCTAAAGCATTAAGTTGCACTTTCTTGAGGAGGGGTGGTAGTACAGTATTTCTCTGGCCAGTATGAATGAAGTTTTTACTTAACATATTTAATAGTAACATAGATCAAACTATGGCACAGCAACTCATCAGATAACTAGCTTTGAAGTCTGGGCACAATTGAACCAACTTCCATAGTGAATCTTAATAACGATTGACTTTGGTGTACAGTACAATTAACAGATAGTGCTCCTAGTTAAGTATTTGTCAGCATCCTTTTGTCTCGAATTCCAGTTTCTATTTTTACAGCCACACAAACCTGGCATGTATTTAAAATAAAATCTCCCTGTTCAAGTAGATTTTCCACCTATCAACACTGAATAAATGCCATAAATCCATCAAACGGTCTAAATGTTCCATCTGTTCTCCTGTTTTGCCAGTTATATAGTAATGAAAAATACATTTGTAAATTTTATGCAACAAATGGCAAACGTATCATTATTTTGAAATTGTGTATGTAAAAGTTATATTTTTACATGTAGACTCTTGTTATTATGTGTTTTAATACATTGTATCAGTTTTTTGTTTATAAAAATCTGTGTGGTTGAAAAAAAGTCTCATTTAAATGAAATAGTGAGATACAAGAATCTGAATTTTATGTTTGTTTCTGAAAACGTAAAGAACAAATATGATAGTTACCATGTGATCACCTTCTACATACCCATAAACATTTTGATTAGCTGTGTGCGTGCTGAAAACTGTAAATATGTTCAGTAGCGATAAAACTTAAAATGTTTTGATTTGTTGATAAGTTTCTCAAATGTGGAGGTGGATTAAACCACTAGAAAAATGCAGGAGAGGAGAATACACTAAGGTTTAATTCAGAATTATAAATGCATATTACGTTTTAAATGCTGGACTTTTAGCAGGCCTGGTTTATATGAAAATGGGTGTAATAAAGGTTAATTCCACCCAGTGTTAATGACAGCTAATGTTTCTGAGTGCTGGTATCCTCAGCAGGATGAAGGTTTCTGTTTATCAGTACCATATGTGTTGTTACTGTGTATGGTATTAAGAGTAAAATGACAATGAACAAGCCATATCTTTTTTTTCAGGAAATTTGTACCGCAGTGGATGATACTGAGTTTCGGTCTGTACCCGGGCACCCCACGCTCACTGTAGGGAGCTGAGAGCAGCCCTTTGAGTCCTGGCGATTTTAAGAACCGTGCTTCTGATATAAACGATGTAAAAAAAAAATTATAAGACCAACTTCATGTTTATTTAAACCAATCTGTGGACAGAAAATAAACGGCAAGTTTTAGTTTACGGACTTTTTAAGGAGAAAAGCTCTTATTGTTCCGTTCGCATCCTGCTTTCCCTTAAATTGGGCGGGCACTGCAGCCTGCGTCCGGCCGCTCCGATGGGCTTGGCGCCGTGCAGCGAGCGGATCGCACGGTGTGTGTCCCACCTAGGCGTAAAACTCCTAGTTTCTGCGAGATAAGCATTCGTCCTTGCCGGGTTTAAGCGCTGAGGATCCTGTTCTCTTTCCATTCTAGACGAGGGAGGATTTTTTTTAAAAAAAAAAGCAAGCGTGCAATCCTTACTTTTTCCATTATTTCCCAAACCAGGTAAGGTACGTGCATCTCGAGCTGGCTTTGTCAAGGGTGATTTAGCTGGTGGTGATACTTAGTTAAAATAACGAGGGTTTTAGAAAGCTGTGTTACGTGGTAATAAACCGGGCTAAGAAACTCTTTCAGAAATAAATACGGAAATAGCAGCTTTTTAAGAAACGATCCACCTCCACATTCAAGTAATTTATGAATATGCTGAATAGGGAATCTGTTCACCTAGGACTTTTTTACCATTTGTCTTCTGTGTAGCTGCAAGGAACACTAATGTTTATACAACTGTCAGTCCTACCAGTGATGCAACTTGTACTGATTCAGTCTTCCGATTGCTTTTTTTTTTTAGGGTTTTTTTTTTTTTTTTTAGTTTTTTTCAGGGGTTGGGGGGAAAGGCAGTGAAAAGGGGCGGTCAGGGAGAGGAGGGCTTCATCTTCGTATCCAATAGGCAGATATGGTCCGTGTCCAAAAGTGAACAATACAGTGTATTGCCAGGAATGAAGAGATTTCAGCGGAAACAAGCACAAAAAAAAGAAAAAAAAAAGGGAAAAAAACCACAAAGAGAGAAAAAAAACAAAAAAAAAGAAAAAGAAAAAATTAGTCCACTGGTTGACTGGAAAAAAAAACCTAAAGGTGGAATATGATGAATTCCAACACAAAGGGGCACCAGGGCCTTTGGGGGGCCCTACCTTTTCGTTCTGTTTTTGTTTTGTTTGTTTGTTTTTTAAAAACATGTTCTTTCTCATGGGACTTGAAGTTGATTCATATTTGTGCAGTGCTGGTTTGACCATACTCATTTCAAGTATTATAGACTTATGTAATGGTGAAAATATATGAACTGTGGCCTTTTTCATTCTTGTTACTTGTGATGCAATTAAGTGAAGATAAGAAAAAAAAAAAGCAGAGATTTACCATGTATCAGTGCCTGGCTTTTTGTTATAAAGCTTCGTTTGTCTAGTGCTCTTTTTGCTATAAAATAGACTGTAGTACACCCTAGTAGGAAAAAAAAAACTAAATTTAAAAATAAAAAATATATTTGGCTTATTTTTCACAGGAGCAATCCTTTTATACCATGAATATTACGGAAAAAAAAAATTGTCAGATTCTGAATATTTCTTCTTTGTAGATTTTTGGAATCATTCTGAGTAAAAGTTTGTTACTTTATTTTACTATTTAAAAGATGTTATTTTACCATGTGTTATTGAGATGAAACTGTATGGTAGCTTTTTTTTTTTTAGTTGTAGGTCGCAACGGGGAAATTTTTGCGACTATACACATAGCTGCAGCAGTAAAAAGCGGAAAAAAAAAAACAGGAAAAAAACGAAAAAAAGGGAAAAAGATCAAAAAAAAAAAAAGATAAACAGTTACACCTTGTTTTCAATGTGTGGCTGAGTGCCTCGATTTTTTCATGTTTTTGGTGTATTTCTGATTTGTAGAAGTGTCCAAACAGGTTGTGTGCTGGAGTTCCTTCGAGAAGATCTGCAAACAAACAACCACAGCTTGGTGTAGGCCATTACCTGTTTCTCATCTGTAGTTATTCGATGCCGTCATGTACATGACCGTTCTGTAGCAATAAATGTGCCATTTTTATAAACCGTTTCCGGCACTTTTTGTCTCCTTCGAGGCGTCCCGGCGCCGGCTCTGGCCGCATCGCGGGACCCGGGGGCTTTAGTGCCAGCCCGGCTCCTGCCTCCCCCCCCCCCCCCCCTTTACGCTGATGCTCGCAAAGCTCTGGCAAACCCGGAGCGCGGTGGGAGAAAGCGCCGGAAAAAGGATCATTTTCATGCTCACGATCGTGTCGGTTTTGTTCTGCTGCGTAAGCGAAACGCCCGTATTTCGCCCCGGAGCAGCCCAAACCGCTGGAAGGATGCACGGCGCTTCACAGAGCGAGGAAGGGAGGTTGTCCGAGCGGCCCTGCGGGAAAAGGTTCCCGGTTCCCGGGAAGCCGGGCGCCTCCAGACAGGCGGCATCTGCAGCAGGCAGCAGCTCTTTCCCTGCTGCTACCCGTGGTTAGAGCTGGCACGAAGCCCCGCGATGCCTAATGCTTGCGAGCCGCGTGGCGCGAGCCGCGGTCACGATTTTGTTGCATTTACGCTTTATTTTTAACTCTTCGCTTCTGCCCGGCGCAGGGGCTGGCTGCAGGCAGCGTTTCTCTAGCACCCGCGGGGTGTGTTTAAAACCCGCCGCGGATCTGCACCTAGGAGTTATTATCTCTCCTCGGCGCTGCGTTTGGGGTCTTTCCGACGGTCCCTGCGCCCGCGGTGTCGCCGCAGCAGCGCGCCGGCTGCCGCCGTGGTCGCCCGGAGGAGGGAGCCGGGGGCCCGTCCATCCGCTCGCGGCCGTCGGTAACGAAACGCGGGGACGTGCTTTAATCAGCCGTACGCGACGTGCGCCTGACTTCTCCAAAGATCTTTGACCGATGGCAACGTTCAAGTTTTGCACGTGGACGGCGTTTCGGTTCATCGCTGCACTTTTTACCTTTCCGCGGCATTTTATCGCTACTGAACCACGCGGTTCGGTCTTTGCAAATGCTACGGGTCGAGCCGGGTTTAACAGAATTTCCCTCACATCTGCTCTCCTAGGTCTTTCCCCGCTTTAGCCGCAGGGGCCGGCGCTACCGCTGCCGTGGTGTTCAGCTTCCCAGGCGGTGCGGCGGCTCTTCCCAAGCTGATCCGCTGCTGCTTGCGGCTGCTTGGTGCCTCCCGCCGAGGCCGGACGCGCCTCCTCCGTTTGCCTTTTGCTGCGGGTGCCGTCCACCCCGAAGACGAGCCTCTAAAATGCAAAGGCTGAAGACTAGGAGGAGGAATAGTTTTCCTTCTCCTCTTTTCCATGGAGATGCAGGTTGGGTGAGGAATTGCCCCCAGCCCCGCCAGCTGACGGCTCCGGGAAAGCCGGCGTGGTCTCCCATGCAGTTGCGCTGCAATTGCGTTGGTAGCCGGTAAATTCGTGCCGAGTGCCTTGCACCACGCGCCCAGGCCGTGCGGTGCCCTCGGCAGCCGTCCCCGTCACGCTTCCCTTCCGTCATGCCGCCCGAAGGCTGCTCCGGCGGCACAGAGGGCTCCTCGCCAAGCCCCCGCGGCCACCACAGGGGAGCGAAGGACGTGGGCGAAAGCAGCAGAGCCGCGTTGGGGCGGCGCCTCCGCCCGGGATGGAGATGGGAATGGGGATAGGGACAGGGACAAGGATGGGGACAGGGACAGGAACGGGGATGGGCATGGGGATGGGGACAGGGAAGGGAATTGGGATGGGGATGGAGATGGGGACAGGGAAGGGAATGGGGAAGGAGAAGAGGACAGGGACAGGGATGGGGATGGGATGGGGACGGAGACAGAGTTGGGGATGGGGATGGGGATGGGGATGGGGACAGGGATGGGGAAGGGGACAGGGACGAGGATGGTGGATGGGGACAGGGAAGGGGACAGGGATGGGGATGGAGATGGGGATGAGGACAGGGCCGGGGATGGGACTGGGGGCAGCTGGGGAGATGTCAGTGCTAGCGGTCATTCCCCAGTTAACGACGTTTCTTGATCTCCAATATCTCTTAATTCCGACGGAAGGGGGTGGCAAATCGCTTGTCTTGTCTGCAAGACTTTTCTCTTCCCCTCAGTGGAGGGAAACTGAGAGCTTTCCTGGCTGACAAGCAGATCGGTCCCGGGCAGGACTCAGCGGGCACGCGGGCGCCGGGGGCTGCTGGGGCCCCGGCAGCTCGTCCCGCCTGGCCCCGGCGAGAAACCCCGTCCAGCTGCCTGCGCCGAGCGCTTTCTCTTGCCATAAACAGCGTTTCTGGGCAAGAAACGCCGGAAATGTTCTGCCCTGCTTTTCTCAAAGGCCGCTTTTCCCGGGGAGATGGGGCCAGGCACCCCGGCGGCGGCTGGGGGCTCACGCATTCGCAGCGCTGGCCTCGCTCCAGGAGCGCTAAATACCTTTGCTGTAGCCTGAGATAGAGATCGTTTATCTTCTTTACGCCGCTAAGCCAATATGGTGATTTATAACAGAAATCCTACAGCCGCCTTGGAAACGGGTCCTCAGCCCACGCCGTGGGGAAAAGGCTTTGCCGTGGGGCAGGGAAAGCCTCAGCGGGGCTTTTGCTGCGGATCCGGAGACACCTCAGCGCCTCCCCTGCGAACGTGCATTCCTGGGGTTTTCCCAGGAACCCAGCGAGCGTTAACCCCGAGTTGCAACCTGAAAGAGTGACAGCCCTGGAGGAGATTTCCTGCCGTCAGGCGTTCAGGGTCTCCAGCAAAACGCAGAGCGCATGGAAAGGAGCGGGGCAAGCTCCCTTCCGTTCCTCCCGTTCAGAGGCACCAAGCCCAAACGTGCCCCCAGATAAGCACAACGTGAGCCTTCCCGAAAAACCTGGGTACAGATGTGCTCGCGCGCGCTCAGATACTTACCGAAATGCACTAAATAACCGTAAGCCTGAGAGTTGAAGGCGGCTAAAGAGGATTAAATCATCTGAAATAGGCCAGAACTACTCTGTCGCTGTTGTTTTTCACTTTGTCAAAATATGAGGAAGACGCCGGAAAGCCCCCTGGCCTCCCTGCAGAAGCCGAGGAAGATGATGGTGGCCCCAAGCAACCAGGTGCCAACTTGCCTTGTGGCCCAGCCCCGGGAACGGCGCTCCTGGCGCGCTGCTGATCTGGGGCACACCAACCGGAGCGTGGCTTAATAACCCGTAATCCGCAGGGAAGAACCGTATTTGTAAGAATTGTGGCCATCAAGCCGTCCAGCCAAAGCAGCACAGCACCATGCCACGGTCTCCATCAGTGCAGCTGAGCACCGAAACCTTCTCCCTTGCTCAGTGAACAGCAGTGATTGCTCCCTGCGCAGGAAGGGTTGGTGGACCTTCATCGGGGATGGGACCAGCACCAACGGTTTCCATCTCTGGTTTGCAGCGTGTCTCTGGTTTCCAGTGCGTGTCTCTGGTTTCCAGTTCATGTTTCTGGTTTCCAATGCGTATCTCTGGAATAAGGACATTTTGGCAGGCCGGGGCATTGCTGCACGGTGGGGTTTGGTGCTGGGGGCCAGCCCAGGCCATCAGCCTGTCCTGGCAGCTCTGGCCACCACCAGTCCTGCGGGGTGCCTGTGGCCACAGCATTGGGGCATCTTCAAGCATTATCCTCCCAGCTGCTTTCTGAGGAAATTGGTGCGTTTTGCTTCCATTTTGCACAAGGGAGTTGGCCCCAGGGGTTGCAAAGCCCCAAGAGCTTGCAAGCTAAAAGCCACGTGGCCCAACGTGGTGCCACGAGCAGATGCCGAGGGCCTCTGTTGAGAATGGGCACGGAGAGAAATCACAATCATGCTTTCTCCTTGTGCGACTCGATGTGACAAATGACTCAGATTGCCCTTAGCTGAGAAAGCTCATAAACTCTTTTCCAGCTTCCTCACAGACCACATTCAAAGACGTTTCTGGGCAATGCTATTTCCCTCCGGCAGCCCGCGGGGCTGGTGGCCCGTTGCGCGGAGCGAGGGCTGCCTGCCTTGGGTTTGCCATGTCTCCCGGGAGCTGGCGCTTCAAGGCATACTCAAGGCGATGGATGTTCAATACATTGCAGGTAAATTAAATAATCGGGGGCAGCTGTAGAGAAAATGATCTTCAGAGTAGGCCGTTAAGCTTAAATAGGGAAAATAATGGCCCCTCAGGGAAAAAAAAACAACTGGAGGAATATCAGACCCTTTCCCTGTTGCAGTTACACCCACGGCCGGTGCTTGTAGGTCCCCTGGGCTGGTTCATGCCATGCGTTCACCCAGTATAGCGGCACCCTTCCTCTCAGCTGCACGTTAAATGTGTGTAATTAGCAAATATCACCTGGTCTTGGTGCAACTGAGAGTGGATTAGTGTGACGCCGCATTACGGCACTGGGAGACCCCTCTTCCCAAGCATAAACGTGTTGGGCCCACCACACCGTGGGTGATCCCATGCCAGTCCCTGCTTCAGGGAATGAAAGGTGAGCAGGATTTAGCCTTCAATCTCTAAAACCATCATAAATTCACAATGTATGTTAAGATCATTGCAGTGCCAATTGAAAAAAAAAAGAGAGAGAGAGAGAGAGAGAGCGAGAGAGCAAGCACATGGAAATAAAACCTTTTGGTAGGCTGTGGAGGAAGTCAAGCGAAGATGAAAATATCAGAGTGGATTAAAGGCAACAGAGCCACACTTAGATGCAAAGATTATGTGCAATTCCTGAATAATGTGGAATAAAGGGAACCCAAAGATCATTAAAATTAATCAGAGATTACCTGAAACAAAATGCAAGACCGCTGAGCCAATGTTATCTGCTCTCAGTCGAACTTATTTTAGCTGAGCAATAAGACTATCAGATTTGGAGCACAATAATAAGGATAAACAAGATTGTTTAAATCCTCAAAGAGGCCGTGTCAAGTGTGCAAACCCCGCTGGGCTTCCCGCGCCTCCGGCTCCAACTGATATTGTTTTTAAGCAATGTGAACAAACCTCCTTAAGGGCAAGATGTGGCCTCTTTGCACTGAACAGCTGTAAAAGCGCCCGGTAATACAGACAATATCATTAAGCACAAGTATAACGCTGCACGTAGATGCCTGCAGGATGGTGAGCCCAGCTCTCGCTCTGCTGCCCCGGTCCAAATCTAATTGCCTCGAGGGACAGAGATGGAGGCAAGATTATCCATTTTTCTTTAGGAAAAGGAAAGGTCTCCACCTTATCATGAGGCTGAGAAGCTAAATTAAAGCAATGCAAGCTGCCTGCATATCTGAACCACTTATTTGCTGTCACAGCAATGATAATATTTGGAAAAACTGCGCTCATCAGCAAAAAAGCATGCTTTTCCCAGCGGAGCTGGGGCAGAGTTTTTGCGGAGGGCGCAACACAAAGGGCTGCATGCTCCGCCGGGGGTAAACCGGGCCAGATCGCTTCCACTGCGAGAGCCGCAGCGAGTTACATCCGAGGAGGGTCTGGCGCGCAGGATTTATTTCAGGAAAAACACAGCAACTATGTGGCGGCTTGTTTGCAAAAATGTGGTTCAGATTAAAAGAGTTGCACTAAAAGTAAAATAAAAATTAATATTGCTTTTGCAAGCAGTTCAGCACTTGGGAAGAAGGTGGGTTCAGAGGCCGTGCAGGTTCCCGCGGGCTGCACGGGGCTGCGGCACCGGGGCCAGTCCCCCGTGTCAGTCCCAAACCCTGTTGGATGTTGTCAGTCGGAAGCCGGTCAGCTTTGAGGAAGCTCAGGATATTGCAGCATCAGGCCCGGCATAATTGGAGGCAGATTCGCGATGGCTGGAGACCGTCATAGCTCCATTGAAGTCGCAAATCTTTGAAGTCAGTGGAGGTAGGATAACTTGCACCAGCTGAGGGGCTGCCAGGAGCAGCCCGGTGGCCACAGCCGGTTATTCGTGCTTGCAGCCCCAACCCTCGTCATTGGCAGTACCTGCTCGAATCCACCCCGGCACTGGAAATACTGCTCACCGAACCTCAGAGCTGGTATTCAACAGCTGCAGCCTAACCGAACATGTTGGGTTGAGGGTGTAAAAATCAGATTGGGAGGAGGGGTTAATATTACTAAATGCCGTGGTACTCGTGATGGAGCAAACCGAAATGCAACATCTCCTTTACAATTTATTCAGCAGTCAGGACTGGGTGACAGGGATTATGAGTGGTACTTAATAAATAACTATTTGCTCCTGAGACGGTTAGTAAGAAAGCCAGCCTATTTGTAAAGATAAAAAAAAAATGGCACATTCAGCTGCTTATAGACCAGTTTTATTTGTTTTTAAATAAAAATCTCACTGTGGTTTTTAGGGCAATTTAAAAACTAACCTGGAGACTTATACAAAGTGTTTCCAATAGTTTTATCTCTGTTTTCAGACAACTCATCTGGTCTTTCATTTTTATTGCCTCTGAGACCTTTCTATGAGAGGAATTAATAAAACAACCAAAAGCCAAGGACTTCACTAGCTTCTTCAGGCTTTCTTCTCTCCCCTGCACTTTTTTAATGATTATTTTATTCCTGCTAGACCTTGCAGTGATGCCTTTGGGCAGTAAGGCATTGGTTTGAACACAAACTGGTTCAGACACGAACTGAGGAAACAAAACTTTGTAGGACCTAGAGCTGTGACGGACCAAAGGCAAGCAGGCAATGAGCCACCAGGGAAGGGAACATTTTTCCAGCACAACGTCAGAATTCTGGTTATGTCTGCTTAGAAAAATGGGCCTAGATATTTGTCATCATTGTTCCTAGCTAAAAAAATTCAGGTTTTAATCTTCTGTGGGGAAACTACTGCAAAAACTTAAGAGGAGCTTGAGCAAAGTATACAGGACCTGCGTACAACAAGTGCCAACCCAGGTGTCCGGCCCTGGAGAGACTTGTTGAGCAAAGACTTGCAGGATTTCTATCTCTAAAGCTCAGGTGTCTCTGGGCAAGGAGTGACACGATCGTGAAGGCAGAACCAGCTGCTCCAGCTGCCCTGTTCCCCGGATCCTGCGGCCGTGCTGGCTCCTGGCACCCTCTCCTGCAGCCCCTCCATGATGCCTTCCCTGAGCGCCTTTGCTGCCACAGCTGGCCACAGCTGTCACCTGAAGCCGATTCCCCTCGTGAAACATGTCACAGCGGGTTCAGCCCGCCACCACCTTTCCTTCGCACCCGATTCCCTTGGTTTGATGAAAAGCTCCGTGTCTGCTGTGCCGCAGTATCTCTACCTTCAAGCTCTTTCTCCGACCATGAGGACAAACCAATATAGAAAGCTAAATTAGACATATTGCATAGGAATGCAGGCTCCAATCAGGCCCTTGCTGCTCATTCCTCTGCACAAAGCATATAAATTCATCCCAGATGGGTAAATAAGCAGTCAGCTTTTATTGAGAAAACTGTGTATTCATTTTGCTGCTGCTGACTAATTTCTCAGAGACATTCCTTCCTGTGTGTTGAGCAAGCCTCTTCCCGCATCCTTCTGATGCACCGTTAGCAACAGAAATTATATCATACTAGTTCTAATTTGTGTTTAGTCATTCTAGCTCTTTTTAAATAGGCTCATCCAATCAAACCGGTGCTTTGTGATGGAGGTAAGCCAAAAATCTGGAAACCCACTGCCAGGGCTTGGTGCTATCATGTGCTGAGCAGTATAAATTGATCAGATACATGGTCAGAAAGAGACATCTCCTAGACACATCCAATTACAGCAGCTTCAGTGAGCCCTGTTTTGGAGCAGGGCAGCTATAATCTGCGTATTCGGGAGGCAGTGGCTTTTGAGTTAATTCAGGCAGATCTGGTAGGCTCCGTTGCTGCATGCTACAAAGGAGCTATTTTAAGAAAGCAGCCGTGCACTCTCTGAGGAGCAGCTCCCGTCAGCGAGTCACCCTTCCGTGCCGGGGTCACCCGCGGTGGGTTCCTCACGGAGCCCTTGGCTGGGGAGCCGAAGCAGGGGCAGATGCTCCAGCTGAGCCTCTTCCCCTCGCGCTTCCCGCGCCGCTTCCCACAGCCCGCTTGGCAGCTCGGTGTTGTCTCGCTGATTGTTGGAGCTGGCTGGAGCTGGTCGGCCCCGGTGCAGGCAGAGCACGGGCTTCTTTCACTTCTCATTCTTTAGAAAACTTGAGAAAAAAAAACAAAAAACAAACAACAATGAAGGACAAAATAAGGAAGTTTCTTCATCTGCCTCCCTTTGGGGATATTTGGGTTTGCATGGATGACCTAACAACTTCCTTTCTCCTTCTCTTGGTGTCCTCATGCAGTTGGCTGGCTGCCACTCTTGGGGGCTTCCCAGGCCCCGTGGTGGAGAGGCCAAGCCCACACACACCTTCTGCTTCTGGCTAGCCTTTGCCTGTCACGGACAAAGCAAGCTGCTGATGGAGCCCAGCTGTCTCTCCCCGCGCACCACCAGGGCAGGCGCCGCTCCTCAGTGTCTGACAGGTCCGTAAAGGTCACTCATCCCAGCTCTGGTTAATGACCAAGCACAGAAGAGTTGTGCGTCCTGTGGCTTTCCTGGAAGGGGGAGTACTGTTTAGGTGCAATCCAGGATGTTTGCCATCGGTCATGATTACGTGCCCTGGTGGTCGCAAGCTGTCAGAATATCTAATAGATTAACGCCATTTGCAATCCCCTCTCTTTTAATGGAATGATCTTTCTATTTCAAACACGAATCTTTGCATTATGAGCGGATGAGCATTTCAGAGCACTCCAAGAGTTTCTTTTTCATGAAGTACAGTTCTTTTTAACCCATGGAGCATGTTCATCGAAAGATTAAGCACTGAATTCATAATGGTCCACACTCTGCTCCCAGTGAAGTTTCACGCTGACTTTTGAGATTGCAGAATCATCTTCACATCTTCTTTTCCATCACGTTCATTTTAACAGGAATGCATTTAGGGTTTTTCATTCCACCAGTGCAATTTGTACTGTGACTCAGTAATAAAAATTGATTTGAGGTTCATGGATGTTCAATGCATTATCATTTCAGTCTCTTCTCTCTCCTCCCCATCCTTTTACCCCTGTCCCTGTCTCCTTTTTGCTTACTGGGAAATACTCTTTTAAGGAAGTCTGATAATGGTGAAGGTTTATTTATTTTTAATTTTCATTCAGTATTTTCACATGTGTCAGAAACACATGGCATATTTCCAAGGGAGAAAATATGTGTTAAGGTCTAAAATTTATCCATTCGAAGATTGCATTTAAAGTCAGGGTGGGTCAAGCAACCTCCTGAAAGGCTGGTATTAATTTTAACCTAGTATTCGGTTATTACACAGGTGCAAGTTCTTAAAACAACTCAGGAAATGAAAAATAGGGAAGGCATCAGGCTAGAAGATTTCCACTTATTCCAAAATTTGCATCGGTAGAAAGGGTGGTGCATCAATATCTTAACCACATAAAGTTCATACCTGGTTGTCATCGGGGATGGGTGATGGACTGGGCAAACTCTTCCAGGGGTTGAGGGAGACAAGCATGGAGGAGAGCATGGATCTGTAATGGCTGGAGTCAGGCACATTCGTGCATTTCTTTCCAAGACGCCCTACAGAAGGTGGGGAAAGAAGGGAATATCACTACATTTGGATGAAGCAGGGCATGGGGTGGCCAGAGAGGCAAAGATGCAGCAGAGGCAAGCGTGGAGCAGCATGAAATGTGGGGTTTGTCAGAGGGAAAGAGTCTCTTAAGAGTTTTTAAAATTTTCTTCTTCTTTCAGCCCCTTCCTCTATGCCTGCAGTATGTCAAGGAGGAGTCACTGAAAGGGGTTGTAGGAAGCTGATGCCCTATATTAAAGAGCCTAGATGAAGGCCAGCGAGGGATCAGAAATCAGCAGCTGTGAGATCCAACAGAGAGCACCAGTTTGTAAAGATTAAGTCCAGATGGAGGGGAGCAGTTGAACAGCAGCTGAAGGTGCAAGGGCAAGACATGCTCTGTGCAAGAGTTGACCCGGTCACTGTCACTGGTGCTGACATGATCAGAGGTAATGAAGAAGGTTGTGTGGAGAGCGCTAGGGGCTGAAATCAGCTGAGAAGGCTGATGGGCAGGAGATATGCAGAGAGTAAATGGGAACAGCGCATGGGTAGGAGAGAAATGCTATTTGAAAGATAGAGCAAGAAAAGGTAAAATGGGTTGGGAAGGCTAGGACAGGAGAAACCAAATAATAGCATTACAATGTGATGGATTACTGGGGAAGTGTGCAGGCAAGAAACCTCAGTAGAGGGTCATGCAAAAGGAGCTGGAAGAAATAAGTGGCGATGTGGGGTGCTAGACAGACAGCAAGAGCAGTAGAGACGGATGGGCCACGAGGGCAGGAGAGGAGGGGAAGTGGCAGCGACTGCTGCAGGAAGAGGACAACCAAGGGGGCCAAAATTTGGCCCAAGAGCTGGAGCTCCTTATTTAGCTCTTAATGAATTAGAGTATCTGGAGCTGTTGTTCAACAGACTTTAAGCTCACTTTCATCATTCCCTCCAGAAAAAGACCATTTTTGTAGTAATCGGTATGGACAAAAATGCCCTTTAGTTACATCCTGCTAATTTAGAGGGAGGTTCAAAGTAAATTTTTAAAAAATCTTCATGGTTTAGGGCCAAACACAGTCATTAATGGCAGAACCAGATCCTGCCATTTGCCAGCACTGCGAGTTCAGAAGAGCGCTCTTAAAGTCAAAAGAGTTACCCCAGGACAAAACCGAGGGACTTGGCTCAGGCTCAGAATAAAAGCAGCTGCTAAAAACACACTGCTAATACCAAACTACTTCATTCACAGTTCAAAGAGTAAATCTTCCTAGCCCTAGAGATGAGTCTGTCCTAAACTATCTAGCAGATTTTGCTTTCATCCACAACCCCAAATGTTTAATTTTCTCCAAGCTGTTTTTTAAAATGGTCAAAAAAGCCGAAGAAGCCATAAATTATGTGGGCTGATTTAAAGCAGAGAGAGCGAGGTGTGATGTGCACACCACGCTGGCGTGCCTGTAGGTGTTTGCTGGCAGTCTATGCATGGCTCGTTCCCAATGAGCAGGACTCAGGGAGCTTCGGGAGGCTGGTGGGCTCAGCACCGCCAGGCAGCCCCAGCCTGTCCACAACTTTCTGTGCAGCACTGAGGACTTCTGCTTCTTGTCCTCACTGGAATCAAAGAGTACAGCAACTTCAACAACAATTAAACCTAATGGGAAACAAACGGTCCGTCCGAAACATCCATTGATTTCAGTGGGGGTTTTACGAGGGAGTCAGAACTGGATTCAAAGGGTTTGTCTTACATTTGTCTTAACTTCTGGCTCAATACCCCAGCTTGTTCTTGTTTTATCTAAATCTGTTCCCTGTGTTTAGTTCTTAGAGCTCAGAGATTTGTCCAGCTTACATCTGGAGTCTCATCTCATACACACCTATATAAAGTAGCAACACAAATTACAGCATGGAAGAGACTGTTGACTCGGAGCACTGGGTTATCATGGAGACCCCTTTCCTGGCTTGGCATAGTCACCCTGCACCGGTGCTGACGCTTGAGGTCTCCGACTCTGCCCAACTGGCCCTGTGGAAGGGGATCTGGCAGGTGCATCACAGACCTGGTGCAAGATCACCCAAAATTTGTTCAGCCTGTTATCCCTGTTAAATAGGAAGAGCATGAGGAATAAGGAAAGGGCTGTGAAGAGCGGTGTTGCCCTGTTGTCTCAGTCCTCGCTATCTACAGCCATTAGGGTCTGGTACAAATTAGGGTAGGTTTCCGGCAGCTCTGTACATAATATGGTGACGAAGCTACACAAAGCACGGCACCAGCATGTGGTCTGTCCATGGGGAGAAATCAAAGCTTTCTAAGCACCCTCCAGCTTGCACTCGGTGCATTTTGCTCTGCACAAGTGTCTGGCCGTATGCAGTGCGGTGAAGCGCTTTATCATCCGGCTTTGCCCAGGTCCTGAGACATTTCACCCTTTGGGCGTGGAGCCGATTTTCTCTGAACGGGGATGCTGCTCCTCAGGAGAGCTTTCATCAGGGCGCAGACCTGTGCTATCTCAGCCGTACTGGACACACTCTGTGTTATCAGGCCGGTTTTGACAGAGTGCACTTCCGGCACAAAGATAGAGCTATATAAATCAGAAGGATAGCTCTCTACATAACTACATCTTTTCTTCCTTTCTAGTGAGTAATTTAGAGCATGCACAGTGCCAAATGAGGGGGGCAAGTGGGAGACTGAGCATCTGGGTTGTATTCCTTTCTGTATCGTGAAGTTCTTGCATAATTCATGGTCGGTCACCCACGACCATGGCCAGGCCACCTGCTAGAAGCACCATGACCTGATTACAGCCAGAACGTGGGAGGTTCGACCTCCTACCTTCTCTTATGCACAAATGAGCACATCTAGGGTGTCTCCAGAGTCAATGGGGAGATACAGACACCTTCCAAGGATCCTTTGTCCCGTCCAAAATTCAACATCCGAGACAAATTTCCTTGGGGGTCCATTGCTTGGCGTGGTCTGGTGGAGGCCTGGTCAGCTCGCTGGTCCCAGCCCCTGCCTCTGAGACCGCTGCGTTTTGGTGGGATGAAGCCCAACCCTGGACACGTTCTGCAGCTTTATCCTCTAAGGCATGGATATGGCAGCATTTTTCCTCCTCACGTGGAGGTTTCCACACTTAAGTCATAGGTCTCTGCAAAGCCATCTGGTTAAATAAAAGCCTGCTTTTCTTCAGATGAAAAGTGTACTGCGTCCTGGTGATGTCCCAGGCGTGATGTAAATTGATTTTGATCATGTGGCAAAATGATTAGAGAAACTACTAACCAAAATAGCTAGAAACTAGTAGCTAAGAAAGTTGTATAATGACCTGAGAACATAAATCCAGTCCTTTTTGAATAAGGGCTGACTTGCTGGAGTTAAAGAACAACAAAAGTTCAAATGAAACAGGAACGTGATCATCTCTATTAAAAGCAAAGTGTCTCCCATCACTGTTTGCACAAATATTAAAGCTCTGTTAATTTGGATAGTTTTTTGGAATGTTTTGATGAACATTTGGGAGTGTTTTTTTTTTTCTAAATTTAAAATACTCTGAAAAGTCTGTCAAATTTTTGCAATTTTTCAATCAGCTCTGGAAAAAAGTTCTTTAAAATTTTGTTTCTGTTGGATTTTAAATAGAAAATGTTATTAAATGTCACTTAAAATACCCGCACTGGTGTCTGCCTGTTCCTCTGAAGGGAAGATGTATGCATTGTCAGCAGTTTGTGGTGTTGTCTGGGTGTGCTTCAGCCATTCACACTAACAGATAATTACAAATTGACAATACTTGTCAGAAATTACCCCAAAAGCAACATAGGGAAAGAAAGGAATGAAGTCAAATGATCAACTATTTGGGGACATAAAACCTCTTGTCCTCAGTGGTGTCCTTTGAAGTCACGAAGATCTCTCGTTCCTTACTTCCAGCCTTCCTTGAGATCGGCTGTACCTGAGCCAGGCAGCGAGTGGCCAGGGCTTTTTTCTAGGCCATACGTGGTGTTAGCCAGGAGTTGTAATGAAGTCCCAGTTTGAAGGCCTATTTTACAGCCAAAGAAGTCCGAAGGAAGATGCAAGCAGAGCAGGAAACTGTTGAGGTTTCTAAATCACTGCTGTTCTTCGCAGCCAGAAACTTGCCTGGGTCGGGGAGCAAAAGCAGCAAATTTCTTTTTGATTATGCACTTCGTATTTTATGTTCAGGAATATATTAGAAAGAGGATATATATAGAAATATGATTTTTTTTATTTACGTATATTTAGAAATCCAAGTTAATTTTCATGAGGATTTGACCAGTGGCTAATTCCAGACTATGAGCAGTCCTCTACAGACATGCAAGGGTGGGATTATAGTATGTAATCTTCAGTCTTTATACCAGATACTTCTGGGTCAAATCCCTTGATTTCAGCAGAGAAATATTGGAACCAGTAGTGAGCTTGACCGGACATGTCTGCCTCTGATTCACTTTTTACCAACTGAATATAACCAGAGGTCTGGATCCAGTGCTGTGAACATGAAATCTCTTATTTAATAACGCTTTAACACAGAGCTTTAGGGGCACGAACAATTAGGGTGGCACTGGTTTTTGTGCTTGTCTGCAAAACCAAAAATATGCCCCGCGGCTGCTGGGTTTCCATTCCCACGTACCATGAGTGTCCAGGTCACGGGCATATTTCTAAAATTGTTTGCACAAAGGGCTTTTGTCCAAGAGGAGAGAAGGCGCTTTTGGGGGGTCTGGTTACTTACTAAAACGCTGCTTGTCCACAGCTACTGTTCTGGCTGTGCTTGGCGTCTTTTCTAAATTTATTTTTAGATAATATGTGTGAAAGAAAGTGCCTAACAAACATTCTTCAGTAGTCATGGCTTAAGGTAATTATAATCACTCTTTGACTAAACTGCACTTCTCTCGGTTGATGGTTGGTGGATCTGCACGAAGAACAGTCCCACACAAACGCATCACGTCACAAGAAGTTTTCTGAAAAAACTGAGTATTCTTTTCAAGAGATTTATCAAAACTATTTGACATCAAACATTGACACTCCTACAATCATATGAAGTTTTTGTGGGCATAAAAACATAGCATAAGCAAGGATATTTCCAACCATTTTACTCCAGAAATTGCTTCATAAATGAGACATGTAAGAGACTATATTTATAGTAGAAAGAACAACTCTCTTGGGATATGAATAGCATTATACCATATCATGTAATTAAAAGCTGAATATGACTAACACATTCTCATACAGATGTATCACAGCACTGGCGACCATGTGGGATATGTGGAGAAAAAAGATCTAGTTAAAGAAACCACAAATTCCAGGGGTGGGAGTGTGAGGAGGGGGATAATGCAGTGCTTTGCAATGTATTTTTCTTCCTTCCCCCCCCGCCAAGAACAGCCTGGGAACACGTGAAAAGCATTAGGTAGCTCCTTGCCTGCGAGAGGTTTTGCTGTGGCTCAAGCTCACGTCAGTTTGGTGGAGGAGCAACACTTTGGCCAGGACCCTGTGCAGCCAGGCTGGCACTTCTCCCCCAGCATCCGTGTCCTGGGGGTTGCAGAAAGCATTAACGGGGAGTTTTCTTCTGGAGTGAGCGATAACAAGAAAATTACAGACAATTGCCAAAAAAAAAAAAAAAGGATGAAATATCATGCTGCAAAGAAACTGGGAATCGGGATGGAGGTTGGGAGCACGGTGCCTTTGAAGCAGGCGGGTTGGCCCTTGCTGTCAGTGGAGCTGACGGCTCCGGCTTTTGGGTTTGATCCAAAACTCAGTGAAGTTAATTGGAGCTTGGGCTGTGCCCTCATAACAGCATAGGGCCCAGGCCAGCGGGAGCCAAGCAGATCTTAAAACATAGGCACAACCAGAAATTATCTTGCCTAAGTCTCCACCAACCTATATTCTCAAAGATCTACTTTAAGGCTATCTGGATGACAATGTTTTAATTCCTAATCTACTCAGATTTGGGGGGGTATAAAAGTTTGATTGCCTAATGCAAGCTTGTCTGTGCAAGAGAGGCAATGGGTGTTGAAAGAAACAAAGGAAGGAAAAATGGTTGAGAAAACAGGGTAAAATAGACACATAAATTCTGTGGGGGGGGGGAGACAAGCTGAGAATGGAGAAAAAAATGTCAAAGGGACAAACGAGTCTGGGTGTATATGATGCCGTCTATGCGACATCTTTCTGGGCCAGCCTCAGTCTTACAGGCTATAATACAGAAAATTATCTTCAGTTAGTCAGAGAAGTGTTTCTGCATCTCTCTAAATCAGGTGAATTGTACATATGCATTTAGTTTAGATAAACAACACTAATAGCAACAAAAAAAATCTTTTGGGGTGAGATTCCAGCATGGGCTGAATGCCTGGGGGCTGCGGAGAGGTGATGAACCTCTTTGGGATGGAGCTAGCTTGGTGGACCAGAAGGAGTGAGAGCTCCTAGCAGGTCCGGGCCACCACTAGGCTGGTGAGTGCTATGACCTCTGCCAGCACAGCGATATCTCGAGCCTCCCGAGCTTGGGGCCACTGGTGCTCTTGCCGCACACATCTTTTGGGGAATGGCATTACAGCCCATAGTTTGCCTTGCAGAACTCAGAACTGGAGCTGGTGGTGAGATGTCTCCTCCCCAGAGACCTTCCCAGCGTAGCTCCATGGACCTGCTCCCATGTTTCTACACCCTTCTGAAATGGGCCCAGAGGTGGCCTTTGTAACCAAGTGCATTTATAACTCCTGCCCTGTTTAAAGTCAGTGAACGACGAGACACTGCCTGTGTAGCTCACGCATGTTGGCGGTGGGAATGGCTGCAGCAGATCCCGGACAGCGAGGGGGCTCTCAGCGATGGGGTGCTGAGATGTGCCATTGCAGGAGCAGGGACGGGATCCAAGGGCAGATGACCAGCGAGGAAGGTGGGCTGAGCACCTCAGACACATATGTGTGAATGCAAGAACTGTGGAAATAAACAGGAGGACTTGGCACTGTTAACACACAAGCAAAATGATGGTTCATTTACCTAAACTTGGTAGACACTTTCAGGACACTTAAAGGAAAAAGACACTGGAGAAAACCAGCAAGGCTTTAAAGAGACAGTGCTAAAAAACACAAATAGCAGCTCTCATCTCACAGTGGAAAGGTGGGACAAGTGGTTAAGAGATGAGTTCAGGGAAATCATGGACTCTCCATGGACCTCAAATGTAAAAGCAGCAGAAAATGCCTTCGGTTACTAATGGCAGACTAGATCTTCTGGAGAATTTCAAGATACTCCATCCTTCTTCAGCAGGAATCTACACACTGTTTGGCATGACTGTTTCTTTATGCACCTAAAGGTAGGTAGATGTTGCACAGACTAGATCCAGAGTAAATAACAATTCATAGGTTTCTCATATTTGCCTTGCTCTTGCAATAGGCACTCTCTAATGTCTTCAAAATACCCGATCACTAACTCATCCAGATACTGATTCCAAAACAATAATTATATTAATAGATTTGATCTTTCACACTGTTAATTATTAGTCCAGAGCCTCGGAGCTGTTCTTGAATCGATGTTATTGAAGGTTCAACCACTGGCTACGCTAGAACTGAACTCCTGTTGCATCCTAGTTTCATGTCTCCGTGAAGTAACTCCACTCAGTTGTGCCTGAGTTAAACGAGTCTGAGAAAAGAAGGGACGAGACCTTTAATTATGCAGCTGGGGGACTGGAGGGGACCACATAGTTCATCCTCTCACCCTAAGGAAGGGTCAGCTGTACTCTTGTATATACATCACGTTTTGTTTAGGCTTAATAATGGTGTTCATTTGGTCTGTCACTGTAGGTCATGCTTTAGGCCTCTGTGAAGTATTTTCATTTTCTTCCGGACTCTCTCCAGTTGGTCCACATCTTTGCTGCAGTGCAGCACGCAAAATTAGACACGGTTGTCCAGCTGAGGTCTTCCCAGTATCAAGTGGAGAGGAAGGATTTCTTCCTGTGTCTCACGAACAACATGTCTGTTTATACAGCCCAGCGTGATGTCTTCCTTTTTCACAGTGCTGTAACACTGCTGGTGTATGTTCAGCACATGATTCACGAGAACCCCAGTTCCTCTTCTGTAGAACTGCCGCTTAACCAGATGTTCTTCGTCCTGTCGCTGTGCCGTTAGCGATCATCCTGCCTCGGTACCCCAGAGCTGGCCATGGTGAAGAGCAGTCTGTGTCTGTCAGACCATGCTGCCCATTTGTGAAATTCCAACCCTGTCTTCCCAGCTTGCAGAGGTCTGAAAATGTTATAAGTATACTCTGTTCCATCAGCCCAGTATTTAGTTGCAGTGGGATTTAATGCACTGCACCACGGTCAGGAACCGTGCTGAACAGGTACCTCCACTTCGGCAGTTGGTCTTTGAACTCTTCCTTGGGTTTGGTCTTCCAGTTCAGTTTGCACCTGCTCCATAATATTTCCATCTAGACGATGCTTCCCTGGCGCGCTTGCATCAGAAACCTTGCCAGAGCTGAGACACATGACATCCACAGCTTCTTCTCTATCCACAAGGCCTGGTGCCCTGCTGTAGGATGAAATTAGACTGGTTTGACATGATTTATTCCTGACAAATCCATGTTAGTTGTTACTCATCTCCTTGTTCCATATAGTTAAAAATTCTTTGATTAATTGCTCCAGTACTTCTCTAGGACTTGACATTAAGCTGATGGCTCCATAATTTCTCTGCTCTTCCTTTTTTTTCCCCCCGTTTTAAAGATATAAGTCCTGTTCTTCCATTTTCTAGTCTCCTGGTACCTCTCAGGTTCTCCGGTTTCGATTTCTCAGAGAGCCCTACCAACAGTTGTGTGCTGTCATCAGCTGCTTTTCCAGGAACTTTGGATGGCCTCGTCTCAGTCCATTCCCTTAAAGTTTGTCTTCTTCACTGGAAGGGGCCGGTGAGTCACCCAGGAGTGAGGTGCTGTGCGGTCGGGCCCCGGGGTGCTCCCTCGGGGCTGAGCGCGGCAGCACCTGTGGGGCCGGCTTCCAGCTCTTCCTGCCAAAAAAATGTGACATCTGGCCATTGGTTTGTGTTTGGCTCTCTGCATCCTCCTCCCCCTCTCCACAGTGGCTCCGCTGACTTAGAGTTAATTTAAAAAGCCTCAGAAGAAAATCAGATGCCTTAATGACACATCCCTACTTTTATTTATAATATGTTCTTCTGCTCTGATCACACATACTTGTTTGAAATACATTGTAAATCAACGTGCCCTAATCCAATCTTGTGTTAATTAATTCTTCTGCCTGCATTCTACTTGGGGAAAACAGAAGAATAGATGTAAAAACCATGATCGTGATGTTGGAGTGGCTGATTATTATTTTTTACAATAGTGTATTGATAAGAAAATGAGCATGTTCTTTTCCCATTTGCAGCACAACCTTGGGCAGGAGTTTGTTATATTAGAAAAAAAGCAATTTGAAAAAATTGCTCCCTGGCTCCTGCACAGCCACTTGAAAATTGATTTATTTTGGGGTTTCCACAGCTGTGTGTGGGTTTCCACAAGACTTTATTTTGTGTTATTAAATCTGGCCGTTGAAATGTTCCTTTGATTTAATGTGAAGTATGTTTTATTTGATAATTCCTCATAGATATGGAGGGGAGGTCTTCTCGAAGCTGGAGAGGAATAAACAAATAAATAGATAAAGTAATGGCTCGGCTGCTGCAAACTCCTGGCCAAGAGCAGGCGGCACCGGCCGGGGGCTCTGCATGGAAGCCGAGCCCGGGCTCTGTCGGGGTGCACCCGAGGGCCAGCGAGTATTTTGAGTATTTCAAGTGTTTTGGAGGGCAGGGCTGGGGTTTCCAGTGCAATTTCGAAAATGGCTTTTTGAAATCCAGCCCGGGCCAGCGCAAAGCACGGGGCTCCGCAAGGAGAACGGCGCCATGCGGACGCCCCCTCCAAGGATGCAAACTGCAGCGGGCACGGTGTCAGCCCGCCTTAGCTGAGCAGGGCCTCTCCCACAAGAAAAATAAAAAAGCACAATTTCAAAATTATTCTGGTGCTACCTTCTCCCTTCCCCCCCCACAGGAAAATTTTTAGCCAAAACCTCCAAGAGAACAGTTGCTTGGAAAAGAGAAACCCGGGGAGCTTCCTGCGGTGTTTTTAAAGCAGTCCAAGTCTCCGCGCTGGAGGAGGCAGCTGTAGCTATTAAAGCACATTTTCCCCCATGAATCCCTCTGAACATCCCCTACTGACTCCTCCGCGGCCAGTGGGGGAGCCAAGCCGGGTGCCCGCTTTGCATTACCAAACCAATTACTTGGCGATTACATTCCTTGAGTTCTTAACTAATAAATCAGATCCTTTTCCAAAAGCTCCAGTGTTGGGATGTTCCTTACTTCTTTTCTTTTTCTCTGTAACTGCTCTTTTCAGCGACAGAACGGCGCCTTCTCCTGTCATTTTCGCATCAGCCGTTTCCATTTCTGGCTCATCTGTTCTCCTCCCTTCAGCAACACCGTGCTCAGATCAGCGCCCCGAGCAGACCTTGCTGAGCTCCTGCTCTCCAAGTGCTCCCTGATGCTACAGGCAAATACACAAAAAAGGCGTTTTCAGTCTCGCTGGTCCAGGCGATGACAAGCCGGGGCCGGGCCGTACCGCAGGGCGGTTCGTTGGAGCACCGCTCGGTGCCTCTCCGTCCTTGAGGAGCGCTTTGGAGCAAGGTTAAATGGAAGGAAACAAAGGACCAGGGCATGCAACGTAAGCGCAGCAGCATGATTAAGCGAATGAACTTTTTTGCCGCATACGGTTGCAAAAAATTCCGCCGGGAGTAATTAATCTTCAAGTGGATGGAGGAAAGGATGCAGCGAAAGGTGAGTGTGTGGGCAGAGCAAGCACAGGACATTTTCAGGGGGCAATTTTTTTGCACTAATACAGGATTCAGGAACCAGAAGGTCAGGGCGTCAGTTTAGTAAATCTGTCACATAGCCCATCAGCCCTGATTTTATTCAATTGTTTCATTTTGTGAAGTGAGTGGTGTGGAATCACTTACTCCCCGTGGGTTAAAAGTCAAATTAAACAATACTGTTTTAATAGTCCCCAAATGATCATCATCAGGAGAAAAAAAAACAAAACGGTGCTGACTGGGATAGCAAATGCAATTATGTCAAATAAGAAACAAATACCTTGCCCTTGAGTAGCCCCTTTCACCCAAGGACCAGAAGGTGGTTCATAAACATTAACGAATGAATGCTGGGATTTTTGCCAAAGGTGAAAATTAATCGAAACAATGGCTTCTTTATTCCCCTGGAGCTGAGCTCAGTCCTACCTGCAGCTCTCCCTACTACAGCGGTTGTTTTAAACCGGTGCAGAGGCCGCCAGCCCCATTGACTCCAAGGGGATTGCGTTTGCGTTAGCCAAGGAATGAACTGGGAGCGCTCTACATTAACAGAGATTCATCTGATGGGTTGACATGCTCCTTAAATTGGCTGCGATGAGGCTTGTGGCGGAAAATTTGGGCAGATGTGGCACTGGGTCACCTGGATCAGCCGGCAGAGCTTAGCCGGTCTTCAAGAAGAGCAGAAGGTGCGTGGTCAAGTTGCACTGAGGGGTTACGGGGAATCAGGACCGTACAGGAGCTTTGTGCCACCCCCAGCACGCTGGTATCATGGGGATGGGTGCCTGCTGTAAGCTTGCAGTCAGGGTTTTAACTGCAGTGAAGGAAAAAAATAGTTTTGTAGTGAGTCACAGACGAAATTGCTGAAGTTTAGGTTTGAAAAGCTTCTTCTGTGTCAAAAACAAACAAACAAAAAAACACTCTTGCTTCCAGTTGCAACAAAAGATTTTGGACCCTATAAAGTATTTCCCAAGAAGGCCTGGTTAAATTTGTTGTGACACTGATCCCAGAAGAGCTCTGCGGTTTGGTTTAGTAATGGAAATTTTAGTCACCTTAGATAGCTTTTGAATTGCAATCATAATTTATGAACACAGTGACAGAAGTAGTGTTTTCATGTATTTTTATTTAGCAGCTCTGGAAATACGAGGTTTGGAGCTTGGAGCAGCTGGAGCAAAGTACCATCCTAATTTATGTTGGGCCAGGTTCAACCTTATGTGACTCTGCTGAACTCGTTCACCCTTCATCTCCCTTCCTGCTCCAGTTATGCTTCCTAATATTCTGGTTCTCTCCTCCCATTTCCTTCCTGTCCCAGTCCTTGGCTCGCTGCCTCCTTTCATCCGTCCGTCCTCGGAGCAAGCGCTGCCCTGCTGTTTGCATGTGGCTGCGCATCCCCGCTCCCTCTTCCGCTCCCCTCGCTCCCTCCCTCTCCCTCCGCTTCCTCAGAGAAACCCACTTTAGCAAATGCCCCTTCTAGTTTTCTTACCTTTACAAGTCCCCGCTGCCTTGCTCTTCGTCTGTTCTTTTCTTGCGCCTTAATTAGCCTGCAAATGGGTTTGGGCATGCAAATGTGCATTTTCCTATGACTTTCCAGTGTAAACCTAGGCAGCACTGTATGGCGAGATTGGCACTAAGCGTTTCATTAATAATAGTTCAGGATGGATTTGGCCTGTTACCTATACACAAGAAGACACTCCAGCTCTGCAATATTTCCTTAGTCCAATTGGTTTCATTACAAGTAAACAGACCATATGGCCAAGTCTGAAGGGCTTGTCATGGTCCTGTTCTTTCCGAGATGTTAGGCTTAATGACAATTGCCAAGTCATTTTGCAAATGATACTGCTTAGTTGAGTTCTTCAAATGTTGCTTCATTTCTGAGCAATTCCAAGGCACTGGCTGAGCTTGCGGTAGCAGCCCTGGCCCTCAGGAAAGTTTAGAGCTAGCATTTTGCAGGCAGTAAACAAATGCATAGTGCCCAGGCAGAAAAGGAGAGGTTTTAAATTTGCTGGCCTGCAGTGCATCACACGCTTGGGAAGACCCTGAGCTCTTGGGTGCGTTTCCATGCCATGACCTGGTGCGCAGCAGAGAACGGCTGCGTAAGCCCTGAGAGCATCAGTACTTAGCCGCTTTCTCACCTGGCCCCCTGCACTGCCACGCGCAAGCTCGTGACAGTGCGGGGTTTGTCTAATCCCGTTTCTGGGAGCAGCCTGGGTGTTTGCAGCTTGGAAAGGAAAAGAAGCTGTCACTTGTGAAAGCTCTTCCCAAGGTGTGGTGCGACGCACCGCGAGGGACTTCCGCATCCGCGGAAGGAGCTTCAGCAGGTTGCAGGAACGTCCAGATTTCTAGAGCGTAAATGCTTATTAAATCCTCAGATGAGCCTGCTATAAAATCTAAAATAAAAACAGCTTGCATTTGCTTTGCCAGCTTTATCCCGGGCTTTGTTATAACTTCTTCTCTTTTTGCCGCAGGAACCGGGCCACCAGCGTGGTCAGTCCCGGCAAAGCCGGTCTCCAGACCACCCCGCGTCTGCAGCCGAGCCGGCACGCCGGGCACCGGCCAGAGGGAGGGGGACGATGACCTCCAGCCTTATTAAAATGCGCTGACCTAATTTAGCTGATGGATCTCTGGATTTACATGGGCTGCCCACGGAATAGGCTGGCACTGACCAGATTAACTACAATTATTTGGGATTTGCAGAGACTGTTTGCAGAATCAACTGGCACTGAGCAGATTAACTAAGTAAAATAATTTGGGATTCAGGCAGACTTCCCATGGCAAATAGACTGACACAAATAAAATTAAGAGAGGACCAGGGGAAATACATTTGCTCTGCTTATTCATCGCAGTTAAAATTTCTATATTCCTTTTTTTCCACAGATCTCTCTTTTCCTTTGTCCCCCCAAACAAACAAAAGGTATTAAGTACATGGAGCGATCAATCCTTCGTACCATTCCTACCAGGATCAAACACAATAAGAAAGCAATTACAGATGGGTCGTTTACTTCAACATACTTTCAATCTTTTGATTTTATTTGTTGTTGTTGTTGCCCTTGGAAACACGAAGCACGCCCTGCTCTCTTGCCTGCAATCTCCAAATGATGCTACTTTTCCTTGGAGGACGCATCATTAGTAGCATGATTTACGACCTGTGACCAATTAGGAGCCTGTTGGGAGGCCTGGGGCCGAGATCAAAAGAGCCATGTGGAAAGGCGAGGGCAGGGGCGGCTGGCGCAGATCCCCCGCGCGGCACGCTGTGCCAAGCCAGGCCGTGCTGGGCCGTGCCGGGCTGGACCCGGCTGTACCGTGTCATGCCAGGTCATGCCAGGCCATGCCATGCTGTGCCATGCTATACTGTGCTATGCCGGGCCATGCCATGCCATGCCTGGCCATGCCTTGCCATGCCATGCTGTGCCATGCCATGACGTGCCGTGCTCAACCATGACGGGCCATGCCGTGCTGGACCATGCCAGGACACATCATGCCATGCCATGCTGAGCCATGTCAGGCCATGCCATGTCATGCTGGGCCATGCCATGCCAGGCCATGCCATGCCATGCTGTGCTCAACCAGGCCAAGCCATGCTATGCCATGTCATGCAATGCTGGGCCATGCCGGGCCATGGCATGCTATGCCATGCTGAGCCATGCCGTGCTGTGCCATGCCATGCTGTGCCATGCCATGCTATGCCATGCTGAGCCGTGCCATGCCATGCCGTGCCATGCCATGCCGAACCATGCCAGGCCATGCCATGCGCAGCACCCTGTGGCTAGCGATCAGCCTTTCCTGAGTTGGTTTGGGACAGAAGTGAAAACCAGCACCCGGCACGTGGGGGGTCCCTGCGTACGAGCCTCGGGTGCGGGATGGGTGGGGGTCAGTGACAGTGCGAGGCGCTTATTCTTTTTAACAAAGTTTTCATACTGTGCTTGCACTGCAATCTTGTTTATTTGTATGACTTGTCTTCACAATGGCTATTTTAAGTTAACCATTTTTTTCCTTCTTGCTACCTTTTCATTTCTCCTCAGTGCATCTTCTTGGTGGGGAAAGCAGAGCACAAAATAAGGACACCAAAAGGTCATTCTTTGGCATCGCCCTCTTCTCTTTGCATTCCTTGAGCATTTCCAAGGGGGGGGCGGGGGAAATTCAGCAGCACGAAGTAGGTCTGAAGCAATGCCGAGGAGATGCACAGCCAAATCCTGCAGCCTTCGCTAAAGCAAAACTTCCATTTGCTTCAGTGCTTTGTAAAGCTACAGACATCCAAATCTAGATTAAGAATAGTGTCTTAAAAAAAAAAAAAAAATCCCCTTGCTAGATCTAAACCCCCCACAGTACAGCAGGGAGACCACAAGAAAGCCTGGAATAGATATACATCGCCGCCGCGCAATATATTGAGAGCTAATGTGGAAGTGGGGAATAACAGATGTGTGTGTCGCAAAGCGAAGCTCCTCGGATGCTCTGCCCATGCGGCAGGTCCGGGCGCCGCGCTGCGGATATACCACACTGCCATCTAGCGCGTGCGAGCACGGCCGGGCCGAGCCACACTGCGCCGAGCCGAGCCGTGTTGTGCCGTGCCGTGCCGGACATCGCGGCTGTGCCTGGGTGAAAAATTAGGCAGTTTGGGTAAACGGGCTCCTTGGGCCAGATGTGCAAACGAACGACTTAGGCTCACGACTAAGAGCTTCATTGGTGCAGGTGTGTGCCATGAACCCGCGCACGTGTTTAGTAGCCACACGCACGTGCAGGATGGGACACCTGGAGCCGCCTGGGGGCTGCATGTGCGGGAAAGCAGGCACGGCGTGCGTGCAGGGTACTGCCGGTGCCTTGGTCTCTGTTGCCCGGTACGTCTCCTATCGGCAAACGCGGCCCCTTTCCGGCAGCTTTAGCAATCTTGCAAAGGGCACAAGTGCTTCGTGCTGCTGGTTTCCAAAATCCGGTGCCGCGGCCGCACCGCTCCCGCCGCCCTCGCGCCTGCACCGCCATGGGGAAGCCCGGCCCCGGTGGCACGCGGCATGCCTGGCACCGCGGCACGGCAATCAGCAGAAAGATCTCGCGGGGTGAGTAATTCAGAAGCCCCTTTCCGAGGGCGAGAGTCTATTTTAAAGTTCTAAATGCCACCGTAAATGTAGTCAGGCATACATTTCCATACCGATACTGGATAATAAACACAGCAGGAGTCTGAAGTACCTTGAGGGACATCCTGCTGTGCTTATTATCCTGTACTTCTCCGCTAATTACTAGAGCCTAAACTTTAATACTCATGTATTGGTTTACCTACCGCTTTGCCAGCCGCCATGCCTCTCCCTTCTGCAGGGTCCCTGCGGCTGCGCTCGCCTGGCCCCGCTCTCCTTCCCTTGGGGGACGGGGGCGACAGCACCCAGCCGGGAGGCTGCAGCGCCGGCTGGTCCACCACCAAGGCCGCGAGATGCCTACCAGCCCAAGTCTCAGGAAAAGGCAGCACGAGGCGGGGAGCCCGGCGAAACAAAGAGATATAGCGTCATGACAGATGGCGGGCTCTGCGCGCCGGCGGAGCGCCGGGGAGAACAACGGCACGGCGGATTCTGTGGAGGCTTTTTCGGGAACGCATCCCCAGCAGGAGAGGCGGCATGGGAAGGGTCGCAATGGTGCTTGCTTGGGAGGGCAATGCGGGGACGGTGCAAGCACGGGGTGCTCATGGGGCATCGACCTGCCGCGCTGGATGAGATCTGATAGGAACGCGTCATGCACCGTGCAGGTCCCTGAAACGTTTGGCAGGTAAATCATGTGCGATGTGACAAGGGAAGGGGGGACAGGGTCGATGGAGGAGTGCCAAGAGCGTTGGCAGCATCAAGGAAATGGGGCAGGAGGGGGGTTTCTGCAGCCATGCTCCAGGGGAGAGCAGGATTCTGCATGGCCGGGCGCCAGCAGAAGCTGTCAGAGAAATTGAGGTGTCGCATAATTAGGGTTGCCATGTTTCTCGCCGGGGTTTCCCAAATGCTGTGCTGTGCACGGCAGACACGCAGCGAGCCGGCGGCTCCTGGACCATGTCTGCCCCACGGCGCAGGTGTCGCGCAGGTGGCCTCCCGGCACGCAACGCTGCCCTGCACCCGCTGCCGGGCATCTTCTGCCCTGGGACGACGGGCACCAGCCCTGGCTCTGCCCCGACAAAGGGCAAAGAAGGTGCATCCTGTGAAACCTGGATCTGCAGTCATTCCAGATATGATGAAAAGGCCTAGATGAAAGGCTCCGAATATCCTCTGTCTACATATAAGCCCTCACAGGCCAACAAATGTCGGCTCCTTCTGGCTCCAAGCGAATTCCCTGGTATCCAGTTCCTCTTGCCCAGACCTCTAGTATTGCTCCAGTCTGGGGATCAAACAGACATCCCGTTTCATTGCTGTTTAAGTCTATTCCAGGGTTTCCCAGTGCCAGAAGCACCGTCATGCAGCCCGTACGCAGTGCTAAGCCAGCGCCAGCTGGTTCCACATCACATTAGTGCAGACGTGGAGATTCACAGGGTGTCTCCTTTCGGGTCGGGAGCTACTCACGCTCGCTTTATGCTCCACCAAGCACCGAGAGCTGTGTGTGTTAGTACAGTGCTAAACACATCCATCCTCACTCTCAGATTGTATGTGGAGAAAACCACAGAGCAGTTCTGCTCCTAGGATCTCACCTATAAATTACCATCCTCAGTACTCACGCGTGTCCACTGCTGATAGACATCTCTCCCCATGTCCGAGGGCAACACGCTCTGCCAGTGCCCGTGAATGCCTCTCGTGCGGGCAGCGAGGCCAGCGCTGCGCTGATCCCCCGTCCTGCTGCCCGCCTTAGCAGTTGCTGCATCTCACTCCAGCAGCTGGCCGTGTTTCAACGCTGGATGAAAGCAACTCCTACACGTTGCTCCTAAAGAGCTTAGGGACCATTTGGGACACAAGGTGCTACATAAATATACACTGATATCAGCCACGACAACAGAAAAACTACTGCAACTTTACGAAAAACATGGAACGGCGCTGTGCTCTTTGGTGGCTTTCAGCTGGGACTTGCCGCCTGTTGTCCTTCAGCTGGCGGATGCTGCACTGCTGCATGGCACCTCACAGTTCTAATTTAGCTAACAAAATTTAAAGCATTCAAGTCCAATAAACTGGATTATCACCCTTTTGTTGGATTAAGATGAATGACTTTCCAAATTCTTGACCTGTTTACTCTGGCTGTGCTCAAATCCTGTGAACTCGGCTTCTGATAACCACGTTAGAAAGAGGGATATGTGGGGAAAAAAAGACTGAAACAGAAATACATAATCAACCAATGACTTTCTGGTTGGTTTTGTTTTGTGTCAGAACTCAGAATCCTTCCATAATTACCTTCATTACTCTTGACCCGAGAACCACATTCAAAGGCTCTTTAAAAAGGGATTAATAAGGGGATTTATGAGAAAGAGAAGGTATTGCAAATAATTTTTATGTCTGTCCTGAATCAATTTGATGACGTGTCTGTGAGGCAGAGGGGACTTGCAGAGTGTCCGTGCCTCTGCCTCTGGCGGCGCTCCTTGCCTCAGCGGGACACCCCACGCCGCCCATGGGCACCTCTCCTGCCCTTCCCAAAGCCTCTGCATCTGCAATCTGCCCCTAGTGCTGCAGATATGTTTCCAACGCCAAACTTCAAACACCAAGCTAGAAAAAACGCAATTCTAAATCCTCAAACCACACGTTCAGAAAACTATATCGTTCATCTTAATTTATGATAATGCACAGTCAGGCAAGGCTGGATCAACGTCGAGGCAGACAAAGCCCGTGGCGTTAAACATGCCCCTGTTCATCTCAGGGCTGGCGGCAGGTTATTGCCTGACCCAAACCCCGGTGAAGCCAGCAGCTGCTCTCCCTTTGGCTGCACGGCCATCAAATCAGGTCCACACAAGGAAGTCCTGATGCCGGCATCAGTTATGCCGTCCCCAGTCATCAGGCAGAGACCATTTGTCGTTAATGTTGACCTTTCTCATGGGCCTCGTCTTCCCAGCTGAATAAAAAATTGAAATACAAGTGAGAACTGGTCGCGTCAGATGAGAGGACCCTGCGCTGAGCCTTTAATGCCGCACGGGACGACGCTCTGGAAGCTGAGCAGCGCAGCCGCTCGCTGCCGCTTGTTCCCATTCTCCTCCGGCGGATTTGTGGCAGCCTTCAAATCCAGCTTGACCTACTTTTCCAAACGTGACAGCATCTGCCACCGTCTCCAACGCGCTGCCGGACCTGGGCGTGCCACGCTTACCCCGTGCGCTGCGTCCACTCCAGGTGGGACTGGGGCTGGAAATCACCGCGGGGTTGGACCTGCATGGGCCCAGTTGATGGGTGCACATTACCCCTCCCCGACCAGCCTCCCCAGCGCTAATCCCTGGGTCTGGAGAGCAGAGCGGGCTTGTGCTGGAGGGAAATAATCTGCTCCTGGAGTGGCGCTGGGAGCTCGTGCTGGGCAGGCGCCAGGACACATTGCTGCCTTGGGAGACCCTCACCCAGGGCTCTGGAGCAGCTCTTTGAAGTCATCCCTGCTGCCACCCTCCCTCTGAATTTGGCCCAGCTCAGCACTGACTCCTCTGTGTTTAAGGATTATTTGTATTTTCCTGTTTCATCCATGATCTTCAAAGGCAGGCCAAAAAGGTCCTCAAAGCAAGCGAGCGCAGTGCAGAAGTATAAATAAATACTCACGAACACCCAGACAGTCTGGAAAGGTTGCACATTGCCAGATTTGGCCCATCGAGCCCCCATATCCACCTCAGTTGGTTGTTTTTTTCCCCTCACAATGGGGTATTCCTGGCATGGATCTGAATCCCATCTGAATCTCCTGGAGCTACCTGTGTGTCCACCAGAGGACAGAATTAGGCTTAGGCTAAGCAGAGAGCTCCCAACAGATCTTCTCCAATGATATTTGTCTGGCATGGAGTTTTAATCAAAGACATGGTTTAATCACTTAAAATCTTAAAATTTCCTCAGCAAAACAAAGTCTACCCTTCCTTCCGGGGGGGGGGGGTGTGTGTCTTTTTTTTGGAGCAAAAGCTATTTTTCAGATAATTTCCCTGGCTTCTTGCAGCCCAGCTCCAGAGCGCTCTGATGGCAGTGCTGCCCAGACGGAGAGGAGTGGGCTTTTCGGTAAAGCACAAATGAAGAATTACTATTACTGGAGCCACCCAGGCTCTTTCACAGGGCTGCATTTCTTTGCTGAGTATCTGGTCTACATAAGCTGGTCTATGTCCCAGGCTGCCTCTAACGTAGTGCTTCCCACTCCCGGACGATCTTGGTATGTTTGGGAGAACTACAGTTGCCCTTACCTTGCACATGACTTACTTATATCATGTACCAAAAGCTTCAGAGAAAGGCATGAGAAAAGCTTTAATTTATAGCAGGCTCTATCTGTAGTTGTGTGCCATGTTCTTAATCACACACACACGGATACTATGAATTTATACACACAGACATGCACATATATGTGTGTGTGTGTGTGTCAGTGTATATATATATATATGTATATAAAAATACATATCACAGAGCAGTTGGGGTTGGCAGGGAGCCCTGGACATCCCCTGGTCCAAGCCCTGCTCCAGCAGGGTCACCTCAAGGAGGTTGCCCAGGACCATGTCCATCGGGTTCGAATATCTCCAAGGATGGAGATGTCACAACCTCTCTGGGCAACCTGCTCCAGTGTTCAACCACCCTCATATTCAAATAAATATATATATACGTTTAAGTGAAGTTTTCTGTATTTTGATTTGTGTCCGTTGCTTCTTGTCCTTTCAGTGATGTGAAGTGACTACTGATACGTGCACAACTACATGACTGTGGGTGTTCATGAGAGGTGTATGAATGTCCGTTCCATCTGGAAAGGTGTCAGACTTTTATTTGCAATCTTTTTGCAATGGGTCCCGCTAGTGCATCATGCACTACATAAAGGTATTTTTATTTTCTTTAAAGCTCACTAACTCCCACGTGTTCCAATAAAAGGGTAGTATAGAAGACAATGTCTGATGAAATATTTTATGGAGGACTGCACCAGCCACTGGAAAATACACATTTTATTCCTGATATCACAAAGAAAGCACTGTTGAAGAGGTAGGTATTTTGGTAGTAGTAAGGATTAGGGTTGTTTTTTTTTTAAGGCAACTATTTTTTACTGTTAAGTAAATTACAGATCCCAATGCGTAGGCACTGTACAGTCACTCAGCGAAGGAATGCAAACTCTTCCTTGCTGAACTAATCTGACCAAGATTGGTGAGGAAAAGAAAAATCGAGAGATTAAATGAATTACTTGAGGTCACAGGCCAGCAGAGCCAGGAGTTGAACTCTCCTTTCTTGAATCGTCATCCTAATTTGTTGGATCATGGCAGGGAACCGCTCACAGTTCAGGGACAGAAGGACTGCAAAGTACGTTTATCTGCTCCATGTTAACTGGGAGGTCGTCAATGTGTGGCCATCAGGCCACCTCCGTCACCAGTAACTGGCCACATGCATCATACTGCTGGTCCTTCCTTTGGCAGAGTAAAAACATGTGCTTTGGGTGGGCATACGTAAAACTGAGTCTCGATCCATACGGGCAACCTGGACACGGGCTACCTGTCCACATCTGCGTGAGCAAACATCCACTGAGAGCACATGCAAGAGTGCAGAGCATGCCCAAAGCAAGTTAATTAAAAGGCAAACGACCGATTTGCCCAGTGTGGTCTGCAGCCCAGCGGGGGAGGACGGGATGCGGTGCCGTTCGGGGGTGTCGAGCAGATGCTGCGCCGTTCCGGGTAGTCGAGCAGCCCAGCGAGAACGGTCCAGGCTTGGGAGAGGAATTTCCACTTGCTGTGGTCCATATGTGCACAGGGAGAGCTGACACGACGCCGGGGAGGTTCGAGAAAGACTTCAAAGCCCGGCGCGGCGAGCGGGGCGGTGGGGGACACTGCAGAGGCTCTCGCAGCACTTGCGCAGGGGGGAGGAAGGTGAAGAGTGATCCTCGAGCCCCACTGATGGGTGTGCAGATGGGGCCGATGGGGCTTTGCCGAGTGCTTTTTGCGATGAGCGGCGACTGTTTCCACTTAAGAAGGCAGAGATTGTTTCCGGTTAAGAGGCACGGCCTCCGCTTGGGCAGATGGATGCCCACCCTCCGGTTTGTGTGGGGGCTCGGCAGGGACCGCGGTCCCATGGGGGTGAGCACCAGGTGCTATCGTGGAAACACGCTTGAGGATGGGTGGTTTGCATGGAGAGGTCCCTTCCATGTAGGCAACTCGCTGGACTCCTTGTTGGCACCCCAGCACGTCTCTGAGCCAGGAAAATCATACATGCAGGGTAAGCAACACTGGGCCAGGAGCATCCAATGTACTAGGACTGGGTACTCTCAAAATGTAGGTGTTCAGAGGGTAAAATAACTACAAAAGGAAGCTTATAACTCCACTCCCAGCATTAGCTCAACACTCAGCAATAAACTTTTGGGAATTTGCTTTTTTTTTTCTTTTTTGGAAGTCATCTGCTTCAAACTTTCACTGCTCGTCCACCCTCTAAGAAGTTCCTGAAGGAACTGGAATCCAGGTGAAGGTATTCCTGTATCTGCACAGAAAGCTTTCCAAAAATTCAGCGTGGGCAAGGCTGGTACTTGAAGTATGAGCATATCCCGTAAGGTGCAAGCGCATGGGGCCAGGTCGGTCTGCCACGTGCATTACCATATAGCTGCTCTCCCAGCTTACCTGCAGTATTTCTCCAGGTAAGTTAGGCACGTGAAAATGTGCATGAAGGGCCTAACTCCTTCAGAAAGCCTGTTACGGTCTCCCATTTTGTGAAAGTAGGGCATCTATTTTGGGGTCTAAGCCATCTGCTCACCTTGTTTCTGTTAGGAAAGGAATTAATCACAGGCCATCTTCTTTACTGAAAACAGAACCTGGCCTAATGGTTTTATTATCAGAACCTGTTTCTAAAGGGTGTCCAGTCGCCGTCTGATGTAGCGAGCTAATTACAAAAGCTGGTTTTGATTAACTTGAAAGGTATTGTGACATCCAGCTTTGAACATCTGGAATGAAAAATGGGATTTCTTTTAAAAAGGAACCAGCAGAGATAGCTAACAAGGAATAGATTATTTTGTTAAAAACAATACCCTCATAAATGAAACACTCACCAAGACACGTGCTAATCCTCCCATTGATCACCACTTACTTCTTTCTTCAGTTGTCTTCCTAACATGCCCTGAACAAGGGATGTGTTGTTTTCTACACTTAAATAATGCAATGCAATATTAAGGGCCTCTAATACTAATTAATGACTCTAGACTGCAGGAGGATGCTACCTGTATACCACAAACTGATAAGGCACAAAGAAAGCTGGCAGCAGGTGAGAAGAGCTAGAGCTCGCGGGACCTTGTGTGGCCTCCATGTCCCCAGGTGGGACCTGTGCTGTGTTCGGGGCCGCTGCAGCTGGTCGGGCTCCCTGCGGCCCTGTTCGCGGCGTTACAGCAGAGCGAGCCCCTGTGCTGCCCAGGGATACAGTTCTCTCGCAGTGGGAGAAGAGCCAACAACGAGCAAGTTTCGTGCCAGAAAGAAAAATGAAAGGGGATCAGATGACAAACTGTTGAAAACAAAACCACAAAAAATATTGAAGAAAGGGCTTGCGACGCCCACGAGGAAGGAAATGGGGAGGAACAGCAAGAACTACATAAAAATGTTGGAAATGACAGAAAATCAAAGGGCACCCTTCAGGCTGCGGGAAAGCTTCCTTCCTCCCATTCTGCCTGCAGAAGTGCTCGTGTCACTAGAGCCGTCGGACCCCACAGGAGATGTCCTAGCCCATTGCCTTTCCTTTGCGCTCTTTAGGAAACCCATAGCTGGTTCACAGCATGCGCACGAAGCTGTACGGGTTTCAGGCTCTTACCAAGCCTGTGAACAAATAACATGGGGCTAGGCTTCCTGTGGCGTGACTGAAATAGAAAATACTGTCCAAAGCAAGAGGTGCACGTGTGCAGAGGTCAGCTGATTGACAGTTTTGCACCAGTTTTGCAGCCTGACCCGTCACCGTATCGCCAAAAATGTCATAACTATGAGTTTGATTTGTCTTTATTAAAACAAAAGCCTAGATTAAGTGTTTGAGACCCGACCAATGCTTCTGGGTGCTGTGTTATCTGCTGCTGCACCTGGAGGAGTTCATTTTCCAGAGTGGACCTTGAGTGTTTTTTGGCTGCCCAGTGTCAGGACGTGCCTCAGGCTGGGCATCCGGACATGAGACCTTGCACGAGAGCTGCTGTTTTCCAGAAGTTTGATTGCAGACTTGGCTCAAATGCAAGGCTGAGCAGTGGGGTATATCTCTGCCATGGCAGGAGGAGGGTTTCCTTTGCTGCAGCCTGCAGCCAGGCAGTGGAAGAAACGACCATCACGATACATCGTGGACAGGAGGAGCCACACTCCTTCCTCTTCGCCCAACCAGTCCTGCTGCTAGCTGCTGTGCAGAGGAAAGCACATAGCTCAATATCTGCTCTGCACATGCCCGTGGGGAACACCAGCCAAATGGTGTTCGTCCCTATCCTACGTCTAACTCAACAAATCTTGGGATTTCTAAGGGGGAGGGTCCTTGCGTTTCTCCAGTTACCTCCAGCCAGAATCAAGGTCAAAGAGCTTTGAGTGCTCTGGCCTGTGACCGTGGCACCTAGACATTGCAATAGGAGAAATAAAGCCATAAAGCACATCTGTCCTAAACACTCTGACTCTTTCCTGAGTGCTTCCTATAATTAGCAGCAAGAACAATGGCTGCTAATTCGGCAAATGGAAAGAGTTTGCAAGAATAGCTCGTTCTGGTGCGAGTGCTACAGGTATTTTGTATTCACTAGTTTTGCATTTTTTTTACTCCTGGGAGAGTTAATTACAAACAATTTAATTAAGATCTCTCACTCATTAATGTTCTAGTAGTTTAGCAAGTTTGGGCTTGCTCAGCAGGTTGCGAGGGTTTTATTCTAACCGTTATCCTCCCGTTAACTCATCCTGTATCAGCACCAGGTTTGCTTATCCCTCTCTGCCCTGGGAGCTAGACAGCTGCAAATATCATTAAAGAACACGTTCCTAGATATCTCAAAATTGGGGCTGTTGCCTGCCTTGGATGGCAGCCTCTGTTTAGACTTTGTCCCCAAACAGTGCACTGCTGCTGCGCGCTCCCACAGTTAAGTTTATAGCAATATTAATCGGGAGGTACAGACAGACAACCGCAGCGGCCGAGAGCTGCCCCTTGGGAGATGTGGTCCATCAGGCACAGGCCTACAGTATTTCTCACTGCTTCGTGCTAAACTAAAGAAAATCGTAAAAAAAAAATCTCACCTTGTTAGAAGTGACCAGGAAGGTGAAAAACGGATGAGAAAGGCAGGAGTTGTGGAAAAACTGGAAACACTTTGGGTATCAGCACAACAGCCTTATCTGCCCCGGGGGGGAAAAATCTGAGCACTGAATCCCTGCAAAGCAGAAAAGCACATTACAAGTGACTGAGAAAAGAGAGGAAATGTATTTTTAGTTCATTGAGAAATCTGGTTTGGTTTAGTTTTGAATTAGCTTAAAAATCTGGTTTGGGTTTCGCTAATGACTGAAGCTGGGCGAGGAGCTCTTGTGCAATGCGCTCGACTTCCCGTCCACCAGCCCGAAGGTGGCCGCGTTGGATGCAACCGGCCCCCACCGTCACCGCTGCCGAGCTAACGCGCTCGGCTGATTCGGGGTTGGAAGCGGGAAGCAGCGGCGCTGCCCCTGCAGAAGGGGCTGCAGTGAAGCTTGGGGCCGCCTGGTGCACGGAGAGCACCGTGCATGGAGGACACCAATCGCCAGGGCTTGCTCACCGCCTGCCCAGGCTATGGATATCGACGTTTTCGTGCGTTTTTGCTTTGCTCCTGCCGTAACTGGGCGAACGGCGTGTATCTATATCTATTAGATCAGCAGCGCTTGCTCTCACAGCTGGCTGTCAAGCGAAAATGAATACATAAATCATTAAAACTGGTCTCGCAGGAGACCACAGGCCAATGGTGTTTTATTGTGATTTAATGAAAAACGAAAATGCTGCGAGCACATGGCACGGTTCTCTTTTTCATAACGCTCGATTAAAGGGTTTGCACCCGGCGTCGCGCCGCTCTCCGCCGGGCGGCGCTCCCCCGGCCGCCTGCTCCAGCCGCAGGTGCCAGCGGTGGCCCGCGCCTCCCGTGCCGCTTCCCAGGAGCTGCCAGGAGCATCGGAATAGAAAGGCTCTTCCGCATCCCTGCTGCCCATCCACTGCTATTGCAGGCAGCCACGCTCTGCCGTACTTTGCACGACCTCAGCAAGCTCCATCGGATAGCTAAATAATTATTTTTTAAATTGCTTTTAGGACTGGCACACTTTGATCCATCTGTGGCCACAGTATCCAAGGAAGGGGAGGAATCTCCACGCAAGCTCCATCAGCTGCAACAAAACGTGCACCGATGAATGGCTTTGACCTCTTGCTCTTCACCTAGTTATATAGGCAGAAATAAGGCTAAGGAAACAAGGCTAGGAACAGGACTTGGGTAGTTCAGCGAAAAAGACCACTATTGCATTAATAACTGACCCGGACAAAAATCAGAATTTCCCATCCAGCAGATATTTCTGGGAATTCTGACATTTCAGTGTTTCTTTTGCCGAGTTGGTGACACAAAATGTCAAATTCTGAGATTTCTCCTGATACAGGAACACAGAAACACAGTCACAAAAGGGTTTTCTATCAAATGAAACAAACTGGCATTTCTTATACCGAATGCTTTATTTTAGTTTTGCTGAATTGAAACAAAACACTCCATTTTGCACCAGATCAGCGTCACGCCGCACTTTGGGTGCCACACCTCACCCCTGCATTGCTCCCCCGGGAGCTGGGGTCCCCGCAGGGCTATGTACCCTTAATGCACCGGAAACCTAAGCGGTTGCGTTGCACCCCGGGAGCCGAACATCTCCCGCGCCGAAACGGAATTTGTGCGACACAATGAGCCGTGCACCTCGGGCAAACGGGGATGCGGCTCTGCAGGGAACTTCTCCTTCAGGAGCCGCGAAGGCCTTAGTTCAATGCATTTTAATGCTTTCGGGGACCAGTGAAAACAAAAAGGTGCGGTGCTGGTACAGTGCAACAAAAGAAACAGGTCTGGGTAAAAGTTACCTTAAACAAAGCATGTTGTTGTGATTTCCCCAGCATATTTGGCAAAGTTAGAACATTCTGGGGGAAAATTTTGTTTTTGTGGAAACAGAATTTGCTGTTAGAAGAATGGTCCTGTTGGGCAATTCCTGACCAGATCAAACTGACATTAATTTAGAGTTATATAAAATGTTTCACTTCTCAAAGCAGTAAAGGAGAAGTCTTCACCCTTATGCATCTCTCCTTATGGATTTAAATGCCAGGAAGGATGCTGACTGCTCCTGTCGAGGTCCTGGAGGAGAGAGGGGAGCCAGACCTCTCTGTCTGCAGGCCAAGGCTTGCAGCAGCGTGCAAGGTGCCAAGCCTCTGGAGAACAAGGCTGAGCTGCTAAATCCTCGCCTCGGTAGGCAAAGAAACCTCTCGTGGTCATCCAACGCAGCGGTGCTCAGTACTTCGGCTGACTTTTATCTGTGGCTTCTGCTGAGCGAACAGATAAGCTGTGGCTGCAGCAGGGCTCTGCACAGGACAGGCAGGTATCGCCCATGCAACCTCGCCCTCGGCCACGAACACCTGGGGAAGGAGCCGCACGTCAAAGCCCAGAGCAATGGGAATCTGCCTCCGCTCAGCAGCCCAGTGTCCAAGTCCTAGTACTTTGCAATAAAAATACTAAGGCGCCAAAAAAAAAAAAAAAAAAGGATACTGGGTTGTACATGTGAGCACTTAAATTTTATATCGCATTCACCCTAATGCCTCACATCTGCTTCAGGTTTTTAGTGTTGGCTGCATGTTCCTCAGTAGAGCAGCATGTTTCAAAATAAAGAAAGAAATATTTCATATAGCATTATTGCAGTCTTTCTCCCTCCAGCTTGGGAAACGCTACTTGGTGTCTGCAGCTAAGTCATTAAACTTACAAGGAAGCTTTCTTCGGTACCAGGGAAAAGAAAGCAGCCATGAAGTTTCCCGAGTGCTTGGATGCAACTGCACCTCCTTTGCCTGCCTCCAAAGCTGTGTTTTGGAAGGAAAGACGTAGGCACTGGGTCCCTTCCCTTGCAGCCAGGGGAAGGCAGCAGTTTCTCCACATGGGAAACTGCCTTCGAGGCTGTCCGAAGACGAGGCCGGCTGCCGGGCGGCACGGGTCCCCGCGGTCCAGCTCGGAGACCACAGGAAGCACCGGCGTCCCGACCACCCATTTAACACAAAACACCGGGAGAAAAGTGAACTCAGGAAGTGCTCCTGGTGGAAGGACGGAGAAAACCTGCCCAGACTGGGCTCTTTGGGAGAGCAGAGGGCGACGGGAGACGATTTCAGCTGTACTTTGCTCTATGTCTATGCAGGTCAATACAGTACCCCAAAAAAGGGTGACAAACACCAAAAGCAAAGCAAGAGGCTACAGGGGTGAATGGGAATATTCAGCATGGACCGAGGTGGTTTTACTCGCTAAGAAAATATTTGGACTAATAGCATGGCAAAATCTGCACTCAAACCAGCCTAAAAATGCCAGTTACTGAAAAAAAATCACGTCAGACTGTTTTGCCCTCATCAGAACTTGCAGCGCTTGCAAGATGTCACAAAATTCAAGGGAATTTGAGGACGCAGGTTTTGCGATAAGGAATTCACCGTGGAGCGCAGTGCAGATCCGGTTTTCAATTATGTCATGACCGTGTTTCATAGGAGGGCCCTAAATTTATAGATAAAATGTAAAAGTTGAATATAAAAGTTTTTAAAAGCTTCCACGGAGCAGAGCCTGCTCACCACCAGGCTCACTAAATTTAATTTGGAATAAATATATTTGTCTGCTCGTGCAAACAGCAGGGTCTGAGACTGCCCCGCAGACCCGCGCTGCGGTGTCACTGCTTTATTAAAATGGTGACCACCCTCCAGCATCTCTGCAGAGCCTCAAACCTAATCCCAGCCACGGCTTTCACATCAGGCAAACGCTAAGAGCAAAGATGTGCATTAGCTGCCATGTGAGCAGAAAGTCCCGGGATCTCCGGAGGCCTCGGGCCAGACTTGGCTGTCCCGCATTGGACGCTCTAACTCTGTCTGGGGTTTTTGTTATTAATATTTTATTTTGTCTGTCTTGTTTCTGATCTGTGGGTCGGTATATTCCGAGGAGATGCTTCTAAGGCCACTCTGGAACTTATTATAATTTCCTTTGCTTACAATCGCAGTGCTAAGACTTTTACAAATACAGAAATTATGACCTTTTCCCTGGGGACTTTTTTTAGCTTATTAGATAGACTGGGAAGGAACGGCCTAAAAGTAAGGTGTTGAGATAAGCTGGGGGAGCGGCTAGCAGGCAGAGCAGTGGTCTGGGCAGACGCGAGACCAGACCCACTGACGTACGTAGGTGCCTTCTCAGGTCTCTAATTCTTAAAGAATTCATGGGGAATCTCTGTGCTTGAATAAAAAGGATAGAAACACTTTGGGGGTAACGGGTCTGGTGGCGCCAGGTCCTGGTGGCTCGGCCATGGGCTCTCCTGCGAGCACACCTCCTTGGAGCAGCTCTTGCCGTGACCTTGACTCAGCCGGCAAAACATCTGATTGGGTAGATATGGATTTCACCGAGAGATGAATCTGTTCCACCGGGATATGAATTTATTTCCAACTGAAATGAATTCAAATCACCGCACAACATAATGATGTCAATGTTGCTATATAATCTGAAAGAAGAGCAATATACTGTGAAAGGGCGGCGAGGGAGTTGCTAAATACAATAACCATACAGAGGGAAAAATAGATGTTTAGGGAGTCACCTGCAGCCTTGATTGAAAAATCAGAGTTACATTAAAATTTTTCCTATTTAATTATCTCACAGATAATATCACTTAGATTGAGTTTCATATCTGAGCAAATTAGTTGTGCCACTATTATTAAAACCTACTTAGGAAACTCAATCAGTGAGAACTACCACTTTGAGGCTTAACACGTGCTAGGAACATGACTAGAGAGGGTTTTCTTTCTTTAATGAGCTAAAGTAAATTTATGATATAGATATATGTAGTATGAGTGAATCGAAATTAACACTGCTTTAGAAATTGCTCTTCCATTTAGCAACGCTCTGCAAAGTTGGGCTTGCAAAATTTAATACTGTTAGTTGCGGTCAGGCTCCAGACTGCTGGATCTGACTTTCCTTTGCTAATGCCCCAGATGTGGCAGTGTAAAGGAGCCTTAAAGTAAATGTAAAAGTCATTTATTATTTACACATGGTTAGAGGCCTCTCCTCTTTAAGGGCTCTTGCCCAAGTGATGCAAAAGAACTTTATGGTAAATGAAAAATTTGTTCTCCTGAATTTAATGTGTTGTTACATAAATGTTTATGCACCACACACACACACACACACACACACACACATTTTTTATATGTATGCACTAAAAGGCTTAGTGCGGCTGGCATTCTGGTGTTGAATAAGGGCTGGAGGAATCTTATCTTCATTTTCCACAGTTCCGTGGTCCTGTCCAGAGCAGGAAAGCCGATTCCCATCCTAATGCAAAGCCAATGTCACTTCACAGTGCTTTCTTACAATACGCTTATGGGTTTTTCCATTTGAACCTCCGTAGAGCTATTACCTGAAAACTTTTCACTTTTAAAGAAGCTTTTGGAGTTGCTCAGGTTTCTGATCGGTGGTGATTCAGTGAGCTGGGCTCCTTGTTCCGTACCTTGGCAGCGAGGGGTATTCTGCCACCCTCTGAATTTACTCCAAAGCTTAAGGAAGACTTGCATGTGAACAAACAGTATTTCAACTAGTCACATGTCCAGGGTTTTGGGAGAAGGATCTGAGCTGACTTTGGAGCAGGACTATCATATCTTAGATAGCTAAAGCTGGATGGATTTACTGAAGAGGGATCCCTCCTTCCTGCCCATCTAGACTGGCTCACGCTCCATCTCACGTGATAAGAGAGACTGGACCACTTCATAACCCTTCCTTCCCTCTTTTCCTCTCACCTTCAGAGCTACATCAAGTCCTTGCTGCATTTTCATTTTGGTGCCAAAGACCAAAAGACACCAAGATTTTAATTTTGGTGCAGCTGCAGGCTGCACTATGTATTCATTTAATTCTTTATTTTTGAATTGCTTAGTTTATGCTCCGACCAGACTTTTTTTTCCCCCTAAATTAGTGCTGTTTCCTGCCCTTCATCATTTGTAGAAGTAATCAGTCTGAGTTTTTGCTGATTTTCCATTTCAGTGAATATCATGAAAATGGTCTAATTGCCAGCTCCATCCACTCCACAGAAATGTATGGCTCTGCGGGATGTTTGGAGGAGCTGGAGGAACGCTCACATGTTTTCAGGAGAGAAGACTTGGGGCTCTTCAGGGACCTGCATGGAAGAATCCCATGGGAGACTGTCCTGAAGAGAAGAGGGGTCCAGGAGAGCTGGCTGATATTCAAGGATCACCTCTTCCAAGCTCAAGATGGTCTATCCCCATGTGCAGGAAACGAAGCAAGAGCTGCAGGAAGTCTGCATGGATGAACCGGTCCAACACTGCTTAATGTCTTCATTAATGACCTAAAAGATGGTACAGAGTGCACCCTCAGCAAGGCTGCAGACCATACAAAACTGGGAGGAGTGGTTGATGCACCAGATGGTTGTGTTGCCCTTCAAAGGGATCTTGACAGGTACCAGTCCGGTCCAGTGAAGGGCCACTGGATCACCTTTCAAACCTTCGCATGTACCCCTGGTGCCCTGAGATAGCCGGGGACTGATTCCCTGGAGGTGAGGGGCTGTGGCTGCTGTGTCAGCACGGCTGGACACTGGTGGCCACAGGTACCTGGCATGCGGTGGCCAGCTCTTCCCTCAGCCACGTAGTGCTGCAGCTGCACCAGCTGTAGCTCCTCTCTGTCCTGTTCATTAGGAAAGGAAATGTCTTAATGAGTGGTTGAACATCTTGTCTCCTGAAATGTTCCGAAATTCCAGCAAATATTTCCAGTTTGAGGACTGGGCTGGTAGTGCAGGATGTGGTACGGATTAGGCTGAAGTCATTCCTCCAGAGAAGTCCTCTGGTTTAAAAAGGGGAACTTCTGGACCTCACAGCTGCCAAAGTTTAGTGGGGAGAGAGAACAGCAATGATGCAAATTTTAATAAATTTCACACTCTGCAGCCACTTCCCCTCCTTTGCCCACCAAGTAGATGGAGCTATCAGGGTAGGTCCAATCACTAACAGCCAACTGCCCCTAGAGAGAATATCTTAATCCCGGCCTAAGGACGGGAAAATCCTGAGAGCCATCTCAGTGCAGGCCAGGCAGAAGCAGCACCCATGAGCGGGGTGCATGTGGAGACAGCAGAAGGGCATTGCAGCAGCGATAACCCAGGAGTCTGGCATGCTGGTGCAGGCTGCACTTTTCTGTGAAAACAGAGGAGCAAAACCAGGATACACCAACAGCTACGGGGAACAGGGATTGAAATTCCCACAAAATATGCGAGGAAGCAATTTAGCAAAGCAGCTGGCAGTGGAAACATGTTAGCATTGCCTCCTCTCTTTCCATTTTTTTCGGTACAAAAATCTCCCTATTTTCACTCCTCACGTAAGGAGTGAAGTGTTGCAGGCGTCTCTATCATGTGGGCAAAGAACAAAATGCAATTAAAATTACAGCTGCATCATCTATCATGAGTCCTTGACAAATCTTTCACCTTAAGGCTTCCAGCTTTCATTCTCTTCTGTAAATGTCTCATTCAAAAGGTGAATCATAACATCAAGCTTGATAACTTGGTGTACTGAAGGCTTTTTAGAGCCTTCTCTTAATTGCAAAATACTCTGATATTTCACAGGTTTATGTATCTCACTCCCTCATATCTACTTCCCAGTCACCATCAAAAATAAGGTATCTCAGTGAATACAACTCCCACTCTTTTGCACTAGACCTCTTCTGCCGAGAGATCCCAGGGTAGCACTTTGCAAGTTATGAGTCCAGCTTCTGTGTTGAATATATATTCAAATTTGCCCATATCCAATCCATTGGATGGACTACTGGAGAGCTACCCGTGCTAGAAAAGAAATTAGACCCTGCTTTGAGGTTCTGCCACTGAGAAGTCATCAGGACTCCTCTGCGCAGCCAGAGGTGGTGCCTCACGCTGCTGGCCAGCCTACAGGAGCACTATTTTCTTTTCCAGCACAGGCAGTTACAGATGGGGTTGGTAGCTACGATGCAAAGTTTTCCTGCTGAGCATATGGCAAGAAGACAAGTCTTGCCTAAGAATGGGGCGCCTCCCGGATTAAGGGCCCACCAACATCTGTGTCAGCTGTTTGTGAGAGCAAAGAGAGGTTGGAAACCTCAGACAGAGATGGGTGCTGGGCTGGTGCGGAGCAAGTCCGGGACGTTTATCATGTTTCAGACATCTGGGGTGCTCACAGGCCTTTAAGCAGCACCTCCGTGGGACCCCCCGGGTGGATGTCAGGCAGGACATCGCTTCCCAAGAGCATTCCTGGTGGACCCGAAGCTAAAGCCCTGGCTGGCCAGTGACGGAGTTGCAGCAGAGGGATGATCCCATAAGAGGGGTTGGGACGGGAATTTTCTAGTGGAAACTGGAGCCAGTTCGACGCCCCCTTCCACGTCTCTTCCCTACGGCAGCATATCCATCTCTGCGGGAAACACTTGGCTGCTGCATCACAAACGTGACCAGATTTTTTAAATCAAAACGAAAGTGGAAATGAAATTTTTAAATTCTTAGACCTAAAATATATGCGTAGGCTTCCATATTATTCTATATTTATTATTAAGATAGGCATATTAACTTTTTAGCTGACATAAGAAAATACCATTTCAAAGTATTGAAAATTTAGACAAAACTCCCACATTTTTATGTCACCCATTCTGTGCAAAACAAGTGATATTTACAGGAATACTTCTCTGTGTAATTACACAATTATTAAAAACATAGTAGTGAAGTAGGAGCTTTTATCAAGTCATTCAAATTAGAGCTGTTTCATTCTAATCACTATCTACTTGAATATGTATCACTTGGATGAAACTGTAGAAAGCTCATTAAATATATTTTTCTTTAAAATTTAATTACTGGGAACTTCTTCAGAGAATAATGATTGTGGATCATAATTAGGATCTTTGTTTCTGTTTGTATTTAGACTGAAAGGTATAAAGACGAGGAGAAAAAGAGAGAAATTGCAGATCCAACATTTGGAAAAGGAGCTGTCAGAAGGGGAATAGAATATTAACAAGCCAGATCCAGCATTACAAAGCAGAAAGATGGTGCTATAATTTGATAGACTTATTAAGCCCATCGTTTCTGGTGTTAAGAAAGCTGTGTTGTAGTCTTCTGCAAATGTGAGATACTAATTGGACTCTGTTTCCATACAATGCATTTATGTGCATTAACTTAGTTTAAGCAATGATAATGCATTTGTAGCTTGAATTTGACAATTAGAGTTTGTCCTCTGTGTGATGTTTTTAGATCCCAGAACTGGGAAAAAAATGTGTAAATATTTTCCACCACATGCTAATTGAAACATATATGTATGTCAAAATGAATCACCATATTTTTTCCCAGGATTGTGACAATGGATGGAAGTTACCCACAGAGTAGAAATGGAAACTGGAGGTGGATGGTAGGCGTTTAGCCGTGCTGGCAGAGAGACAGCATTAAGTATTCTTATAGGAATCGTTTCACAGCAGCGTAAGATAAGAATGAGTGAAAGAAAAAAAGAATTGCCCTTAAAAATAATTAGTAAAGGAAAAGGGCCTGAGTCTGAAAACTCTAATGTGAATATCCATTTCACTCACAATTATGCATACTGAAACCATGAGAACTGCTCTCTGAAGACTGCAAAGTTAGATAGCAATCTTAAAAATTAGGTGCAAGTGATATCAATTACCTACAGTTTTCTTGTTTGTAAAGGATTCATTTTTATTGATGATTTTAACTCACTTAAAAAAATGGTTTTGTTTACAAAAAGTACGTTTGGAGATGTTGGGAAATGCTCCAGATACCAAAAGAGAGATGAGGAAAGCTGGGGGAAGAAAGGAAAAGGCTCATTTTCGCTCCCCAGAGCTGAACCCTCATCATTGCCTGGGCTTTGGAGCAGAAGAGGAAATCTGGAAAGGAAGGAAAGAAAGTGCAGACCCAGCTTTTGGAAAGGAGCTGTCAGCAGGGAATGGAAGTGATGCGAGGTAGTTTCTGGCTAATGTTGATTTTCTTTTAATGATGGGGGCTGTAAATCCTTGGAATATCACAACAGACCAGAAGACTAGTAAGACTAATATCAACCCACTGTGCCGTGGAGACCTGGCACAGCCTTGGTGCTGCCGGAGCAAGGCTTGGTCCCGTGCCACTGGACAAGCCTTCCCCATCCCTATTTTGGGTGGTACCACACTGGCATCCCTATTTCAGGTGCTCTTAGGGACGTCTGCCCCATTTGCTCTGCGGGCAATGGTCCCTCAATGTGCTGTCCCACCTACCGAACATCTGCAAGCTGTGACATCCCTGCATACCCACGCGCACCCACGTGCACAAGCTTCCTCCGCATCAGCACGTGGGCAAGTGAAGGCATTTGCCCATCCGCTGAACAACGCATGTTCGTGGATCATTGCTGGGGTGCACCCATGGCTTTTGAGCTCACAAGAGGAGAAATCAGCCTTGATGATGCTTCCCTCAGCCAAATTCTCCCAATCAGCTAGATTATAACGTGAAAATGTCAGAGAATAAAACCATCTTTTGAAAAACGGAGAGCCAATTTGGCAGTCAATTGTGAACAAGCAACTGGACAGAATGGGAAATGATTTTAGATTATAAAGGACTTCTCTCTGGCTTTCAGCTGGAGATATATCATTTACTTTCCTTACTCACCTCTCTAATTTTTAAAAAAGATGCATCATGGGCACTTTATTTATCTGCACTATAATGGAGGTCAAAAGTGTCAGCACGGGGTTGGGACAGAAAACAAAACAACATGTCTCTTGGGGAGACAGGACACTATGCTAACGTACTGGGATGAACCGTACCAAATCTCTCCATTTTCGCAGTGGGAATATCTGCTGAGAGGTGAGAGGTTTTTGCTCCCTGCATCCCAAAGGAAAGCAGATACCAGTTTGGTGGTGAAGGGCTGGAAGTGACATGGCTGCATGAGGCTGCAGAGCTGCTCCCGCGCACGACTCCCCCGGAGCTCAAGGGGAGCCGGGCTCTTGAATACCTCTGCACCTTCCTCTTTTCTGCATGTTTCCATAGATGTCAGTAAATGAATCCAAAAATTACACTGGTAAGAAACCCCTCAAATTTCTGTGGTGAACACTGTGCCCAGGCTCAGGGACAGATTTCATTCCCTTGCAGGGACAAGGCTCTTGCTCAGGTTTGCTGGCGTCAAAATATCGCTCATAAGCGCTTAAATGACTATTTGGTAATTTGCTGTCAAAATGATGACTGAATCTTTTGCATCTTTTGGCAAAGATTTTGATAGTATTTTCCAGTAGTATAAGTACAGAGAGAAAGAGGACCTACAGCTGATAACCTCAACTCCCATCCAAAAACAGATGTTTTGTAGCATGATCCTCTGGGTAGTTTCAGATTGAAGGGTCACAGGGCCAGGCCCTGGCTGAAGCACTGGAGCCTGTGCTCACCCATAGCAGGGTGTGGAGCTGTTCCCAGTGAGCAACCTGGATGCAGCCAGTTTGGGATGAAGGAGTTGGCCAGGGCAGACACAACACAGCCACGTCATTGGGCATCAGGTGCTCAAACTCCTATCAGCACAGGCTAATGTCCTTGGGACATAATCTGCCCTTAAATCTGCCTAAATCTCTGAAAACCTTGCTCCTATGCCAAAGCAAGGAGCATCCAGCTCCAGAGACACCAAAACCAGAGGAACTCCTCAGCCCGCTTCAAAGCTGGGTCATCTCCCATTGGAGACGATTCCATTGGAGCAATAGGTGTGAAATGAGCAGCAGAGAAATCAGCTCATCTGGGTGATAGTAGTTATTTCTGGCACATCTTACCAATCAAATAGGAGTGTGTCCACATTCCCGTGAACTTCTGGTGAGCCGGGAGGCTCCCATCTTTCGCTTGCCCCTTGCCACCCTCTGCATTGTGGCTTCCAAAGGGAGGTTCCTGCCCCATATCTAGAGCTTCATCCCTCAGCTCTTCTCTCCCAAGGATCAAAATTTATTTTCTCTTTTTGGTACAGTTTTCAGCCAGCATCTCTTTAGCAAACATTTTCCTACAGTCAGAGGTATAAAACTAGTGATATAATGGCAGGTGAGCAAATAGTTTGATAAAACACCTCGTCTGGACACTTAGTGATCTGTATTACAGAGGAAATATCTGGCCTGAGACATGTTCCTCCAGCAGACCCCGGCTCCTCTGCCACAGCACAGCTCTTTCATAATACCGTGGGTATCGGGTCAGCATGGACTCAAACTGGGGAAAGAAGTCTTTTTTAGGGAAAATTGGGCAGCTGGAAAGGAAAGACACCATTAATCAGTTTTCTCAGCTATTTTCAGCACACATTTCACTCCTCGCAGAAGCATGTCTCCATGCTCCACTTGCATTGGGCTGTCAAGGCTTATCAGCCCAAACACGGCTCTTTGGCACCAGAAGCGCGGCAGCTCTGCTTTAGGAGGGGAGTTCACAGGTGCCAGATCACAGCATCAGGGCAACCCTGACCAGTGGCTCTTGGGGGTCCGCAGGGAGCATCTCATGGCGTCGGTGCTGGGCACCTCAAGGGTGATGGAAATCTCCACACCCACATCACAAAACATCTGCCACCTGCCTTGTGCTTATAACGGAATGCTTCAAAACTTGGTGGGAAAATGCAATATCTGAACATGTCCCTATATTTTGCAGTCCATCAGGCAGCAGTTAGAGTTATGTCTTCCTTCCTCACCAGGTTAACCACGTTTTGAGTTTTCTTCACCATAGCGAAAGCCAAAACACAGAAGTTTTAGTGTGTGGATGTTACAGCTGGCCTAGAAGGGTCCAAGATGTGCAGTCATAAAGAAACCACGATGAGGATGACCTCTGTCTCTGAGCACCTGCTGGTTTTTCTTGTGCCTGAACCAAAGTTCGTGTATCTTTTCATCATCATTATCATCATCATCACCACCATGAGCACAAAGTTCCTTTCCAAGGTCTGCACTTACCGCTCAGTGCTGCAGACCATGGTCACTGTTGCAGCTTCTCCTTTCAGCCCTTCACTTCCCATTGAAGCCCTTTTATTGCTGATAGGTGTAACGGTAACTACTGGGGCTGAACACGGGATAATATTATTTTTTAGTGCTATAATGCAAAACTGTTCTTCTTTTTTGAGGTGATATGTTGAGAACCCCCCCACCCCAAAGCTGCTAGCTGTACATTTTTCTTCTAAAGATGAATCATAGGCAATTAACAGGAACAATTCTAATTAACTGACATAATTAAAAAACTAATAATGTTTAACATTATTGTTTTATACAATGACATTAGCTTTAACAGCCTAGCAACACATCAAGGCTTCATTTGCATAGTCACTGAGTATATTATTTATTCTTGGTTTCTTTGGTAACCAAATTGACAATAAGAACTGCAATGTGAATTCCTAAATTGTTTTGCCATATAGCTTCATAATTTATGCCATTGGCAGTAATTGTAATGTCTGTATAATTTCCTTTTAATTATCAACTAATGAAATTTACATTCATTTGGGTAAAAAACAAATATTCACATTCAACTTCCAATCACCTGTCCAAATTTCCAATCAATTTGCCGATGTTTGCTGTGCCTTGTGTTTATTTATATTTTTGAATATCAAAATGTGGGAGAAGTGATGAAAACTCTTTGACTGTTAATGGTTGGAGGAATAGTGATTACTGAATGTGCCACCACTGAACTCTTCTACCATCTATATTTTAGGAGATGCCTCTTTCCAAAAAGAAGGGAGAAGCTATGGACTTTATCACATTAAACTCCACGGATTTTAAGTGGAATTAATTCTGTAAACTTTAATTGCAGAATAATCTCTGCCTGTTCCCTTATCTCTTGATTTATTACAGGCATTTATTTCTAGTTTGAAAATTTCTCATCAGTTTCCCAGGGAATTAATTTAGTTTTTCAAAAAGAAAAAAAAAAAGGAGGGTTGGGGGAAGGAAATTGCTTCTAAATTCAAATTGAGATGCTAATTACAATAATTATTTCTTGAAATTATATAGGAACTTTATACATATGAGTATAGTCATTTTGTTAAAAAAAAATTATTTGCACATAATCTTAATTGAACTCAACTTTTGAACAAAACAACACTTTGGATCTTTTTATTTTAAATAATGGCACTTGGGAGGGTCGAGTAGGCCCAGCAACACTCTTCTCATGCCTTGACCCTGCAGACACACAGGTGCATGCTGACGTTCTACACATGGCTGAAGCGTCCACCCCATAGGAAAGTCACACTGGGCCTGGGCAGGAGTGACCTTCATGGGGACCCTTGCCAGGACCCTCACTGGGATCCTCATGGGCACTGTCATGGGGTTGTTCACCAGGATGCTCACCAGACCCTCATGGGAACCCTCATGGGGACGCTCAGCAGAGAGCCTCATGGGGACCCTTGCAGGAACTCTTGCTGGACCCTTGTGAGGACCCTTGTGGGGACCCTCACAGGGACCATAACCATGGATCCTCACAGGGAGCCTCACCAGGACCCTCATGGGGACCCTTGCTGGGACCCTCATGGGGACTTTTGCTGGGACCTTCAGAGGGACCCTCATGGGAACCCTCATGGGAACCCTTGTGGGGACACTCATGGGGACTCATCCAGCTGTGCAAGCTCGACAGGTGCCCACCATGGGCAGAGGCAGTGGCTGGGCTTTGCTTGTCACTCTGAGCGAGTATCTGCTCCTGCCCTCGCTCTCACCATGGCAGGAGTGGGTAATTTTTGCAAGAGCCTGGGCGGATGCACTGCTGACAGCACCTCCGTGAATGGACTCCATAGAAAGTGAGCAATAAAGTCCATTATAGTCAATTACCTTTAAGTGATTTCAATACAGATTTGATGCGAATCCACATGAGACAAATTAAAACAATTAATGGACAATCTGGGCCAGTCCTTGAAGGGAAGTGCTTATTGTTTGTGTCTGGGTTTTTCTTTTCCATCAAATATGCCTCCTGCACATAGAAACTATTAACTCCTTTTGATTAGGAAAAAAAAAGGGAAGCTTAAGAATAATAATTGCTAATGTGAGATGTTTCTTGAGGGAGAATGGCATTGTTATTTGGAGGACTTGATTCCAAACAAAGTTTAACTTGCCTCCTTGGAAAGGAAACATCCGAGTGCTTAAGGGGTCATGGAAAGTCTCTGTTCAAAAAAAAGAGGGGTCTCTCTCAGATTTATTTAGTTTTTAGAATAAAGGGACCATCACAGAGCTGCTTGCATACGAAGGAGTATTTAGTAAACTTAAACTTTTTACCTTGGTAAAGGGAAAAAACGGTGGGAAGAATAGGAAATACATATGCTAAAGGCCACTAACATCAAGAAAGGCAAGGAGAAGACGAACACAGAATGATTATCCATCAATTTTCAAATACAACATCCAGCTTTGGTATCATGAGAACTCTGTCAGTGAAACTGTTGGACACCATATTCACAGCGCGGAGAAAGGAAGGACTTTCACAGAACATTTTCTACAGGATGCTTTGGAGAAAAAAAAAAGAAAGAAAGAATAAATGTGTTAGAAAAGGGATTGTATATACTAATGGAGGATAGGCCTCAGAGTAGTTTCCAAAGTGGTTTGGAGCCACCTCTAGCTTAGAAGATCCCTAAATCCTGATCTAGCTGAACCCAAGATATTCAAAGATAAGAATTACACTGTGCTTGCTTGGTCTATGATGCTCCTTCTCTGAGCATCCACCATGGGCTGCTGGAGATAGAACAACCCTGGACTTGATGGATGCTTGATCTGATCCAGATGGAGATGGTCCTTTTTTTAGGCATACATTTTTTTAAGGTGGAATATGACATTCAGACAGTTTGAATAGCCAAAAGCAGAGGACGTAGCTCACAAAGGTGGGAAGTGGGTTCTGAGCACCTGCATTATTGACATTACCCAGTGAAAATTTGTGCAGCTGCATCATTTTAACCTGCCACAGGTACCTGCCTCATGAATAGCACACTAATATACCTTCACTGCGCTCTGAGATCTTGCAGCAAAATCCATGTAAGAGTATGATGTGGTTCTCTGACCTTCTCTATCAGTGAGTCGTTGAAACAGCGAACGGATTGCAGCTGTGATGTACTGTATAAATTATCCACATAAAGTGGTTATCCATACCCATATCGGCATGGGTTATCCATCCACATTATTACCATGTGTGAGAGAATGTTACTTGCAAGCTCTCTTGTCACAAGAGCTGTGTAGGTAGGCACCCTAACCCATGGAGTTACTGGGCATGTTGTGTTGCAAAAATGTAAAAGAAACTCTGACTTTGCGAAAGTATTGCCCACAACGTCTGCCTTTCCAGGTGACAAGTGCCCAAAGCACCACAAGTAACTCAGGTGTGGTTAAGCAGTTGTTCCTTCGTGGACACAAGAGCAGCAGTTACTCACATGAGATGGCATTGAGGGATGTGCAGCTCCCAGGCCGTCAGCGCGCACCTCTATCTGGAATAACTTTCTGAGCATGTTTGAGCAGATTAGCACTTTGCTGTCCTCATAGCAAATGGTGTTCAAGTTCCTCCATTCCTCCCACAGGCTGATTCGATTTTCAGATGACCTGCGAGAACATACCTCATCCCTTGGGAAGACATGACCAGACTGCTGATGGATGCAGGCTCAAACTCCTGTAGGTGGCAGCTGGCTCTTGCCCAAGGTTTTCCCAGTGCAGAGCTTGGCAGGGAGGACCTCAACTGCCCGGGCTGCAGAGGGGCCAGGAGTGCTGGTTATGGGCACAGCCTATCTCACACGCTTACAAGTTTTCCGCTGAGTGAGGACAGGGACGCCGGAGGAGGGAGAATCCTAATGTTTGTCTCCTGCTGCAAGTAAATTACTGTTTCTGCATGGTGGCCCCGTAGTGTGAACATGGCCCAAAGTCTAGGACAAGCTGCTTTGTTTCCCGGGTGCCCCCAGCTGCTGCCCCAATTCCCATGACAAGCAGCCTCCACAAATAAACCCTCCAGGAAATTGCTCTCTCCTGACCTGATTCCCTTCCCTGGTTTCTCCCGAGGAGTCCCTTCCTGCGCAAATAGTCCCTGGGATCATCTCGCTTGCAGATGGGGCACCGCTTAGCGCGAACGAGGTGGCAGATCTGGGCCTCGGAGATAAAGCCTCCCATGCAGAAGGAGGATTTTTTAACTCTGCGCCCACGTTTGTAAGAAGCTGCTTCCACAGTTCCTGATGCGCTGCCCACGTAAACGGCCTAACAGAGCACAGGCTCCTTAAAATAAAAGGAATGGGACATTTTTAAGAAACGAGCATCTGTGATAGACTAATTTTACTCAGCAAGCAGCAATTGTGATCTGTGTTTGGGTCCACTGAACAGCATTTCTATAGCAGCTGAAAATTCATTTCATTTCATTATCTGAACTGTTCAAGCACCCCACTTTGGATCAGAGAAATCTTTCGAAACCTGCAGGAAACTCATTTACCCCTGCTGAGGCTCCAGCTTCTTTTCCTATATTAAGGTAGCGTTGTCTTCCTTAGAAATTCTGGCAGATATATACACAAGATTTGTGTTGAAAAGAAAAGGAACATTTGCTGAAATCCACGGTGGAAAGGAGCCGTATTATTACTCTTCCCTGTTTTATTTAGGTCTGTTTCAAGGCTACTTTACTGATCTCTCATCTGTTACAAATACAGTTCTTGATACATTAGAGAGGAGAGAGCTGCCTTTGAGGTGATGCAATGTAGAACAAAGAAAAGACCATCTCTGCACTGAGATCTTACTAATGAAGAAACTTGCAGTATCATTAAGTTGAAAAGAGAAAAAAAAATGCAGTAATCAAAGTGGAATGTTTTCAAATTAGGGACAAATTAAGGCATGGACTGTGTCTAGCATTATAGGTCCCTGACAACAAGCACCTTACCTTACATGGCACAGCCGTATTTTCTGATCCACACGGCAAAACTTGACCTAGATTCTCGATTGCAATAGTTTAAATACCTAACAAAAATTGTTGAGATCAATATACTTACTCCAGGAATGCACCAATAAAGATTAGGCTGAAATCATATAATCTATATTCATTATATTGAGTTTCTATAGGCACAGAACAAGTGTAGACTATCTAATAGGTTTCTATGCTTTTGTGCCAGATTTTCAGCCCACATATATCTGTATAAGTACCGACTGACTGTGTTACGCTTATGAGAGTTACAATTCAATCAGAACTGGATCCCTTGCGACACCTGCAGAAACTATCTTTGCAGCCTGAGTGAGAGTATACATTTTTATTGGTCCCATAAGCAGTTACCATCAAATAAATTACTGACATTGATCTGAAGTGTCCATTCCTACACACATGGAATAAGTTACCAAATCCAATTACTACAGTCAAGATTAGACCAGTGTGTTCAAGAGAGGAATTTCCACATGGCAACGTGTTTCATGAGTTACGCTAAACCACATGTTCCAGCCTTGTGGGTTATTCTTTAGGTTTTTCTTAGGTCTTTGGATTTGAGGGGTTGCTTTGATTCCAGTAATCTGGACAAGGACTACTAGGTTCCCCCTCCAGTTTGTTCTGTGAATATATGCAACTCACTTCAGCCCTGCTTTTCAACATAGCCCTGTTTCTGAAGGCAAACAGGCACTCAAGCACACATCGCAAAGTCTAGAGAAGAAAATAATAAGAGGTGGAAAAAGAACAAAGAAGGAAAATGATTTGAAGATGTAGGGAAGATAGAATAGGAGAGAGTAACAGGGAAGATTAAAGAATTATAAGGTGAGAAAATAAAAGAAGATAAGGTGAACACTGAGGTGGGAACAATTGCACTTAAATTTCCCACAGTGTGGCTAATATTGCCTTTCTTCTTTTTTTCTTTCAAATGGCAACTTAAAAGAACCAATAAATCCAACATCTGAGCTTGTCATTCTTTCTGTAGCATTTATTGACACAAGATGAATCAAGAAAGTCCTTCTAGAGGGGGATTCTGGAGGGCAGAAGTGCCCTAGATGCTGTTTGGTGTGAACACCTTCACCCAGCACAATGACAAGTTCCCTTCCAGCTTTCATTGGAGAAACACATAGCCTCTGCTGCGTCATGCCAACTTGCCATCTTTGCACGGCACTGGGAAACCAGCTCCAGCTTCTGGTCTGGAGCTGAGTCTCGACCCCTTGCTTTTCCCACAGGTTCCCTATTTATCCCTCAGTGTTTTTCTGTGGGGCGCAGGGTGGCACTTTGGGGACTCTCCTGTTGTGAAAGCACCGTGCGAGGGCTTGGTGGAGCTTGGCGGGGCTTGGTGGGGCTAGGTGGGGCTCAGTGACCACTAGTGCATCCTCTGCTCCTTTCCCAGTGAGTGCCCTGGGCAGCTTCAGTGCCACCAGGCAGTCACGTTGGGAGAGGTCTCTGAAAGTCTTCTTACACAGCCTGGGCTCCCAAGTTGAGGCGTCATTAAGGTGGTGTCACTAGTGACATTGCCATATCAGACCGCTTTTTTTGGGGGGAAAAACTTTTCTGTATTGCTGGGTTAAACCTGTCTTTTTGTTCATCCACCTCTTCTGTCTGCTGTTGGCCAGTGATTTTCGGAGGACAGTTGCAAGGCCAAGGATAGCTTTTTCGTACTTCTGTACTGTGCCCTTAGCACCCATCAGCCAGCGGGGCAGTGGATTTCCCGCACCCCCGAAAATGTCCCTTTTTGCTGCCGCTTTTGGGATGTTGATTAACCTTTGGAGCTGGCTATGGTCATCCTTACCTGGAATTAGGTGAGAAATAGGGATTTAGGGCAGTTATCCTTGCACAGGGTAACTGCAGGGGGCTGTCCAAGGATGGAGAAAGGAGAGCCCATGTCGTGGATGCAGTTAAATCACTGCTGGAGGGAAGAGGGGGAGAGGAGGGCGAGGGGCACCTCCAACTCCTCCACAGCTCGAGCACATTTTAGAGGCTCTTCTTTGAGCTAAGCAGTACGTATAATGGAATTTTTGCTTGTCACATATTATACAATCACATTTGTCTTTCACAAAGGGCATCTTTTCTTGAATTCCTCCTTTTTTTAAAAAAAAAGCAGAGAAGGAATGAGGAATGAAGTGAATTTTTCATTAGTTTGTTTCTTTGGTGAAAATCTGTAAACCAAAACTCTTTGATTTTCAGAACATCTGATACTGGGATATACACGTTGGCTTTGTCTTTTTCAAATATGGATATATTTTTTCAATTTTGAAAAGCTCCCTCAATCTTTTGGGCTTTTGTGCTCCTCTTGACAAATGGAAAAATTTAAAGGAATAATTGGCTTCTGGTTGAATTTAAGAAATAAAAGAACCCTGAAAATGAATAATCATAGAAAAAGGCCATTGTGTGGAGGAAAAAAAAAAGAATGAATGAAATTTTTCATCTGGCAGTTCAAGGTAATTATGTGAACTGAAATATGAAGACCATGCAAAGACTTACTCCAGTTTTACCTAAAAATGAGGTAAAAATTAGCAATGAAGTAGTGGGCAGAGGCCCCAGCCTTTCAAAAACATACACACGTTAACTTTATTACTAGGAAATCAGGGCGAATCCTCGCTCTAACAAAGTTCAGCAGAAGAACAAGTGCGCCCAGGGTCAGAGTTGCGGAGAGAACTAGCTTCTCTCAAACAGCCCCTGGAAAAGCTGGCACAAGCAGAAGGAGTAAGAGGCGCCACGCATCCATGCATGCATCCATGTGCGCATCCACGCACTTCCTCACCTCCGACAGCAAGGGCGACATTTATGGTGAAAAAAAAGGGATTTAACATATCGGCGCGGCGGGAAAGCGGACACCCTCGGAAACCTCGTGCAAAGGCTGGGGAATTGGTGCATTCCCACGGCGGCTGCAGCGGCCCGGGCAGAGAGGTGGGAGCCGCCGCCGCCGCGCACCGCTGCGCACCGCTGCGCGCCCCGGCGCGGCTGCTCCGGCGGCGCTAGGTGGCACTGCGCGCCCGCGGCCCCGCGCTCCGCTCCGCGCACCGGCCCTGCGCACCCGCCCCGCGCTCCACCGCGCCGCAAAGCGTTTCCCCGTCTCTGCCCCTTTTTGCAGGCTTTTCTGATTTCGAAATCAGCCCTGTTTCGAAGTGGATATTTCAGAAGCAGGATCTGGATCAGCCTTGTTTCTCATGTTGAATTTCAAGTCCAAATATTTATTTCTCAGACTCTGCCTTACTGTCCACCGGAAAGCCTTCCCCCTGCCGAGGCTCCCACCCGTGCCGACGTGCCCGGTTCTCCATCGCGCTGTTCCCGGCACACCGACAACAGGGCAGCCAAGTGCCTCTGGGGCAAGTACAGCACTTGATCGGTGTTTTTTTGTAGGATGAAGAGGCTTTTAGCGAGTGGCAAAGACTTCTGGCATCCTGAGTCACAGCGCGCAGGAGGTAGCAATCTTGGCAGGTGGCAGCTGGCCGTTTTTGGGGACCTGACCTCCAGGTAAGGACGGGGCTAGAGAAAACACGTGGAGCCGCTGTGCAGCCCCCAGCAGCGTTGGGGACAGAGAGAGAGCTGATGTCCTCCTCATCTCCTGGGTGAATATGCACGTGGGCCACACTTACTGAAAGGTTGTCTGAGATTATTCTCCTCCTGAAATAACATGGTGAACAAGAAGCAAACTAGTCCCTGTTTTTTTAATTATTTTTATTTTAAGTTAGGTCCCAGAATATGGGACATACAGACATAGGAACTTAGTTTGTAAACGGGCAGGAAGACGTGGGAGAGGTAGACAACATGCAGGGAAGGATGGGTGGATGGATGGAGATGATGACTTCCAAGAGAAATGGAAGGGAGGAACGTTTCCAGCCACTCTGTGTTCACCTTCCCCCTCGCAGGCAGGAGCTGTGGCTGAGCAGGTTGGGATCAGGACATGCTTCTTCAGTGCTTTAAGCTCATGGGAGATAAGCTGGGCTGTCACCATCCCACCCTCCTCACCACTCTGAGACACATGATCTTGTCTCCTTCCTTTGACCTGCAATAGGACTTGTGCAGCCAGGCAGTAGTCTGGACCCGAGAACGGATGTAGCTGTAAACTGGGAGCTCCTTGGTGGTTGCCCAAGTGTTAGCTCCAGTGCAAGTTTGGGAAGTTGGAAAGCCGCAGCCTGGATGAGCTGCCGGGGAACGACACCTCCGCTGGCACCTTTGCTGCGTGCCAGAGCCAGTGCGAGGAAATGGGGACAGAACCGGTAGGTTGTGGTCAGGCGTTCACGTGTGTCATTCATGTTGTTTTCAAGCCTTCACACCACCACCAGTGGTTACCACGGATCTACCCCCTGCTCTAACCTGAACTGTGTCCGTGTGTCAGGCATATTGCTCGCCCTTGCAAACAACGTGCAAGAAGGGGTTACAAAAACAAGTCTCACCCCGCCTCTCAGCTCCCTCTGTAACGCTGCTCACCAGGAATCGCTGGAAGAGCTGGCGAGTGCCACCGCGGGCATGGACGTATGACACGGGCTCCACACGTCTCCACCGGCCCCACCTCCCTCATACCTTACACACAGCTGCGAATTCCTCAGCCTTTGAAAAGGCAGCAGCTCATCGAGTTTGCATTCCTTCCTTACTCACCACCACGGTTAAATCCTCAATCTTCTTTCTCTATCTCTGCAAACAAGAAAAAAATCCCTTCACTGTTTCCAGGGAAGACAGGTGGTGGATGGGACTATTTCAGAACCTCAGAGCTTCCCCTGCTCGAAATCAAAGATGCTTAAAAAAATCTTTTAGCAAACAAAATCTTCTTAGCAAAGCCAAAATGGGAACTTTGTTCAGTTAAATGATATGAAGCTCTATCACACAAAGAAGTACAGAGTGGTAAATTTAAAATGATTAAATATGTTAAATAGGATAACAAAATCAATACTGCCATGTAGCCTCCCAAATTAAATAATCAAGGAATAAATACTAACATAACATTGCAGCAACAAAAAAACAGTTTTTGGTCAAAAGGCCTTTGAAGCTGGTCAGTCCTTTAGCTTTGCCAACCATTATTTAGGGTTCTTAGTATTTGTTTCTTGATCTGGTTTCAGAAACAGCACAGCATGTGATATACGACACCGTCAGGAAACCGCAGAACATAGCTCACCTGTCTGCAGGGAAAACGGGATTCAGCCTGAACCTCAGGTCCTATCATTCAGTTTGCAACTGCAACTTCAAACCATGGAATTAAAGGCAGAAGACGGAAATCTCCACCCGTGCTTTGGTAATGGCATGCATCGTGTTGTCATCTCTTTCTTAGCCATGCCTGAATGCGAACTGTGTCATGTCCCACAGGGAAGCTCCTCACTAATTGCGCAGAGCATCCGTACCATGCGTATATGCGCAGGGGAGGCCGGGAAGTGAGCAATATCCCGGTGCCTGGTGCCGCTCTCCCATGACAGTGTGTCCTGAGAGCAGGTATTGGCCACGTGTCTTCCAGACACCTAAAGAGCAATCCTGCTTAAGGCAATAAAAATGTATGTGGTAGCACAGCCATTTATAACTCCTGTACAACTTCTTTCAAATGAAAGACTACAGCTCTGCCTTTAATAGAAGAGAATGATGAATGGCTATCATTGCTAATAAAATGTTCCTCCTGGTAAAAGTGGAGTACTTAGCATGTCATGTATGCCTGGATCAATAGCCTTATCTCTTCCAAATCATGGTAGTCCAGTCCCTGTATTCCTGACTAATAGGTGGTTCAAAGAAAATGAACAAAAATCCCCAGGTGCTGCAACATCCTTCGTTCTGAATGTTTCACCTCCTTGCCAGCTACCCATCTGCTATATTAAATAAGAGCATAAACTATGAAAAGTCGGAGCTTGCAAATACCCGATACTATCTTGCACATTGATTATAGCCAAACCAGAAAGTCTACAGGTTACAAGAACAGAACAGAGAACTCCAATCTCCAAAATCACACAAAAAGGCTAACAGGAAACTTTTTTTTTAGGCGACAGCATGCTTTAGATCCTTAGACTTTTAGAGGTAAAATTCAGTTTGCAAAACAGGACACCTAAATCTCAGAGTTGGGGTGCAAGTTAAGTGTCTAAGCTCCCACAGCTGATATACATCTCAGTTTGCAATTCAGCCAGCAAATGTCCACGTCTGCTTTAAGGTAAGCTCAACAGCTGTCCTGCGTGAAGACACCTCAGCTGACAAGTCTCACCTGTGAACCAAGTCCCACCATAAGGATCTGCATTTGGTTTTGCTGCCAGGACTGTAGCCCACAAACGAGTGTATTCAGGCCACGTGGGAGCACGGAGCAAAGGCAGCATGGGAGAGGTGAGGACGTGGTCCTGGACCCTATGGGAGTTGAGTCATTAAATACTGTGGAGGTTTTTACAGCTAAAATGATGGTGGTTTTTTTCCAATGAGAGGCCAAGATGATTTTGTCACGTCACTTCTGCAATGCCACATCTAAGAGACAAAATCTGGTACGGTGTAAAGAGCTGTAAGCAATGCTATCATTTCACAAATGCAGAATTAAATGGAAGTGGCACATTTTCAAAACTGTTAGTACAGAAACCCCAAATTTATCACTGTCTGTCATTTTTCAATATGTTTCTTTCTAAGCCTAGCTTTCTGATGAGTAGAATAATTATAATTTAGCTACAGTAACTTGGGGCTCCATTTTCAGCTAACAGATTGTTTATCAAAATCAAGACCCAGAGCAGCAGCTGTAGGATGGGGAGAGCGAGATTGACGGGGAGAGCAGACCAGTCCTGTGGGAAGCAGATGAACAGAAGGGAATTTAATGACTGCCTCCAAACACAAGTGATCGATTCACTGAACCTGCTCAAGCAAGTCTGCGCTGAGTGATTGGTTTGGGAGAATTCATTATTCATATATATTTATTGTGCTGAGAGAAAGGACACCGTTGGATGGAAATTCAAACTAAATGGACTCTATGAAATTAAATTTGCGTGGACAATTTTATTTTAAAATTCAAGAATTCCTACTATCCCGATAAGACGCTGAGGCAAGCGCGGAGTCATGCACGCCGCCCCGGCCGCAGCAGCGCCAAGCACGCAGAGCCGTCGCGCCTGGCAGGTGGGCTCCCTGTACTACAACCTATCAAAATAAATCTAAGGACTATAAAAATATACCAAAAATATATTTTTAAACAGCTTTTTACTGCATTTTTGCAAGTTTTCGAGTAGTTTTCTCATTTCCCATCTGACATTTACTGGCACAGTATTTCCTGGCACGAGAGCTCTGAACATAATGCCAAGGTATGAAAGGGAAATCAGTTCCAAGCAAAAAAAAAAAAGAGTTATATACAAACTGCCACTCAGAAAATAACATCAGTAATGATTTGAAATGGTAGCTTAAATCCAGCTGTTCCCAAACTATGGACTACCGAATACCTGTTACCCACAGGGAAGGTTAGTAAGGGTCCAAACCTGTTTTGCAGCCATACTGTTTACACAGTGTTTTCACTTAAACACTTGATAACAAAACTGCTTGAAAATCCGTGGGAAAATGAGGTGGTTGACAGGATCAAAAGTGGCGTAAGTATTCATTTAGATCCCCCGTTTCCCTGGATCTGAAGAAGTAACGTGGCACAGGACTGCGCTGTGCAACTGTAATCTCTGAGATAACTCCATACAAAGGTTTTGAGAACTCTCTTTCGACTGAAATGAGTTGCTCTGTGGCTAGAATGATGATTTCATATTTTCAAGACCGAGTCTGCCACGTTCATACCCAATAGCATTCCTAAATCCTTGTGAGATGTCGGTGTCTACGTACAGTGACTCCAGCCCCAATTCAGTAAAGCGCTCGTGGGCACCCTTTTCGAGCACCTGAGCAATGCTTAAATAAAAAGGATTTTTCCAGTGCAGGAAGATCCCCAGAGGCTAAAGCTACAGAAAAAAATTAGATGTCTTATCTAACTGTTGCTTTAAGAAACCAAGGACAGATTGTGTACCCTCAAAACCTCCCCAAATTTGGAAGCCCCTCAAGTCGTACGCACAGGCGTTTCTCCCAATAAAGTTCTAGGATATCCTAATATTTGCTTTGGAGTATCTCCATGGTGCTGACCCTTCAATCCTGTTTCAGCCACGTTAGGACTCATGGATCGGGCCCTGCCCTGCTTATCTCATGCCCAAGAGCTGCTGGAGCGTTTCTGTTGGGCGCAGGCCAGCTGGAAGCACAGGCAGAAGGATGGTGCCAGCCCTTCGCTCAGTCTGCCCAGCGGAAACCACGACTCGGATCCCCCTTCTGCTTGAATGATTTAAACGCGCATCTCTCATGTATAGGCAGGGTGTCCTAAGCCATGTATTTGCATTCTCTCCCTGTTTTTGAATATTGGCTGTCCCTGCAAGAGGGAAACTTATATACCTGAAGAAATGCAGCACTTACTTAGAAAACCTTTCATCTGGGCATTACTGCACTCTTCTGGAAAGAGAGGGATGTGTGTATCCCCTGCAGCTGAAGAGAGGAGGGATGAGAGCCGGTACCTCACACCTGGAGACGCGTCTGAACCACTTAGACGCTCTTAGATGGAAGCTGGGGAGATGGGCAAGCAGAGCTGGGGAGCAAGCACCATATGTCTGTTTGTAAGGAAGGTCTGGCTTTGGCACTTAACTTTGGCAGAGGTTTCATGACTCAATATTTTCTGGAGGACAGCGGTGCTTGGGTTACGCCTTTCTGAGTGGTGGGGTTGGAGTCATGCACTCCAACTCACTTCCTCCGGGATAACCCGGTGTATAGTCATCAAGGCTGTGGATTCTTACCGTAGCAAAGCGATAAAGTTAGATGCAGCAGTGCTTGCTCATCTCATGATTTTCTGGACTGAAATTTCTTGCTTCACACAACTCTGCAGAAAAAGCTTTAATCATACAGCAACATTACAGCTGAAGTACAGATAACGTGACCCAAGGCTGTGAAAGGCAGATTCAAGTAGAGGATGTATTTCCTGCAATTGCAGACACACCCGATGCAATGTAAATTCTAGGAGATTTATACGTTTGTGTATTCCACGATGTTCAAGAGGGAAAGAAGTCTGAAGCAAGAGAAAACCATAACCTTAAAACATAAAATGCAAGAAGGCAGCTTGATTTGTTAGTAGGTAAGAAAATATCACTGAATCGGTTGTTACCTTTCAGAGCGTTGATGCAGGCAAGAAAACATGTCTTGGATATTCTTCTTCAGCATCAGACCATGAAAATACTTGTATTTTCTAAAAACAAAACCACTTATGAAGATAAAAAAAGTTCACTAGTATCATAGCAATTCCCCACTAAATAAAGGGACCCTCCACTTTTGGATGCCTAAAATACCAGAACAGGACTGATGTGCCATCAGCGCTGAGCACACAACTGCTGAAAAAAATACCCTTTAAGACAGTGGTTCCCATAAACATCAGCCTCGGGTTAATATCAACATGGGTAACAGCGATAAGCAAGTAAAATGTCTCTCTCGCCCATCAGCTTGTGTTTTAACTTCTTTTGAACAAAAGCAGTGTTGATGGGTCTGTACTGTTCGCTTACTGATTTAAGGTGTTTGAAGCAAGCCTTCTCCTCCTTTCCCTCCCTTCCACAATCCTATGTTCACTTTTGCATACTATGCTGAGATCTTGGGTTTCTCCCATTCAGGTCCCTGATGGGAGTAGACGGAGCAAGTGGCTGACGTAGTCCCAAGCGTGGCGATCAGCCCTGGCATGGCTTGTACTTGTCACCATCTACTGTTGTGTAGAATTGGAATGTGTATTGGAATACTTTCGTTCTTCCCTCCTGCTAATGTGAATTGTCTTTGCTTTATTATGCCATACAGCTGCTTTCGGTAAATAATTTAAATTATATTATGATGGTAATTACATAATTTCTTGACTATGTAGGTAACTGCAGACTGTTTTTGTTGTGTGCTAACATTTAGTTCACAGTAGGTCTACATCTATATCTGTCACATACAGATGGAAATACATTTACTGTTAATAGGAACCTTTTACGGTACAGATCCACAGCAAAGTATTCTCTAAGGGCTATGTTCATAATACCTAAGTCAGGTATGATGAGCATTGTGGCACTGGAGATCAAGATGGAAATTGGTCATTCAGGATTTTCAGACCTTACTTTCCTCTACAGTAAGTAGAGAAAATTAGCACTGATGCGTCACAGTAGCTTGGTCTAAACAACCATAATGATCCAGGTCATAATTTTTCTGAATCCTGTGAATTTCTTTGAGTAAAGACAGTCTATCTTCCTAACAAGAGATCCTCTTCCAGAAAAAAATACACACTTTCTTCCAGGCACCACTCATTCTCCGTTGTCTGTTCCGGGCCTGCACATGGCCAGGACACAGTGGATATGTGCCACCAGCTGGCAGGACCTTGTTCTGGCTGAGCCTCAGAGAGCCACATCCATTACATGGTTGGTTGTCCCAGGAAAGGCAACTGGAAAGGAAAGGTCCTTTAATAAATAATAATAGTGAAGGTGTCTTAAACATCAGCTCTTGAGTACACACTTCCCAGAAGAATGAGATGGACAATTTCAGTGTAACTGGATAATATGAGACTCATATAAGACTGCTAAAAAAGGTAAGTAAATTTGTGTAGGATTGTTTAATACCAACAGAGCACATAAATCTTGCCAATAATCAGCCCTAATTTTAATTACAGTGAAGCAAGTGTTATAGAGAAAGTATTTTGTTAGAGCAAATGATCTATCTGGGAAAAAAATGACAGGCTTTTTGGTTCACAAGCTCTTCTGTACATATGAAATGGGAGAAACAGATTTCAAGCTTTGGTTTCTATTTAATGAATTCAAATTAGTGGTTGGTTAGACCAGACGCAAATATTTATTTCATTTTCAAATAACAAATATTGTGAGAGGAACTATTAAGTCGGGAGTAAGCTAACATTTCCTAGACTTGGTTAAATGCTTTTAAAATGTCTCTATAAAATACAGGAAGAGTGAGGGCTTCATTTTCTTGCTAATGTTATGTTTTCAGTGTAGGCAAGATAAGAAGAACTCTTTTTATTCTTGCCCAAACTACTCATGCAACAAAACTCTTATCTTAAAAAGACATTGACAGGAACAGTTAACACACAGTATAATTAAAGCAATAAATTAATTACCAGGCTTCCCTGGTGACTATTAAACACTTGAGGCAAAAGAGCTGTCTTTTGCTCCTTGTTGAAGGATTATTACTGTTTAGTTTGAGCATTAGCTTGAACAATTTAGGACACTTTCTCCGGTGCCAGTGCATCGACACAAAATGCTTAATATTTATAGGCATGCAAAAGTTGTTCAAGCAGTTTTGCTAACATATATGTTACTCGATAGTTGTGACATTCTCTAACACATTCTTTACGTTTCTGGGTAATTTTGGTGGCTGCCAGCAAGCTCCTTCGGAGATGGACACAGACATCAGCCATCGAAACAATGTGATAGCAGGAAAATGCCTTCAAGCCCTCGCCCTGCGCTGCCGGAGGCTCCAGGAGCCGTTCGGTTGGAGTCGGAGGCTCTCCTGGGTGCCGGCGAGGTGGTGAGCTCAGCGCTTGTGTCATCGGTCCTCCCGCGGGAAGCAGCGCGGAGCCCTGTGCCATCTCCGGCCTTACCGCGAGCCCTCGCGCCGCGTGACAGCACAAAAGCTGGCTTCGGGTAAGTTATTTGGGGAGCAGGTAGCGAAAATACCCGTGAGATTTGAAAGGTAAAATAAACTAGCAAAATGAGTAGCAATGTATCGGGACGTATGGATTCCAGCGGCCTACAGGAAATAGCCAGGTTATATATTGTGACTGGAAGAAGCATGAGTCAGACCAAACTGGTTCCCAAAAAGGAATGTGTTTTGCCGTATTAATCAGCAAACTTCCCACTAAGGCAATTGCTAACAACATCTGACCTGAGAAGTGATGTAATGCCAAATGCTAATTAAGACTTAATATCTGATTGCCAAAGCCCATAGGTCTCTCCTGTTACACCCAGAAGATAGGAGGAAACTGAATTAACAGGCAGAAACAGCGTTAGCTGGGGAGAAAAAAGGACAGCATTTCAGTGATCTTCTGAAAAGCGAGCTCTGTGAAAAAGGCACTTCTTCAAATCAGTGTTGTGTGTACTTGTGTTTGCAGCATTATCTTTCACTTCAAGCCTCTGCGGTTGAAAGAAAAAGGAAAGGTTTGCTCCCTTCATTTTCTCCTCCTCTAAAGATCCAACCATACGCTCCTATCATAAAATATATTTCAGTGTGGTTCCCTGCGTCTCATAATGCAGTAAGATTCTCACAGTTCATGAGCATCTCTAAGTTGTTAGTATAACTTGTCCAGATTTTTTTTAAATACGACTTTAGTTTGCAGTACAAGATTTTTATTTTTTATACTCCTTTCTTCCCTATTTGAAAGCCCCTTAAAACACAGAACTAAAGCACATAAGTAAATTTGGAATTATACCATTTGCCCTAATTATATATATTTGGTGTTAGACGAGATCTCAGTGGAGAAAAATCCACATCACAGAAGTTATCAGTTGTTTCTTTTTAGACTATCAGACGTCTAATAGATCCCTATGTCAAATCTAGTAAAATGAGATTTTGCCAAATGAATACCTGCGCTACATTTCCCTGAAGGAAAGGAAGGGTCCTGATGGCACAGCCCTCCCAGATAGCATCCTGCTGCGACTTTCCAGACCACGCCGGGACACAGCAGGAAAGGGGAAGCAAGGGGGGGAGAGCCCGCACCGTGCCATGGTGCTGTTGTCCTGAGAAACCCCTATTGTCCTCCTCCAGCGATGACCATGGTTATCACGTCTGAAATACAAAAATACAAATCACTGCTGCTTTTCGACTGAAACAGCCGCCATGCAGACAGAGAGCAAGTGATGCAGGTGAATTGCTGGTTATATTTTCAATAGAGAAATAATAATTTTTAAGCCTCTTTCACAATGTGTACAAAGTTTCTCTCTGTTGTATACAACAGGGTTTGGTCCAGACCCCAGAATTTGCAAATAAGCTTAATGCCCTACTCATGAAAACTTATAACTGAGTTTTGAGGGACAGCCTATACCAAAATATCCATTTTTTGGTTTTCTTTTTAATGAGTTTGTGTCTGTAACTGATTTTCTTTTAATTAAGGTACAACTCAGACATTTGAATAACAACATTAAATTGTTGCCTAATTGAGCAAGTTCTAAGAGCTGAGAGTTGACCTACGTATCGTATACAAAAGCGAGGAGCATTGCAGGAGCTGAATCAAAACAGGATGCGGCAATCAGGAACGACGAATCCAAGGGCAAGACTGAGCCTCTGACCTAAATGAGCGGGTTCGTTAGCCTCCTCTGCCACGTGCTTGTCGCACGCGTTAAGGGCTCAGGTTAGTCCCTCGGAAGAAACTGTCTAGCAGTCGCTAAGACCTCAAAGGTCTCGGCCATTTGGGGGACTTGGGCTGTTCCCCCTTCGTTTGGGGCAGGTATACGCACCGCCTATAGAAAGGTATACGCACTGCCTATAGAAATAGCGTTGTGTCGTGGCGAGTGGCTGATGTGGCAGCTTAGGAGACGTTGCACAGAGCCTCTTTTTGCGTCCGTCGGCAGGGCTGGAGCACACGTTTGGTGCCCTGATAGCGCGGATGTGGCAGCCTACTGATACCTGGGGTGTCGGATAAGAGCGTTATTTTATAAGTCACCTGAAACCGTCCCCCCCATAAAAAGAGGTGTGCAGATGCCACCCTATTTCCCTGCTTGGCTCTAAAACTCAAGCTGCAAAGCACTAAAATCTTAAGCCCTGCAAAGATTTCCCGCAGCGGGGTTTGCAAACAGTTTTGTACGTAGCTTCCAAGCTACGTCGATCTGCGTTTTGCTCCGCTTTCCTTCAGCGCTAAGAGAAAATGAAGCGACCAGCCTGGAGCCCGCGTTCCTCGGCTGCAGGGTAGGGCTGAAAACGTGAAATATTGCAGCCCGCCTCAACGCTTTCGGCCTCTGGCCCCGCTCGCTCGGTGAAGCCGGACTTGGATGCCGGGCCCTGCCTTTCTGGTGTTTGCTCAGCAAACGGGGAAGCAAAGCGAGCCCGACTTTGCCCTGCGGGCACTTAGCGTCTGCAGGGAGCCGAGAGAGGAGCGGCACATCCCAGGCACTGGGGGGGGGGGGGGAAGAGCAGCAATCTCTTTTTTTTTTTTAATATAAATTTTTAATAATAATTAGAAATTCATAATTATTAAAAGTCTTGCTGGAAAAAGCAATTGTGGGGGGGGGGAATTGATGTATTTATGAGAACTGCGTGAGGCGGGGGGATGCAGGCTGCAGGGGACTGGACGTGCTGGCGGCGACCGCTCTCTTCCCGAGAGGTTACGAGGCGGCTTTCTGCGCGCTTCCCCCCTCCGCACCGCCTGTTCTCCCCGTCCGGCCCGTTTCCCGCTGCGCCTGCAGCGCTTTCCCGGGGCCTCGATGCTTCTCCTTAAAGCCCTCGGAGGCGCCTCCCGCCCCTGCAGCACTCCGAGGCCGCGGGGCCTGAGGGCGCCGCGGGGCCGGGCGGGCGGCGGGAGCCGCCTCAGCGCGGGGCGGCGGGAAGGCGGCGGCGCTGGGCGGGGCGAGGCCGCGGCCCGGCACCTCCGCGCCAGAGCGGCGGCGCCCGGTAACCGCCACGGCCCGGGCGGCGGCGGCGGCGGCGGCGGCGGGTCCGTCCCGTGCCGTCTCCCCCCCCCCCCCCCCCCCCGCGGGCCTCTGTCTCCCTGCGCGGCTCAGCGGCCCCTCACGAGCCTCGGGCTCCCCTTCTACCCGGGGCCGGTTCCCCCCCTCAGCCGTGGTCGTCGGTGCCCCCCCCCTCCCCCGAGCCAAGACCGCCCCCATTTTTTTATTCCTCCTTTCACAATAACGCTCTTTTTTTCAGGTAGCCGCCCGGGAGCCCCGGCTCGTCCTGCGCCCTTAGCATGTCCTCCCCGCCCAGAGGTGAGTCTCGTCCCCCCTCGTCGCGCTGGGCAAAGCTCGTCGTTTTGGGGGTGAGACAGCAGCGCCCGGAGCCCCCTTTGCCCCCAGCGCCCGCCGGAGATGGGAAGGGGGGACGGGAGATGGGAAGGGGGGACGGGAGACGGGAAGGGGGGACGGGAGACGGGTGTCCCCCGCGCCCCGGGCCCGTTTGTGCCCTTTGCGGACGGCAGTGAGGCCCCCAGCACCTGCCTAAGCCTCCGTGTGTGAACAACCCCGCTTAAAAGTGGGTGACGCTGCTTAAATCCCTAGCTGGGCCCGATTTTGTCATTGCCACCACCATATACGGTAAAACTGAAGGTCTCGGTACGTTATTGCAGAATCTCCAGATTTGATTATTTCAGGTTTTTTTTTTCCTGCTAACTTAACTTCTCGCTGTATGGGCTCTGTTTGTCTAAAACAAACTGTTGTACGCGGTTTCAGGTAAACAGCTTACTTTGGGGAGCGTGTGCTACTGTGTCTTAATCTGCTGCTCAGCGTGGCTGCAAATGCCTTTTCTGCATTTCCACCGATACTGAGGATAAATTAGCATACTCAAAACGAATTCTGACAAATCCAGGTCCCCCTGAGCTGCCTTGCACGCCTACTACCACATGCTTTTAATAAAGCATAACCTTGATACGCATTTTCTCTTTCTTATGGGAGATACCTGGTGTATCTAATGAGTCTGCGTAAAGACATAAAGTGAATTATTCGTCAGGAACTACTTAGTTTGTGCGCATCTAATGCAGTTTGGATGAAACAAATGTTTGTGAACTGTCCCTACTGATTTCTTCTTCTTAATTCTGTGTTGTGCTCTTAGTCACCGGTTATCTGATCTTTTCCCTGTGCCGTGATTGTCTGGCAGAAACGCTTTCATGCAGTGGGAGAATATAAAAAAGGGTACGTTTGCCTGAGGACAGATGATCATGTTGGCATGTACATTCATGTACTCATTCAAAACTGTTTCTCAAACACTTATGAGAACAACGGTAACAAACAAGTGCTTTCCTGTGGAAGTTCACAAACAACAGACTGATTAAAAGGTGAATGAATATTGTATAAACTCCTGTTCAGCTGTGGAACAAACACAGTATTTACTTACCTGTCCCTGTAGTGCTCAGGTGCAACAAACAGGAGGAAAAGGGAGTAACCTTATGTCTGAGTTACAGGGCTCAGCTGGAGACTAACATGGAATTATTTTATCTGAGTGCTCCAAATAATTGTGATTAAATAGATTAATTTCAATTAGAATGACTCTCTTAGTTACATAACTGGTCCTATTATCCAGCCTTCACAAAGAGGAGGAACTGCTTTGCGGATAATTTGTTTTAAAAGTTGAAGCAAACTATGAAATCAAACTGTTATTCACTAAAACAGGTCTTTTTTCATTTTTGCTTTCCGTGGCATGTTTGACTGCTTTATTAGGTTTCGTGTATATGTGTATATATGTGTGTGTATACGTAGCATGCATGGAAAATCTCTCTGGGTGTAATATAGCTGAATGACTGCATGAATAATGCATGCACAAATGTGATCTTTGAAAGAGAATTCTGTAGACAGAAAGGAAAATTAAATTCTGAAGCAGAGTTTTCGTGGGACCTTATTTTGGAGAAGGGCTTGAATGGAAGTCTGTTTTTTCCAGAGTGATTTTTTTTGTTGTTTTTGCATCTATCATGGAAAGATGTTTATGATAAATATGCAGTTGTCATGATTACAGATGAACTGCCTTTGAGCCCCTGTAGCTCTCTTGAGCGTTCCCCTTCAGTGACAGCCCGCTGTGGAAGCAACAGAAGCCTCGCTGTCTCCCGACTTCCCGTTCAGAGGCTCAGCTGCACGTGGCCTCTGCAAGCCGCTTCTCTTGGGGAGCTGAGCTGTGTTTGTTACCTTTGATCCGCTTCTCTCTTTGGCCTTGACAAAGCACATCACTAAGGTGGTGGCCAAGGAGTTGCACCTCTTCCTCAGTAACAGTATAATAATGTAAATATGGTTCTGTACTGAACCTTACTCAAAGTGACAGTATTCTGAATGCATATTGGGATGTTCCTTGTATAAGCAAGGGAGGTGCTTTCCTGCTTGGTGTATTCCCGATTCTCTTTTGCGTGAACTTTATAGCAAGCAACCCATTGTAAGCAAAAGCAGGGAGACATGCTTTTATATTCATGAAAGTATAATATTCCTGTGTTTGTCACACTTATATTGACAACCTCAGGTCTATTAAAGAAAATCTGGCTTGCTTGACAGGTCACAGAAAGCTGGGTGCTTATGCAGGGTGGCGGAGGGATGTTTCTGTGAACATTAAGCCCCTTAAAGTGTGTCTTCTAACAAGGAAAGTCTGTGAATAACAGATGAATTCGGCACTTCTTTTTAGACTGGCTTCTAAAGTAGAGAAAATATTTGTGTGCTGCAGGAAGTCAAAGTAATTCTTCTGTCTCTACTCTTTCTGTAAAGAAAGATATGTTAAAGAAACCTATCGAATATCTCTTTAAAAGCTGGCTTGCGAAGCAGACAGTGGGCGGTGTTGAATTCTAGCATTACCTGGCGGTGCTCTGGCTTTAGTGCTACTGTTGTGCTGACAGCTCTTCCCCTCCGCAAGGACAGAAGTGCCAAAATGAATATTTAGGTCCAGCCTTGCAGTTCTGCAAACTCTTGCTCCTTTGCTCCCTTGCTCTAGAATGAGGACTGTACCAAGGACTTTTCACTCTCAGCTGAATGCTTTGAGCTCAAGTTAGAGATTATTGCTCATTATTGCTCTCCTCTCTTAGCTCAGCTTCTTTAGAGCCAGAAAAACAATTCAATTCCTCGATTTTTTCCCTGGGGGCAGGTAGAGATTTCGGGCTGAATCATCTCAGGCGGAAGGGATAGTTGATCCGGAATTGCCTTTGTTTTAGGGTTAACTACTTAAGTTCATTACTAGATGGCAAGGGAAGAAGCGAGGAGGAAAAACAACTACCCAGAGGAAAAAATGAATTTTGTTGAATTATTTGTATCTTTGGTGGGAAACATCTTCTGTATCCATGGCAAACCTCTTCTGTGCCGTGACTGTAAGCATGCAGAATTTCCATTTTATCTTCCTGTCCAGATAAGCCACCGTACTGACAAATGAGCGACAATATTTGGAGTGTGTTCTTGCATGCAGGAAAAAAGTGTATACTTTTAATTGCTTGAGGTCAAAGTCCTCAAGGTTGTATCTGGATATACAGCTTTGCTGTTCAAGTAGAAGTTATGATCGGAAAGTTAATTTTGCCACCTTTTAGTCATGGCTGGTTTTTACAGCCAGATGTTGACCTTATGGCTTCTTGTCATACCTTTACCACCTGGAAGCTAGATTACAGGGGGCTCCTCTTTTGCTTACAAAGTCTCATTGCAAAGACTTTACAGCGCACATGCGCTCTGGTCCATGCTGCTGGCCTGCTCGTGTCGGCCTGGAATTTCAGATCCGATTTTTGACCTACAAAAGTTCTGGTTTATTGCTGCTTCCGTCTGGCACTGTGCCTCCTGAAGCTGTGGGAGGTCACAGGGACTCTGCTGTCAGGGGCATCTTGGACTTCCTTGGCATATCAGACAAGGGGCTGGTAGAAGGCCTGTGTTAGGGAGAGGCTGCCACTTTCCTCCCCTCTCCCATATGTCCAAAATAGACCAGCTCCGTAACGATCAGGGTTATGGTACCTTCTTATGCTCCTGACTTTTAGTTGAACTGAGAAGACTCAAAAGGGAGTAGTGAGAGCTTTTATTTTATTGCTCTTTTAATTTGTAAATCTCCTAAGAATTAGACTTCTAAGTAACAGCCTGGGGCACTTAAATCTCATGTGGTGAATTTCCTTATACTTATTTATAGTTAATTTATAATTTAGTCTTCTGTTGTTGTCTGCCTGGGACACGTGTTAACATAACAAATTGAAAATATCTCTAATCTGGATGAGCTGCTGCTGATTCACCTGGGCAGTTATACAAACGAGGTCCATGCAGCTCTTTGTGGGAATGAGATCCTTCCTCTATTACAGCAATAAATATTTCAAGTTGCCTAATTATATTTTATTAGAAAATGACTTAATTAAGAAATGTGCTAGATTGAGAGAGCTTCCTGCGAGTGCTGCAATACTTTATGCTCGGTTGACTGAACAAAAGCAAGAGGGTTTGGCCTACAGTATCAGTACAGCGCAAGTAGGACTGTTGTTACTGAGTTAAACTACAGTAACCCCAAGTCTTTGAACTTCAGTGTTTTAAAATAAATAATTCACAATAATATTTCATTTTAAAATGTGTCTGTAGGCTTTGTAAAATCCAAACACTTTTTGTCTTTTCTGTTGTGAACCCATCCACAGTCTCCATGCTGTGTAAGTGGCTTTATTATTCCTCTGTGCTAGTTTTAAATAGTTTCAGATACTTCAAATGTACTTGTTAAAACTCAGCTTGTCCAATGTGTCCACTCATAAGCTTACTGACTACAGCTGGAATAGGACTGGAAACTGTATCTTCCAAGACGCACATATTCACTTCAGAGTAATCCAGCTGACACTGGATGTCACCATTGTACAACACAAATGCAGCTGAAGGTGATTGGGACCTTATATTCAGCGCACGATATAGAAAGGAAAAGCCTTATCTTTTGTCTGCCGTCTATTCCCCCCGGGTGGTTTTTTCATGAGAGTTATGGTATCAGTCAAGCCTTGTCCTGCTTATATGTAATGAGCAGCACAGGTAATCCTACTGCACCTGATTAAAATTAGTTCTGTGCTCTTACTTTGATACAGTCATTGGGAACTCAGTACACCTATTAGTCAGTAAGGCTGTACTGTGAAGATGGCCCTAGATACAGGAACGCTTCTACTAAAAAAGCAGTAGTGCTTTTTGAAGGGACAGCTGGGACAATTGCCTCTGAACGAACCACTGCTGAAATTAAACTGCAGCGTGAAGCAAGGAGGCCAGATCCTTCTCTTTATTACACAGACCCAAGTCTGGACTAAATTCAGTGAAGGCAGTGGGATTACTGTGGAGAGTATAACTGATTTATAAACTTCTAAGATAGGTGGCAAAAGTCTTGTTTTGTTCTTAGTTAAATTACATGCACGTGTGGAGTATTCACGTACTCGCTGACAGCTCTGGGGAATCTCTGGCCTTATGATTTCTGAAATAATATGGGACTGTGGTGTGGTTTGCTAGTAAAAAGCCATTGAATTCTTCAGCAAAAATGTGTGAATGTATCACTTTTCCCACCTATTAAAAAAAATTAAATGTCTATATTTCTTAAGAAAGTGATGCTTTATGTTTACTACTTTTTTATTTGTCCTGTAAGCTTGAAATACCTGCCTGATTCCAGCATGTCTTTGAAGTTGAAATGGTATTAAGTGGAGTGGAATAATGGAATTATTCCCTATACTTGCATAATAAAACAAACTTTGCTCTTCTCTCATTTGTACAGAACAGAAAAATGCACGTATAGTGACAACTACCCTACTGCTCACTGAACATATAACAAGAGAGGACCGAGGCTCAGAGGGAAATTATCTCCTTTATGGATCCTCTTGTGCCCAAATCACTGAAGAGGCTGAATACGTGAAAAAGGTATTTTTGAAGCTGTTGTTCTGTTCCTTTCTTTGTTTCTGTAGAAAGCATGATAAGCAATAGCAATAACTACTGAAAAAGAAGATTCTGACCCCTATGGCAATACTCAGTTGTTTATCTGGAAAAACCTTTGATTTATGCATTTATTCTAGAAACACTGTTTACTTTGCACTAACAACTTAATTATAGCATGCACTGTCTTAGGTTGGGTTAAACCTCTTTGAAATTAGTGAGGTTTTCCACCCCTCCTTTAGTATTGTTGCAAGAGACACTTAAGTGCCTGTCCCCACCCAAACTCACAAGTCTGCAGAGGTAGAACTGGGGACTGTTTGCTTGGGGACAGGAGAAGAGCACACAGAGGCAGAGCACAGTCTGCAGGTGCGCTAGCAGTGCAGCACAAAGGCAACGTCTGTGAGCTACGGTGGTGATATGCATGTCCAAAAACATGAAGTCTTAACTTTTGCAGCTGAAGCAACAAGGCATCTAACAGTGTGACTGATGAGCAGATTGATAATAGGCTAATGATCAGATTGTCCTGGGTCCATCAAAAGTCTAACAGAAATTTGGTATCTTATGGAAAAGACAGGAAGATGGAAATAGATGAATATATAACACTTAAAGCTCTACAGCATGAGTGTACGTGTGGTTGGAGCTTCTTTGCCTCCTTTACATATGAAAAAAGGTAACTAAGCAGTTAGAAAGTGCAGGACAGATGCATTAGGCTTTAAAAATGATAATAGAATACTGTGAGATATGATTCATAAGAAAATAAATATATCTAAAGCTGTTGTTCAAGCTGCTAGATAATTTGAACAGCGCACTGACAGTATATACTAATGTACTTGCAAGTTTTTATTTGAAGCAATTTGATAGATAACATCAATGCTGAGCTGAGTAGAATGGCTGGGCTTGGTCTCTGGAAGAGATTAGAAACACTCTTGAGCAGTCAGTGAGCAGCCTTATCTGAAGCAGAAATATTGGTTTGAGGTACCTGGAGGACCAGTACTCGGTAGGCTCAGAGTGGCACGTGAGAAAGGCAAGTCCTAGAGGTGTCAAGTGCTACAGCAGGTCTGAGGACTGGAAAAAGTCTTCTTGTTGCTTTCCTGAATGCCAGAGGAAATGTAGGAAGAACAAAGTTTACTGAATGCCTTAATGAACTCCTGTGTACTGACAACCCAAGAAATACCTTACTCCATTATGGGCTGTGCAGTCCAGAAGAGAGGACCTCAAACTTTTGATTTAAATTAAAAAGAAATAAGATGTCTTTGTCCTCTTCGTAATTACTTATGTGAAGCTGTAGAATGAATACTATATCTTTGAATCTGGAAATTTTACCATGAATTCTCAAGAATCTCATAACCCAAAATCTTCTACATGAAGCAATTACTGAGAAAAAGATGTATTCTGTGGTGGTGACACTAATTCATAAAGGCTTCGTGAACTGATGCACTGCTTGATGCAGACACTGCAATGAATAGGTAGAACACGCATCTTTTTCATAAGAGATCTTGTGAGCAAGGAGACTCAGCTTAGTAGGATCTGATATCTTATTTCTTTGCTCTAAGCAATAGAGCACAGTGATGATAATATGCAAAGGCAGTTTTTCTGCATCCCAGCTGAACTTGGAAGAGCACTGTGGTATGACTAACGAGAAGGATCAGTGGGCTGAAACACTGCTAATTTAGAAATAATCATAAAAAGTTATTTTTAAAAAAAATTCTTACTCCTTTTTCTATTCAGTTGAGGAATGATGTTGAAGAAAAGCCTCTACAGTGAAAAGAAAGTGATTTTTCTGGTTAGAACCCTTTAAAACATAGAGACTATTCTTTGGTTTTGGTAGTTTATTTTTAACAAATGAACTTGATGTAAAGTAAGAAAGGCCATATAAATGCCAGTGCATTCTGGCATAAATCTGATTAATGGAAGGTCGTGCTTCTTGCACATACAGGGTCTTAAAACAGACACGTAGAAAGCAATGAGCACACATTAGTGAATGCCTGTGGAAAAAATGTTTTAAGCAATGTGCCTCCTGTCTGTTAGGCACTGATTCTAGCCCCATGTTTTCCCCAAAGTATTCATTTCGGTTGTGTTCAACGTGAGACCTGCTCTTCTCTTCTGGCAGTCCCCTGCTTCATTAGCTCTACACTTTCTAGCCAAGAACCAAGGAAAGGGGGTTCTGGACACAGGAGCCTCCTTCACTGCAAGAGCCAACTTCATCCCAGAGCAGTTCATCAGGATAAAAATAGTGCTTGATCTTGTATTAAGTCATGTATCACACAGAGGTTTATCTGGCACCTTATCTTTAATTATTTTCCTTGCTGATTCCAGTTTTTCCCTTTGGGGGAACCCCTGCTCCCTCACTGGTGTGCTGCCCACTGTTAGCTTCTACTTAAATCCATGTGCATCTCACTGTCTCTTTCCCTTACTCCCAAATAGTCCCCAGAGCCCATTTCTGCTGGAGACCCAGGTTCCTAACTCCATCTTGCCTGCTCTTGCCCTGCCATGTTCCAGTTTTCTTTTTCCTGCTGAGTTCTGGTTACTGCAGTTTTCTCTGTGTCCCGGATCCCTCTGGCCTGCTCCCAGGAATGCATCCGGTTGCTCTGCAGGGTTGGCGCGTGCACGGTTTGCGAAGTACTAGAGCTCTGCCCTGGGACTATGAGATCCTGGAAGGTCTGGTCACTAAAGCCGAGGGATTTTTTTAGCTACTTGCACCTTGTCTAACCTCTGTTTAAATCCTTTATCAGAGGTGCTTTTCTGCCAGACATCCAACCACTGTTCCAAAGAGGCAGTCCTTAGGCAGAAAACAGATTTGGGGATGTTTTGCTAAAACAGTTAAAATATGCTGGAGTAATAAATAGCTGAAAGGTTCTTTTAATGGGAAGTGTTGGATAACAATTAATAATGTGCATTTCTGCAGCCTCACCTATAATACAACATGTGCTGCAATATTCTAAAAGCTAATTAATCTTGTGAAATAACACTGTAGAGAATGGAACGTAGTTATTTATCAGGATTGACATGTTAATGCTTTCAAATGTAAAACCCTGGAGAGCTGAACAAACAGAACATTGTAATTTCTCTTAATTTATTGAGGGTGGTGAAACTGTTGTGACCGCTACTCTGTAAATAGTTTAGGCTTTGGCTCTCTGAAGAGCTAGCTGTGGAGTTGTCTGTCCAGTGCTCCCTGCAGGAGGAAGAGAGGGATGTTAATAAGAAACAAGATTTTTTTTTAGAGTCACAATCATGAATGCTGATTGTTAAAGCTATTTTTTAGTATTTTGAAAATAATTTCCATGTGTATTTCCTTTAGCAGCTTCCTCAAATCTCAGGCAATAAACTGGAGTCAACGAACAGTACGTCTAGCTCCAAGTACAGTCCCATTGTGGCGAAGATGAAAGAAACAGAACACCAGCTCTTGCTGGTGAGCAAGGAAAACCAAGTACTAAAGGTCAAGGTGCGTTCCAATTTTTTTTTTTTTAAGGCTTCCAGTGAATATCTCTGCTTTGCAGCCCAGTGGGCATTTAGCTCTGTTTGCACTAGAGTTAGTTGCTGCAGAAAAGCGCCTATTTGGTACTCCTTTGCCAGGTTCTTTGCTTCTGGAGAAGGAGCAGATCAGCTAGTACAAACTGTTTCATTTTAGTAGACAGTGAAATTCTTATTGAAATCTGCTCCTAAGGACATATTTGATTTTTGGATAGTGAGATGACATAGCCAGCTCTGTTGATAGTAGACAGCAGATGTATTTACAAGCAGTTAGAAGTACATCTCTCCTTTTAAATCATAAGCCTTTGTCATATGGGATGGCTCAATACTGAATAAATCTGCCTTTATTTGGAAACTAAAATGCCTGTCAGATCCCTGCTCACATTCATGGCATTGTTCACAGGTATTTAGGACTTATTTTATTTTATTTTTTTTACGAGGGTAAGTATTGAAATTTGATGTTGTATAGAGAGCTTAATTTTTGGCATCTAATTATAACATCACTTTTTTTAAAGCACAATAAATGTTTTCTGTACAATTACTCTTTCTAGCTGGAAGCTACAAGAGAAGCAGGTGTACAGGCTCTCAGATCTGCCTCCCAAACACTGTATGAGAATTACCATACTCGGTCAGAAGAACTTACAAAAAGGCATGAGAATGATAAGAAGCAAATACAGGTACAAATCTCTCCTACGTGTGGGGATGGCAATACTGTTCAGTACCAAAATACTCCTGGAAGATATTTCTTCTGTTTATTTTACTTGGCGTCATATATAAATGTTTTTCGAATATGAACGATTTTAGGGGCTCTTTACTTTCAGAGGGTGATGCTCACCTACTGTGGGTTAAGTCATCTTAAGGTATTTTGAGTTTCTTATGTTAATGTGGAGACAGCTTATATTGGTAGGCAGTTCTGGAAATGGAGAGCACGGTTTCTTATGGGGACTCTGGCTCTCTGTGCTGCATACTTTGAATCTAAGAACTCCAATGTCTACTCCTCGTGCAATATGAAAAATTAAAAATTATTTCAGTTTTATTCTTGATTCTTCGAATCAGGTTGGTAGAATTGGCTCAAAATTAGACCGTGGCATTTCTTCCGTTTTTTCCTTTCCCTCTACTCATGATAATGAAAAGAAGTGTGATTCTGGCTAAAGAGGGTCAGGATATTTGACAGGACTTAGCAATGATACTAAGTTGTGTTAACTGTAGGAGTGGGAAAGACCCAAAGAAGAATAGGACAAGACGTTTTTAGCGGGAAATGGGAGACATCTTCCTGCTACACCACTGCTCTCATTTGGAGGGGCTGCGTGATTAAAGACTCATCTCCATAAGCACCAAGGCGCAGGGAGCAGTGCCGGGCGGAGGAACCCCCAAGGGCAGCAAACGGGCCCCCTGCGTGGCTCCTCCTGGGGCCAGCCGAGGAGATCGGCCCCACTGCCTCGGCGTGACGGCCGCCAGATGAACCGAGGGTCCCTGGCCCCCTCGCAGGCTAAGGGGGGTTGATGCCTACAGGGATATGGGGTTCGTTATGAGATGCCTGGGAAAAGCCGTGTGCTTATTGTGTGGGCATGTGTGTCAATGTGTAATGCCTAGCGAACGTTAAGCTGGACTAGCTGGCACGTAGGGTAGGATGCTTGGGAGGTAGGTATCGGAGCAGCCATAAATCTGGGCTGGATACTGGAGAGATCAGGAGGTCCAGGCCAAGTCCTGGACAGACTGTGGGGTCTGGGGGATCAGCTCCTGGTAGTACCGTGGGTCTGGAGCAGCTAGAAGAGATGCCCGTCTGTGTGTGCATGTGTGTCTCTGTGCGCGAGGCAACTGAGACCAGGGCATCCCGGTGTCTAGGACCAGTTACTGGGGGGATCCATAGTGTGAGTGTGCGTAGGTCTGAGCACCAGCAGCTGGAGTGGGGCTGCAGGCCTCGGGGACTCGTGTGTCTAGGTGCCAGCTGCTGCGGAGACCTGGGGACCAGTTACTGGATAGGCCGAGGGTCTGAGACCAGCTGTTGGCGGGATCTATATGGTGTATATATGGCCTATACGTGTGTATATATTTTTCGGTAACAGGCTTTCATCGTGATCAGCCAGAGAAGGGAACAGGATGAGGCTGTTGGTGCTGTTTGTGCTTCTATGAGTGTTGTGTTTTCTGGCTGGGTTGATCCGTGTGGCCAGCCAGGTGTCTATGTATGCGTTGCGGGTATGTGCACGTATTGGGAATAAACGCTCGGCCTCGCTGCTGGCTGGACCTCGGGTCAGCGAGCCGCAGCAGCCTCGCCTCCATCCATCTACTGCATTCACCAGCTCCTGACACATATGCATGTGTGTATTTAATGCCCTTCCTCATCGTAGGCCTACAACCTTGAACAAGAACGAAAGCTCCAGCAAAATACGGAAAAAGCCAATCGCCTAGCTGAAGGAATCACGGAAAAATGCACCCAGATTACAGAAATGGAGAAGAGAGTGCAAAGGATGGAAGAGGTATGTTCCTGCAGCCCTTTGCGTTCAGGAGTCACCTTAGCGGAGAGACCTCCCCTTCTGCTGGAGGTTGTTAGCCCTAGGACTGTCCATGTTTGCGTACTTCTGCTCTGCCGAACTGGAGCTGTTCACCTGAGTAAAAGACTCTCTGGAATTACATGTCTTATTATTATTTTGTTAGCTCCCATGTCAGGACAGAGCAACAGTGTGGAAGATGGTGCTGAGTCTGTTGAAAAGAGTTAATTACTTTCAGTATTTGGGGCATTGAAACTAAAAGGACTTCTGCCATGTTGCAAAAAATTTCCTCTCCTTTATGGTGAATTTGCTTTGGTGGTTTTAGCTGATTTTGAAGAACTGATGGTATCATGCATAATTTTCCTGATGTATGCACTGAATAGCAGTGGGAGTTACTGTACTGGAAATACTATTTTAAAACTAAATTTTCCCTGTCCTGGGCTTACTGTAAATACAGGGTCAATGAATACAATACCTGCATGTAACTTAGTTTAAAGTTGTTAAATGTGAAATAGGATGCATCTTCCCAAACGCACGTTACCTGAATTTCCAGTTCGCAGTATGCTGTAACCAAGTCACTAATACGATGGAGGAGAAGCAAAGCAGGGATGCGTATATTTTGCTTTTGTCTTCTAGTAAAAATTTAAAACATTACAGACCTGATCCCAGCTGTTGCAGAATGCCCTGCAGCTGGGCTTAGAGCACCTCGACACGGTTCAAAGTCCCTTAGGTAGAGAGAAAATTTTACTTTTTTTTTTGCCTCCTATGTGAATGACTCACCGTTAGACTACAGGTAAAAGACCAGCCCCAGCTTTTCTTTCCTGATCTCCCTCTCTCCACACGGGGGTCCGAGGGAAGTTTCTTCCCACTCGTTTTCAGGCCTGCCGGTTCCCCCTCACATTCCCCAAGCGAAGGCGAATGGCTCCCCTGGAACTGGCTGCGTTAGGGGCCGCCGACTGCTGCGGCTCCCGCGGTACCGTGGGCCAGGTGGTGGCGCGCATGACCCCATCCTTGCTCTGGGACCTCTGGCGCTTGGCAGAGATGCGGCAGGGGTGGTTCCCCCGGCCCTGCTGTTCCTGCCCGCTGGTTTTGCTCTCGTGGCAGTGCCACAGCGTCTGCCCGCAGGGAAGCGCGCTCAGCTCGCGCTCCTGTACCTTCTGCCTGCTTTCCTGATGCCCGCCTTTGTACAGATGGCACCTTGCGGGCATCGGGGGTGTAGTTTCGGTGACGCACGCATTTTCACCTTTCTTTTCAGCCCTTTCCCTCGCTGCTCATCCAAGTCCTTGCTTTTTTCCCTTCTCGTGCATTTCTGCCAGCCATCACACACAAGTGATCTTTCTAATGCAAAGAGTTTCATCACCAGTTTCCTTCAGATTTTTCCCTTATGTGGAAGAAATTTCAGTGACTTCTTCTGTCTCTGAATGTCCAAGCTAATAGCAGCAGATACGGTTTAGCCTTTGGGTTGATGCCGTCTCTGGCAGCAGCATAACAACGTGTGTCGTGGACCTGATTGATTGATGACGAATGCAGCATGTGAAACACAAAATGGTTTTGTGCAGTAAGTGCGCCAAAGGTAGATCCTGGCTACACAGATTTTATTCTTTGGCATGTTTACCTATCTGACCCTTAACTCATATATCTAAGGGCTTTTGTGGTGCCTTGAATGTCAGAATTCTTTTTTCTTGGGCTGAGGGTTACACGTCTGTAGTCTGAAAAGGTGGGTTATAGGATGGCTTTTTGACTGATACTCACGCAATCTGCTTTCAGTCCAGAAGGAGTAGTATGGTAGCTGTGAAGGGAGGGTCTAAGAAAAGAAAGGAAGGGAATAGTTTGTGGTGTTATTGGTGTTTAGACAGTTTATACAGTTGGAAAAAGCCATGATTTCAGACTTGGAAGTGTCTTATCTTTCTTCTAACAGCAAAAATGTACTTTCCTTGTAACACCTGTCTGTGTCCAGGAATTTTGATAGGCTGTCAAAATAAAAATATGTCCTCAAATGCAATCAGTCAAAAAAAGACACAGATTTACCCAGACTTTTAGAATGTGTAATTTGCATTTTGGGGGTAGTGAATATGCCTCAACTTCTTAAAATGCTAGAAGACAGGTTTTGCCACCCTATTCAAGCTGCACAGAATTTTTCTTCTGCATATGAGACATCTTGATTTCAATGGGATTGAACACAGACCAATGCACTGCTCAGCCAGAATAAAGCTGATAGGATCAGTCACTGCACCGATGGGTTTCTGGAAATCAAATGTTACGAAAAAGTACTTTCGAAGAATTTGCGCTCTTCTAGTAACACAACATCCCATAAATAGAATTGGACATAACAGTAGTAATGCAGTATCCACCGGCAGCTGAGCATAATCATTCACAAGATCTAAGTTTTATGCTAATTAAATAAAGGCGAGACCTCTTGTTTTTAACAGAGTTTTCTCATGATGATAAATCAGTACATTGTTGTCCCTTGCTAAATCAATTCAGAGAGGTCAAACTGCTCTGTATCTAAAGCTGATGTTGATGTAGGTCCATTTGTAGATGATTATTGCTGAATTCTGTCTATTGTCAGATAGTGATTAAAACCATCAAATATTTAGGCAAATTTTTCTTGCTAATCAAACAATAGAAAGTGTAATATTGTTTTTATATAACTTTAATTGTTCCCTTAGGAAAAGAAAACTCTGATGGAAAGGAAGCTGTCACTGGAACAGATGCTTCTACAGATGATGTCAAAGAAAGAAGACAGCAAACGGTGACTGAATGCATATGATAAAGTGTTTTCCTTTTTGAGGGGGATTGTTTTATATGGGGTACCAGACAATAACTTGCTCAAGTTCCTTTTGGTAGTAAAATTATTCATGTCATAAACAATTGGTTCAAAACCTGAATTAGGGTGATTGTTTAAAAACAAACAAACAGATCTTAGTGTACTGTACCTTTGAGATATTGATTCTCCTCAAATTCTACTACTTACTACCTTTTCTTCCATCTTGCATGTACTAGTTGCTTCTCTTCTCTGATTCTTGCTTGAGGTTGATGCTGCTTTTTTGTCATTGTTCCTGCAACGAGTAAGGAAGTAGTCAGGAATCAGTAGATCTGCGTTCTGTTACCATCATGGACCTTCAAGGCCGCTTTATGTCATCTCTTTGAGCCACTATACTCGCTCGTAAAGTTGATCCTGTCCTGAAGAGCTTTTAGGTTAGAGAAGGAGCGTCATTTATCTTGCATAACAGAGTGCTGCTTTCTGCTGGGATTTGTGTTCTAATAATAGAACATCATGTCTGTAATAAAAAATGAACTGATGATGAATGGAAGGGCTGTGCACGATTTGTGAATCGTGCAGCATTCCTCTCTTGCATTGACAACCTGGAAGGATTTTCACACTTTCTTCTTTACATACTATGTATCTCTACCTTCACTGGCTGACAGAAGGTGAGAAGCTAAAAGACTTCTTGAATGGCTGGCTTTTTCGTGCTGGAATCCTTCTAAACAGTGAAATTGCACCATTGATTCTGTCATCTCTTATGCACAAAGCAACATATGTCAACAGTGTCTCACTTGCAGTTGCATTCTTTTGGGGCAAGTGTGTTTTTATTTAAAGCATACATGCTGTATTCATTTAACAAATACTTAGCCTAGTACTCATTTTTACTCGTTGCATCTTCAGTTTGAGAGGTGTCTGCCACAGAGTATGCTGTCCCTTTTCAACAGGGACATGCTACTTAGGGACTATTATTCCATAGTGTTTCAGAGTGACTTTAAGCAGCTCTTGTCTTGAAAGAAAGGACTCCCTTTTACGGTTAAAGTGTATTACTCAAAAGCACATTTATTTGCTCTCAGTGGGAAAAAATACTGCTGCTGTTTATCCTTTTCTTCTCATCTCATGCATAACAACTGCATATCTTCTTTCTCTTATATCAGACAATGCTCTGTTGTTTATGGATTCTCTCATTTGTGAATTCAATTTATGAAGTTATTTATGAATTTCCTTACCAACAGTTAGTAAGGGTAGAGGGTGGTCCTACCAGGTAAAGCCTGCCTTGGACTACAGTTTATTTGTTCTGCTCAGTAAAGAAGTCTTTTTATGTGTATTTATATGTGAATTACAGCCATGTATCTTCAGCAGCATTCAGAACAGCCTTGCTAGCACCAAGCTCTTGAGTACAGCCTGATGCAGGAAGGCACATTGAGCCATTCAGTCAACCCTTGGGGGGGGGAAAGAACCTTAAAATGTGCTTTGCTTTTCCACCACTAGGTGTCTGGCTCTTCAGATGGAGATTTCCACTCTGCAAGAACAGATTTGCCATTTGCAGCGTGTGATCCAGGCCCAGCATCAGAACCTGCGCAGTGTGATTCAGGAGGTCAGGCAGAGGTTGTTACACAGGACAGCTTTTTCATGTTTGGGAAAACAAGCACTAGAGACTTGGTTCTGTGCTTTTGTCTTGAGTCTCTCTGACTGGTGAGGAGCAGCTTGCTCATCGTGTTTTGCCTGGTTTTGCACACCCTGCATTCGTATTCGTTTTGACGCTACATTTAAAATGGAAATGCTATATTCCGTGCAGAGCGCTCCGTCTCTGATAACTGCAGCAGCCAGTTACTAACTTGGTGAGGCAGCCAGTAAAATCTTTACGTGCCGGTGCTGCTCCGGGGGCCCAGATCCCCCTTGCTTCCGTAGTCCCATTGAACTCCCTGCTTGTTGCAGTATTCCTTGAAGCATCTGGTCACTGACTAGGCTAGATGAACGTGCCTTACACCTATTTTTATGCTAAGTGAGTAAAGCTATTTTCATGAACGTAGCAAATAATAGGCTTAGATACTGGGAGGCATACAACAAAACTTAACGCAATTAAACTGCTTTGCAAAGTAACTATATAATGTGAACTGCTTTTACTGACAGTACTAACCTGCGCTGTGTGCTACACGACTTGCAAAACGTGTTTGTCTTCTCCCAACTAGTTGAAACAAGTTCCCACACTAATTAGTCTTCATAATCATGTTTCTGTGAATAGGCCAACAAAAGGTAGGCTTGTTATCCTAAGGAAGATGCGACACTGTGGTGAGACTGTTTTATAAATTGTTCAGTCAATTATTCTACATTTGAATTTTCCTATGATAAAAGACTATGGGAGTCTCTCTCTGCTTTAGAGACTTGAAATGTCTGCATTTTTTCTGTTATGATGAGACACTTAACACTGTGGTTTTATTTGTCATAGAAACATTCTTAATGTTTTAAGGTTTTTAATCCAGTACAAACTTCATGTTCTAACTCCTAGGTGGAGGAATTGAACAATGAACTCAGAAACCAAGATGAAAAAATAGGAAATCTGACAGAAAAGCTAAATGCGCTTGAAGCTCAGGTAAAGTGAGAAAGAAACAAGATATCTTAAACTAAACTTATACAATTTTGAGATCAAAAATAATTCTCTAAAATCATCATGTTTGACTTCCTCAACAGCTCAGTAAGGCTTATATTAGGACCTTCAGTCAAGGCATAACACTATTTTCTTTCCCTTGCGTTATTCCCTAGGATCGAATAAGGGGAACTAACTCTAAAATTGCTGACTTTATGCAATGGAAGGGTGTTTTGTTTTGTTTTTTTTCCTTTCCTAAGTAGTCAACAGTCGTCTTGTAGAAAGGATAAACTCACCAGTGACTTCAATGGTAAAAGATCCTAAGTGCCGTATCCCATATAGACTTGGGTTTTATTTCCACTGCAGACACCTCTTGAAGTAGAGATCAGAACCCAGTGATTTGACCTTTTTTCAGGTTATTGTTGTGATCACGAGGCAAGAGAGGTCAGTCCTGGCCGTCTCCCCCTTGTGTCCATCCTGAAAGGATGGAGGTGTCTTCGAGTACCTGGGACTGGGGATTCAGGTGTCGCCCCCCCCCCGCCCCAACTCAGCCCCTCTGCACCAGCTCTCTGGGCAGCTAACCAGGCTGGCTGCATGGCCCAGCTCTTACACGAGTACCTAAGTGACCTCTTAGAGCACAGCCGGTAGATCCCGCGTCTGGAAGGAAGGTATGTGGCAACTGCCTTCTAGCGCCTGCATCTCGCATTGCACCTGGTCCTAAGTGTCATGAAAATCTCACCCTTTGTGTCTGTAGTTATTTAACTAAACCCACAGCACCCGTGAATTAAGGAACATCATCAAAATATACTAGTTTGTATTTTGACAACCAATTCTTTGCCTTGACATTCACCATGGCTGCCTTGGTGACAAGCATCAGCTTAGAAGTAAAAAGTAGAAAGGAATGACATGGGTATGGGAGATGGAAAAGGCTGCGGGAATCAGGATTTTAAACCTGTAATTGGCACGAGAATTTTAGCAGCGAGGTATTAATGTAGCAACCTGTGACTTGACCCTTCAGGTACTTGCATGCTCAAAGCTAACTGTGTGGAGCAGTCCAATTAAGCACGTATGTGTGAAATTTATGGTGCATGTCTTTCAGTTTTCTGATTGCCTCCTGGCCAGCTTCCTGCCTCTTGGGAATCAAGTCTTTGTTCTTTGCCTGCTTCCTTCCTATTGTTTCTTATTTAATTATTAGGCAATTGCAATTTTTGCTAGTATCATCTTCAGCGTTGCATGGAAACTAGCTCTATGTAAAGGCTGACAATTTTTTTTTTATCCATCCTTTTTTGGTGTTGGCGTTATTTTAACTAGTTTGGATCACAACTTAATTGTATGTTCTGTACTGTTTTCAGACTATTCTTTTTACTCATCTGCTAGGACTGAATGAAATATCAAACTTCAGAACTCTAGAAAATCTGTATTTGTATCATAGTTCTTGTTGGTATCAACATAAGCTGTCAGATGCATGTATTTACATGAGGTGGCAAGAGCTATGTTGCTTTGTTTTCGCAAGACTTGTCAAAATACAAGTTAGTGCTAAGGTTCCTGCCCAAGGGCTTTTAGGGTTGCTAAACCTAACGCTGTATCTGTGTGAGAGACTCAGCTCTGCCTATTTCTGTGTGAGGCTGAGGGCCAGATAACAACAGCGCTTGGTGGCTGTTCAGTCGTAGCACTGCTCTACTTTTCCTTAGGTAGGTTAGAGCCTTTGGCCAGATTCGGATACGAATCTGTGTTAGGTGCCCAAAGCCTGTCTGCTTCCAAACTCCTGATTTAGAAACGGATGTCCAGGAGCTGTTTATCCTTGAAAGTGTTTGAAATCCTCGGCAGCTTCTGCTGCTTATTTTTCCACTACCCAGTCACCTTATCCTCTGTGGATGCCCAGAACTGCCCTGACTTCGGCTGCCCCTGTCAAAGCTTCGTGATGGTTAAAATTTAGGGTGAGTGGTGTCGGTGTCTCTTGTAGAGTCTGTCTCGGTCAGGCTGCACTCCTGACTGCCCCCGTTCCAAAGCGGGGCAACAGCAACCCAGTGTCTTCGGTCAAGAAACATGGTTGATGGTGGAGAGGGAAGAGAAAGTGTTAAGAAAACTTTGACCAGATCTTTCAGCATCTCGGACCTTCATCGCCCCATGCTGAGGAACCTGAAGTCCCTCAGTTGCTAAGGTTGTCTGTATGACAACATCTGCTTTTTATTTCTTTGCACTGTATCTTCCACTCACTTTTTTAAAAAAAGGCCTTTCTGAACGAGCTGCAGGCTCTTGTCATCCAGTCTTGTTTTGTCTGCTACATTGTTCTGAGCAGGGATTTTTTTTTTTCTTGCAGAATAAGGAACTTAAAGAAAAAGTGGAATTATGGTCTGGCCAATCCAAGACTAAAGTTTCAAAAGGTGTCGTGACAGAGTAAGTATCTTTGAAGGTATTCCATGACACATGAGCAGCTGAGTGTGCGCTATTTGCAGGCCTCACCAAACTCCCCTGCAGAGTTTTGAAGGAATTGATTCTGCCCTTGGTGGAAGTAATCAGATTTCATCCTTCAGGGGTTATTTTCTTTATAAAGGAAAGAGAAAACACAAGCTCTACTTCAAACTCGTTAGCTAATAGTGCAACTGATGGAGCTGTATGCCTGAATGCCGTGCTGCACTCCAGATCAAATGGGGCATGCTCAACAGATCAACCAAAGGCATCTATAGCAACTTGTACATCGGTTTAAAATTAAATGAAACAAGGCAGACTGTGGTGACTGGGAGGTGTGCACACACCCGCACCAAGCCAGGAGAGGCTGTACTCACCCTGTGAAACCAACTTGGTAGGTTTTTCTGCAGTGTATGTTCTTTGGCTCCAGTAGATCTGGATTCAAGTTTCTGCCCTCAGCTGGCAGAACAGGAGCTTGAAGTCCTCTGTATCCAGGGCAATAGTTACAAACCTCTGAGTTAGTGCAGTATGTAGGGGTAGACTGTTCCTCGGTTTCTAGGAAAAAAACCTTCTAAACGAAGGGGGGTAAATCTGGCTCTCTATGAATGAGTTGTGTAGCTGAGGACTCTGACCAGTGGTACCTGGCTTGCAGGAAACAATTACAGTGCTGGGCAGTGGATTGACCACATTTTGGTGGACTTTAGGTTGGCTTTGGCATGTGAAGATTTTTGAATGATCTCTACCTTTTTGTGCTTTATTTTGCAGCACACCGCGAGGCTTTGGAACATCACCTTACTTCATGCTCACCAGGATAAGGAAGCAAGAAAGCTAGATGAACAACTGGATGTTTGTCTTCCCCCTTTTTTTGATGTGCTGCAATCCTTAACTCCTACATCATTTTTGCTACTGCAAAGCACCTTCAACACTTGCTGCTTTTTTACGAAACATGGTACAGAAGTGGTGCTACAGAGCTGCATTTAGAAGAATAAGCCTGGAAGCAAGGCAAGAGCTGAAGAGACGGTGAGCTCATTAACGCCTGCACAGCCCAAATGGGAAAAGCTGCCCTTGGCCGTGCCTGAGGAGGACACACTGCTGCCGCGCAGCTGCACCGCTGCCTTTGCGCCCTGCGTAGTGCGGGCCGCAGCATGCACCTGCCTCCACTGCTGGGCAGTGGCACACTAAAGGGCTCCAACCGTACAGACTGCAGCAAAGAATCAGTTTTAGCTGCTGCTCGAATTTAGGCAAGATTATTTTAAAATAAACTTTTAGATATTCTGTTTCATCATCACAGTCACCACTTTCCTACCTCATCTTTTATCGTGAACTAACTGACATCGTGGAAATTAAGACTAAGGGCTGGCTGCGATCCTGAGCTTTCAGTATGGGCTGTCCTCCAGCTGGCTCTTAGGTCCTAAACTCTTCTAGGATGCCTCTGAGGTTGTTTGAGAACAGGCTTCAGCGATACAGGTACCACACAGCATGTTTTTGGAGCAGCAACACCATATTGCAGGCAGTGTCCTCAGGTGACGAGGAAGTTACCAGTTTCTGGTATAAACAGGCTCTTGCTTTCCTGAAAACTTGCTGTGGCAAACAAGACATTTACTACCCCGGTCAGCTTAGATAGGAAGTGCATGGGATTAGCTTCATTTCCGGTATGGCTTTGGCATTTACCTCCTTATTTCAATCTCACATTATCAAGTGGTACCACCTGAGACAAGTCAGAGCGTAGCCTCAGCCTGGGCGCTGCAGGAGGTTCGATTCCTGACGCTTCGCCCCGTTCAGCGCAAACGCAGCCCCGGGCGGGGGCTGGCAGCGGGCCCGTGTACGCATACCCAAGCGCGCGGTAGTGCTGGGGGAAGCCGGCAGCGCTCCACTAGCAAGGTCACTGTGTTCAGCTGGATTTGCTAGAGCTTTTCTCCCCTGCCCCCCAACGCAGGGAACGATCTGTTTAGCACTCTTTACCTCCCCAAAGTGGCCACAGTCACTTACCAAAGCAGCTCCCGTACAAAGCAGCTCCTTTATGTGCAACAGCATGTGACCTTTTTCTCTCCTTTAACACGGACGTGACCTGATGATCAGCATTCCCTGGTGAAGAGATGTTTTGCACCCCACGAAGTAAGCTGTGTCCCCCAAGACATCCTGCTTCAGTGACAGAATATTTGCACGTTCACATTTACCTGTGTATTGTAGTCCTAGGAAGCATAGGCAAAAAGGAAAACCAAAGAATTGCAGAATTTTTTTATAGGATTTTTCTTCTAAACAGTGACTCACAGAGATGGCAGTATTTTTTAAAAAAGTGTTGTTCTTTAAATAAGACAAACATACCAAATTTCAGTTTGTTCCCTTTCTTATCTAACTAACTTTAGCAACATTATTCATACATAGTGTCACTCTGGGGCTTAACTCAGCTAAGGTGCAAAAAACTCAGGCAGTGGTTCTGCACGCGCTGCACGACCAGACACGTGCAGCCAGGCTCCACTGACAGACGGAGCCTGATGTGGTTAGACTTACCCAGAGAGCACCAGCCTCACCAGAGCCATATAAGCATGAGCTTTATAATCATGTAAGAGTGAGCTGCATATACATGATACATCACTGGCCCCTGGAGCAGCTCTCGTGTAAACAGCAGCAGCCACTTCACTGAGAACGGAGCCTTTCACCCAAGTCTGAGCTGCCTTAAGGAGGCACCTGGCCATCTAACCACCCCTCTGTTGACCAAGGAACACCGCGTGCGACTGCAGGACAATGTCCTGCTGCCACTCGGGGCAGGCTGTGCACTGACTTAGGGGTTCAATGGTTTGTATTCATGCACCTGGTACAAGAACCAGAGCCAAGTTAAAGGAACTACGTGGAACAACTCTAGCATAGCCTGCAAGGAAAAAGCAGCCCAGCCCTTCCGTATTTCTTCTCTTAAGCTGACAAATTGCAAATACTGTGTCTCCTAGGGAGAAGTCTCCACTTCCCCCCATACCAGCTGAGACACCTGATTAAAAATGTATTTTTATTTCGAAAATAACAGTGCAGAAACTGAATCACAGGATTATATTCCTCAACTGCATTACACAGACCCAGACACCAGTGAATCATTTGACACTATGGTTTGAAGCCACAGGTACTTTGGTACAACAAAATGACATTAACATTGGTAAGCAAGCACCACGGTCCATCAAGGGGCATATATAATAAAAAATAGTATTTGCATTCAAGATAGTTTCAGTCACATTCATATCACTAGGCATAACACAGATCTGTTGAAGACAAACATAAAACATGCTTACAGCAGCATAACAGAAGGAAACATTTAAAAGATAATTGATACAGTAAAATGTTTAGTGTTTATCTGAGAGATATCTTAACGAAACCCAAGAACAATTTAACTTCCATAAATAAGCTGTTAGATACAATAGGCTTCTCTTAGTATACAGTGCGTCCATTAAGCCCTATTGCACAATGAGGGTCAACAACTTTAGGTTATGCTTGCTAAAGTTATGTTTTAAATAGGTAACGGCATGGAATAAAAGCACATAGCAAAGAATCACTACCACCCTTGCCCTGAACTAGTTAAAATAGAAATAATAATAATAATGATGATAATAAAATAGAAACAGATCTGCCCAGCACCCAGGAGAATGGTTCTGAGTCAACAACATCCTACAGAAAAAAACAACCAAAAAAGAACCTATCCTGTTCGGGTGAACGTGTGTGTGCACGTGTGTGCTGTGGGGAGCGGGGACTGGTCTTTAACAGCAGAAGAATTACAAGGGACAGGAAAAAACTGGGAGAATTTGGCTTCCTACTTGCAGATGCCTCAACAAGTCTCAGCAGTCAAGTAAAACTGTTCGTTTTAACATTTTCAGAGTGGCATCAGTTACAACACCTTTTTTTTTTTTCCTTTTCCTTTTTAAGATCAGAGCATGGTCTGAAACTCCTGCTGCGTTCACACCTGCACAAAAATAGCAGCCACTTGAGTTTATTTTTATGCTTGCTACTCTTCTTTGCTTGTATACACGCATACAAATTTTAAAACTTCAGCTCTAGACAGATACTTTAGTTTATACCTCAAGAGGCTGAAGATTAGTCACATCCACAAATTGAAGCAGTTCTAGGAGATAAAACCTCTTACCTTAAAACAGAGTCCCAAATAGTTGCTATTCAGAGGTTATCAAAATCATATATAGCAGAGCTTTTACCAGAGTTTCTTACGTGGTCCAATCACCTACAATCTAAATATATGCATGACAACCCTTTACACATTCAAAACGTTGGGTAAGATTTAGCCTTCGGAGAACAGCTTAAGGCAACTGGTTTTTATAAAGCTACCACGATGGCAAATGGCAGCGGCTCTCAAACGCTGCTTTTGCTCCATCACACCCCACGCCAGCGCCGCCTGCATCAGAGCAGCCGGCACGTGTCCCCTTCTGCCCTTCGGCCTCTGCCTTCATCGAGAGCATGCTTCAGGCACCCAGAAACCCCCCTTTTCTTTTAGGGGAGCAAATGCCTTTTGCCTTGAGACCATCTATAAAAATCCACTGACAGCAAAGGTTATGGAGAAGTATAGGAGGAGCTGGTGGGAAGCGGCGGGGAAGGGGCCGAGCAGCCTCCGCCGCAGAGCGGGGAGAGGAACTGCTGCTCCTGTGCAGGAGCTGGAGCCGGAGCTGCCGGGCAGCCGGGGCAGAGCGCAAAGCGTCAGCGCCAGAGCCCTTCATTTGGGAGAGGCGCGCTAGAGCGCGAAGAAAAGACGCATTCAAAGCTGATCACAGATAAGTCTTCCGTAAAATGGAAGCAGAAGCTGAAGTGACTGCGAAGCCCAAGACTGCCATACGCAACGTGGCGTATTCCAAACTCTGCCGTTCGGCCGTTTCCCGGCCCGGGCAGCTCCTACCGCTGCAGCCGCTCAGGATGGGCGGCATGGCCACGCGCGAACACCGGCCTTGCCAGGAGCTGCCGCGAAGCACATGCTTAAGCCTCTCACAACCTTGCATCAAAGACTACTCTCCTAGTATCTTACTGTTGATGCAATAATTTTCTTCATGGTTGGACAATATTAAATCACATCTGTATGTTCATGCAATAGGTACTTTTATGCAGTTCTTTACTTCAGGACATTTTAATGATAGTTTTTTTGCCCTGGCAATGCCTTCTTTCTGCACAAAGATGCTCCAGACCCAGTTCAGTCAAGCACTGGCAAAGTGGGCTGCTGGTGAACACTCGCGGGCATTTCTAGGTCGCATCTCTAAAGGCCTGGCTTTACCACCTCCTTGGTCAGCGCGCAGCACTGCTCAGCTCAGCAATACCACACACACACTGCACAGCAAGGCCTACGGCAACAGGGCTCGCACGGGAGAAACGGAAATAAGGTAACGCGTTTCTAGAGGGACACAAAGAGACACCTTGAGAAACCACTGCCTGCACTGAAGTATCATAGCAGCTTCCCTCCCTCTCCAGCAACGTGGTGGGATATTAGCTGTACTTCTGCTCAAAAGCAAATGCTTAACTTCTGATCCAACACTGTATAATCAAACGTTGCAATAGCAGAATTCAAGTTCTACTGGGAAGAGTCGACGCCATATCCTATTTGATATACCAAGGTAAAAGCAAATTCATTTTCTAGGCTGGTGTCCTGGAAGAATTTATATGACAGAGCATGTTGAATGCTTCAAGTCATGGGAGTGCAAAAAAGATGAAGACGGTAGGCCACGCTGCTCCAGCGAGGGATACATTCAAGAGTTCAAAACGCAATCAGAAGAACTAGAAGTAGCGAACAAGCGCGTTGTGCCGAGACACCCAGCTTTACTCACTTTGTAATAGCCTTGACGCGAGACTGAACTACCCACGGCATTAGGGCTTCACCTGTGCTGCACGGCCCGGGCACCAGCAGAGCTCCAGTGACTCACCGTCTGTCCACCTCGGCGCACTACGGAGCAGGAGAAGCTATGTACGGGGGATCTACTGCAGTGGAGGAAAGCCCTGCAGACAGCAAGTGGTTAATGCTCAGACCTGGCAGAGTGTTGCAACACGTACGATAGAAAAGTTCCTTTCTGTAAAGCTTGACTGTGTAAGACCTTATCTGTGAGTAGCCCAGGTAGAGTGTCCTCTGCTGCAGTTACCGCTATTTCCAGGATCTCACATACTGGCCCTGAGTCACCCGTTTGGATGAAGAAGGGCTGCAGGTGCTTGGCAGATGGTCGCTGAGGGCCGTAACACCGTGCAGGAAGACAGACGGACGTCTCCGCGTGGATATACGTCCACCAGCTGACTCACATTCGCATGTGGAACCCACCGGGAACAGCTACGGAGAATAACTGGCGCAGGAGTGGAGGTGATGGTGGAGGGGGGGATTTTTAATGAGAGTTTGTCCTCTAGGTTTTTGCAGGGAAGGTTAATCTAATAAACAACGAAGCAATTACAAGCCATTTAGAATCACTTAATATGTTCCCCTTCATACCTCAAAGCTACTTGGAAAAACTTGTAGCACCTACCAGGATTAGAAACATTTCTCTTCCTTTCCTCTAAACTAAGTTTTGATGGCAAAATCCATTTAAGATGAAAGTTTCATGAGCTTTCACGGATTTCTTTTTTTTAAGCACAGAATAATAATCAGCATTGCTTGCGTCTGCACCCATATAAATACAAAGCAAGCAATGGAGTTTTTGCTGCAGCCATTTCCCCGTAGCTCCTAAATGGATCCCTCAAGCGATACTGCTACCGCGACAGCCACGAGCTACGTCCATCTCCAACACCGGGACCTTTCTGAAACCAGCCCTCAGGGAGCAGAGCCATCTGGGACCTCGCTTCCCGTTTTGACAACTTACAGTCACTGAAGTTCAGTGGCAAGATCAGGAGAATCTTTCCTCTATAGCAAACCGTTCTGTAATTTTTTTTCTTCTTTTTGCTATTACTATTTTAAGAACGCTAGTTTCATCAGATAAGGAGATAAATGGAAGCAACTGAGCTTCATCAAGGTGCCTTGAAACAGTGCCAGGTTTAGGATTTTCCACACCTTTATAGGAACCATCTGGCTATTGCTGAAGCTACCAAGATCACTTCAAGCTTTGTAGTAACTTCTGGACAAGCTTAAGCTGCTTTGAGAAATACGTTTTTTGTTGAGCGGCAATACTTTAGCGTTCTTAGCAACCTTTCACTCCTGTTCAGTGGACAAAAACCTGATGCCATGAAATGAGAGATTTCTTTGAAAGTGAGACAGGAAACTTCTCAGTTCATCATTTTCATGAATCCAAGAGATATTACAAAGTGAGTATTTTTTTTTAAATTATGCATAGGTTAGATGCTACACATCAAAATAAAGGATACAACTTCACTTCAGAACACCCCCCGAACTTCCAGTCCCTAACCTAAGGGACCTATCTGAGCATCACTCCGCTTGAGTATCAGTCTGCTTGTACCTTCTGCCTGGGAAATCATCCATGGACTGCTACAGCAGCTTTGGCCTCTCTTGAGGTGCTAGGGCTTTTCACAGCCTATAAAAGGACGTGTATTAGAGCCGGCTGTATAGTATTCCCTATATGTAGCCTTTACGTATAGCTTATCAGTTATATCACCTTTACAGTCTGCAAATCAGATTTCTGTACCGGTCCAGTAACTCGGTTACCCACCCAGTGAGCCTGCTCCTATGGGTGTACCATCTGAGCTGTTAACATGCCAAATCATCACCTAAACATCATTTTATGATCTGGGCAGAAAAATCCGTTGTTCTTTCACCAAAGTAGCTGGTAAATTCTCAATTTCTGGGAAACACCTAACCATCTTAGGAGCTTGCTGTTCACAAAGGTTGCAATTCTGAATCAATTCAAAGCTGAAAACATTGTGGGACTTTACATTGAAATAAATGAAAGTCGACAATCCTGCCAACCCAACCAATTTAACTTGACTTTTTAATAGAGTCGTTCTTTCTCCCAGTCTGCTCCCTTCCAAGTGACAGCAGCGTAAAGCACAATAAACACTAATAGACCCTTAACTACCAGCTCCATAAAAGCAGAACTGCTATTCTACGAGATAGGACAGGGCAGACTAATCAATATGCTATAATTTGATTTCAAAAATGATCCATAAGTTTCCATTTCTTTAATTTTTCCTCTACTTGTCTTTGCTTGTAACAAGCTATTTGCTGTTTCATTCGATTTTTTTACTTTCATCTGTAAAAGACCTCCTTCACATTTTACCCTTCTACTGTAGCAAACTAACAGGCTATTTTTTATCCATTCCTCTGAAATATCTGCAAACTTCTGCACTACATTTCCATCTCGAGGCAGGCATACTTTGGAAGCCTGTCATTCCAAGTCCCCACCTCACCGTTTTCCCATGTTGCCTCTTGTAGAGAATATGAGAAAGTTTCTCTCTGTTGAAAACCTGAACGTACTGAGGCCCCCCAAAATCCACAGTGAGTAACTTCTTAGTGATTCCCCCAGCGTGACCAATGAATTTACAGTCCTCTTTCAGACAGTGCAAACATTCACAAGCTCTTTCCCTTGTCCCACCTGGGATATGCAGTTATCTGAAGAAAGAAAGAAAAAGGACGGTTTCCTTATGTGGGGGAAGGGAGAAAAACTATTTTTTGCTTACGGTGAGATTCAGAAGATGCTTCACAAAATGCATCTTTTCTCTTTTTCCATAGATTGCGCTCTTTTCTTTTTAAACTGTCCCTGCAGCGTGAGAATTCCTCTCAATACTTTTTCCTGCAACTCTCCAATCCCTGCTTGGATTATTGGCAACAAAAGTGGCGTTGCACAATTCCCTGATTAATTTGTTAAAAATTAAATCCCTTTCTTCCTCCCCTCCCCCCCCCAAACCCAAAAGAGACACACACACCCCACACACCCCCAACTAACCAACTTATCAGTGATTCAGTCAGGACAGATTCACAGCATTGCTTACTCTGTGCAAGTAGTAAAGTTTTTTCTTAGTAGGCCATATAAAATCTTCTGTACGCCTTAGAAAATGCATGGTCCCTGATGTAGATCAAGAATTATAAAGAAACAGGAATCTGTGGAAAAATGGCACAGACCTAGAAAACCACCCACTTCCATTTTAATTTCTATATCCAGTTTATATAGATAATAGGTTCCTTCCCTCCTTTTTTAAAAAAATAAAGCAACTTTCCTCTATTCAGTATCCTGATCACATGTAAAATAAAGATGAGGGCTGGAGGGGAAGGGAGTGGGAAGGGGAAGAAAAGAGGGGAGAATTTTCATGAAAATGGCACCTTTCAGGAAGAATTATTTCAGCACAAGAGCCTCACTGAGACACAGGTTTTCGTTTTTAAATCAGTTCTTTGGAGAAAAAAAAATGCACAATCCCAATAAAACAACACAACTTTGCTTCTGTGCATGGCTCAACAGAGCAGGTTTGGATTTGGTGGTAAGTCAACCGTTTTCTGATGAAATATTTTGATTGGTTCTCACAGTTTAGAGGTGAAGTCTAGCAGGCACACTTTTTCGCCTCCGGTTTTGCTGAATCTAGCTTTCCCGAGCTTCCCCCGTTGGCGGTGTCAGAGACTTGCGTCTTGTCCACGCACTGCTCCATGCGTTTCATTATCAAGTCCAGGAGAGTGTCCACAGCCTTCTCCACGTTTTGTCCAGTAGCAGCACTCGTTTCAAAGTACGGTATGCTACAACGAAAATGAAAAGTTTTGTTGGGAAGACTTTTTAAGACGGTTGAGACTGAACTCTCTGTAATATCAGTGATGGTTTTGGTGTTAATGAGAGGAATCTGACAGATTTGGACTTCTGGTTTGCCTGGATACTATTTCCCTTCTGGGCAGAGCCAAAACTCCTGTTCCTATTACATGGTAATATTAGGATATAAATACTAAAAAGCAACATTAAATTGCAAAATTTGTCCTGGCATTTTGACTTTGAACAGTGAAAAAATAGCTGAAAAAATCCTGCAGGTAACTAGAAGGTCTACTGGGAAGTGAAACCTAGGTCTGCATTTACAGCAAATTTCAGGGACCATGGAGTATATCCTACCATTGCAGACCTGCAGGGTTTCTCCAGCGGGAATACTTTACTGTAGGTAAAGTTTTCACACCTTTCTTGGATACTCTCTAGATACAGAATCTTTTCAGATCAGCTTAGTCTCTCACATGGAAGTTTTTCCAGGCTTCTGCTCGTTGCAGCTGCCTTCCAAAAAAAGTCCTTCTGTTTCCACTAATTTTCTTTCACGACAGGACTGCTGCAGTAATGCAGTGAGGTCACGTTAGTGCCACCTTCCTATTATTCTTCATGCCTTCCGACTCTAGCAAGCATTAAATCTTAACACTGAGTGCCAGCTCTAGCGGAACAATAAAACACAGCCAGACACTTGAGCGCTTACAGCTCACCTAGAGCCCAACCACGTGCCCCAGGAAAGATATCCCTCCCAATATAAATCAGTCCGCATGCCACAACTTGCAGCTCCTGCACCTCTCACTTGCACCTTCAGTAGCACTCAGCCTAGTACAAATGCCAGCATTTGCCTGTTCCAAAACCACCAAACTTTATTCATTTTTGATATATGAGAACCTACCCAGCTCCAGTGCTTCCCTGCTCACTCAGAACTCTGCTACCTGTGAAGAGCCTCTGCCAAAACACAATTTGAAAGCCCCCATAGGCTATATGAGCCATTTATGTCCATTATTTTAAAGCCATGCTCATTTTTCCTATCATGCCATCGTGATCTAGATGTTTTACGGTTTTGCTTGCTGGTTTCAGCCAGCTCACTGGCTGGTGAAACAAAGTTTGCTTATTTAAGTTCACCAGAACGAATCTGCTATTTAGCAGATAGGTACAGCTTTTGCTATTTAGCCCTCAGTGAGAACCTGTCTATTTATAAGCACAATTTAGCTTAGGTGTAGCTGTTTCCGTTCTGAAATCCCATTTGAATCCAAAAGACTGCCTTCCAATCCTTCTTTTTTAGCAGAGAGGACTATCAATTGCTCCAGCACTTCCACTGTATAAACTGGCACAAGCTAACTTTCCAGTGTCACTGACCTCCTTACCTGCCTGTAGAAAAATCTTACTTTTAAGAGTACTAGGTCTGATTTGCTTATTACTCCTCACAGTCTCTCAGGCAGTCTTATGCCGCTGGCCCCATCCTCTGTGAGCAACCCCCACTGCCTAGTAAAGGTGATTAAAGCAAAAAAAATACATTCTTTTTGCCCAGGTAAGGAGACAGCACTATTTACTAACTACAATACAAGGCCAGTTCATCCAGTATCAGGACAGCCTGTAAGTGATATGTATTACTGCAAAGAAATGTAGAAGTGCGCATTTGCCCCTGGAATACTCTGTCCAAAGTCCTTGGGGCAAGCCAACATCCCAAGACTGTAGTTTTCTAGTCAGAGTGCTTCATTTCAGCCATATTATTCATGTTGCAATATTTTAGCAAAACTATTATACAGTGACTTTGCCTTCTACTTATTTCCTATCCAAACAGGTTGATCTGAAAGTGTGACAGGTTGGATATCACTATAGAAGGTGCACACAGGATACTGCAATACCTACAAATCTTAAGAGTTTATAAGTATACTTGTGACTGCCTCTAGTCAGTCATCACCTATACCTACCACCGTTATTAACTAAATTTAGCTCCTCTCATAATTTGCTTACCCATATTTGTCCGCCAGGTCTTTTGCTTGCCTTTCATTTACCTCTCTTTGGTCTGATAAATCAGCTTTATTACCAATCAACACTATATCTGGATTCTCACAATATGCATTGGCTTGCAGCTGACCTAGAAGGAAAAATAAACTGGAGTTTAGAGAATGCTGGAAGTTCCTTAAAGCCTAAGATCGTTGATGATTAAAGATACCTGAAACAATTCTCTTTCCTCCTGTCCACCTTGAAATACCCCAGGCTACGTAACCGTTTCACACCAAACATTTCTTTGTCATACTTCTACTCATTAAGGTGAATTTCAAAATAGGAAGCGGAAATGGTAGTAGAAATGGTACTAGAATTTTTTTTCCCAGTATTTATTTTACCAACACATGAAAAGGCTTAACTTCAAAGTGTAGTAAATATAGTGCTTTAACCTAAAAAATGAGCATACCAACAGGCCTCCAGTAAAGAAGAAAAGAAGAGAACTGTGCCCTCCTGCCAAACCTCCCCGAAAACCTCCACCAGCCAGAACTCTCTTATTCAGTAAGACCCACAAGGACATTGTGGAAGGATATATATATATGTATGTATATATATATAAATAAAAGCATTCCACACCAGCTGCAAATACATTTCTTCAGAAGCCTGCAACAAAATCCTGATGCTTTTTTTTCTCTTGGGTATACTCATTGGCTTCAAGACAGTTTTTCCCAGTCGAAGATCCAGGCACAAGTACTGCCCAGAGCTTCAACCTTTTACTTTGTACCTTCACCCTTTTGTTTTGTACGTAATTGTACAAAGCCATTTACTTATACTTGCCTCGATCTTGAGGTGACCGACTTGAAAAGTTGCAGTATACATAAAAAATTAGAGACTCAACTAGGTAAGCCATCGAATGTGATGATGGCAACGGGTTAGGGGAGGAGGGAACCGCTGAAGAAGAAACACAGCTACTAGGTAAAATCCGATGGAGCTGTTTTCACAAAGCTGTTTTGGATTCCCATATTATCCCCACGTAGACCTGCAGCTCATCTAGCTGGAAATGTACTGGCCTCTGTCCTTACAGTGCTCCAAAAACCCTCAATTAAAAACAAACTTTGGGAATTGAACCTTTGTTTCACTTTTAGCCCGGCCCTTGTCCCAAGAAAAGCTGCCAGCGACTGCAGATGCAAGCTGTAATTCCATGATTCAATAACCAGAGCTCTCTGGAAGTGGCATTGGCCTTGCTAAGGGTCACAATATGTCTGGCTGTTCAGAGTCTGAAAGCAAACTCTGTGCAGGCTTCCAGACAAAAACCTCAAAGCTCAATTTTAATTAAACCTCAAGGCAGACAGGAAGGAATTGCATCCTGCTTTACTAATAGAAAACACACCATAAAACTAACAGCAATATCAAGAGTACAGTTTCCAAGCTCCTGTGTATTAACTAAAATATGAGGTATGCTCGAGGAAGTGAAAAACGCCATGAATTTTCAAGAGGTCATAGATTTAATTGGTTGTACCAAATCCAAACAAGATTACCAAGTATATGCCCAAAATAACCTACCATGAAAAAGAAAGGGTGTTCACCTTTCAAATGTGATGAAGCTTTTACCCTAAGTCACAGGCCTACCCTGTCCATGACAATTCAGTGCAGCCCGAGTAAGCAATAGGAAGGGGCAATGCTCCGCCAGGCTGCGATGCACATCCTCCATCTACGGCAGACTTTTGGTTTCAGCGGTGCATGCAACAACGACAGATCATCTCACGTGCATCCCAAAACCCAGCAAGAGCAAGTGTGTTTTGCAGCACACAGGCCGCAAGTACCCCATTTATGGCTACACTAGACATAATTCCTTTCTTTGATTGCTTTTCAGTTCACAGTGACACACGTAATGACACCTAGCAGCCCAAAATACACAAGAAAGCTTCAGGTCAACCAATACAGGCAAGCTCTACAGTTCTACTTACTCATCCAATTTCTGACATTTAAGAAGCTCTGTTGACTGGTGAGATCAAACATTAGTAAAAAGCCCATGGCATCTCTGAAAAATGCTGTGGTAAGACTTCGAAATCTGAAGGAAGGAAAAAGAAAAGACAAGGTAGCTCTATTAATACAAACTGAGCTCAAAGGTTCTAGGTAAACACATTTTTGGCAAGTCTTAATTGAGTAAAGGAAAATGAGAGAGAGCGTAAAGCTTTTCTGAATCATTTGTGCAAAAATTCCATTAAAATATTTTGAAATACGAAGAGCCTGTATGATTTAGTGGACATATGTTCCCACGGAAGCAAAATCCATGACCTTCATCTTCGTTATGATGTATCACATCAGTCGATAGTTCTTAATCAGAGTGTGTTAGTAATCTACCAGAGGAAGCTTACATGTAAAAATATAAACTTTGGCGGTGACTAATCTATTGGTTCAAATTCTGCCTGTCTGATTTAACTGAAAAAACTCCCAGGGAAGGGGGAAGGGGGGGAAAGAGTGCAGAAAAGAAAAAAGAAGCAGAAGCATTTAATGCGTCACCAATCACAGTGATAGAAATGGATTCAGCTGCCGCGATGACACACGCAGTCGATGGATGCACATTGCCTAATACAGCAAGAATTAGAGAAGGCAGCGAAGGAAGAGTAGATGGCTACTCTCAGGTTTTTGACTGTTCAGGGCGAATGTCTACTGGGAAACTCAGCTAAAAGGGGAATGTAACGTTATTTACAGGGTACGCATGCACTCTGTAAATGGACCTGAACGAAACATTTAATAAGTCTGCATTCACAATTATATGATTTATAGCCTTCTTACAAAGCCATGAAACTGGATGAAACTACAGACCATGAAACTACAACCTTGTTTGTTACAAACTACAACCAAAAGGTCACAAACCTGTTCAAATTTGACACATGAAGAAAATCCAAATAATTCAAGACTTTCACAGAGTGCTTGTAAACTGTACAACAAAGCTCTGACACCCTATTTTTTTTACATATATATTTTTATATATTACAGGGAGCAGACACCTCACAAAACATGACCATGTGACATGACCACGTGCGACCAATCTCACACAATCTAACAGAACCCAAACCTGTAACTGATACTTTACAACACACATCCACGAAAATTAAAACAAAAGCTCTCCACAGCAGCATGTCAGATATCTGACACGTATGTTTAGGTTTTTCTTCCCAGGAAAAAATAGTCTCAAAATGTTTAACTTCTTTTAGAGGCTGTTTCTTTATGTATACACAAATAGTGCTTGAGGATAAGAGGGAGAGACCCGGAGAGCACACTGCAGCCTCCTCGCGCTCTTCGCACAGCCCAGCAAGCCCTGCCACGCGACATGAGCTCGGCTTCCTTTGGAAACCTGCAGGCTGCCTCCTCTCTCCTCTCCTTCCTCTCCTGCAGGTGAATGCTTTAGTCTGCCGCTCTTCAGGCGCTAACACACCGCAGAGAGATGTGAACTGTATTTAAGTCTCTTGCCGACAGATGACATCAGGAGTAATGTGGGGCAACCACACGCGCTACGCTAGCAAAAGCCGGTGCATTTGGTTGTGCAGAACCGCCAGGGGAAGCTTAAGAAAGCAGCATATGCAGTTCCCCCTTTAAAAAATAATAGGATCAAAAACTCAGGAGAATAGGATAGGTAGGTAAGTTATACAATCCCTTCCAGAGGAGATTAAGAACATATTATGAAGCCAAAAACCAGTACAAAACAAAAAACCCAGTCAATGAACCAATAACCCACAAGTGCCAGAAATGAGAGGGCTGTGCTGTCCTGAGGCCAGGAAGAGACTGCTTTAAATTCCTTCCAGTCCTACTTTCTAGATTCTCTGGTCACTGTACCAAAGCCACGTCTGGAAAACTTTATTTCTGACATATATGTTTGGTGTCCCAAAATAACATGATTTTTGAGGGTTTTTTTTTTCCCCCTCAACAGGTTAATGGTTTCTTCAGAAATGTAAAAAACTTGATTTCCAATGAGCTGTATGGAACTGCTGAACTCATTACCTTTCCTGTCCGGCTGTGTCCCAAAGCTGGAGATGTACCTTAAAGGCTTTTCCCGGAGATCCATTTGGTCCTCTGCTATTGTAAACCTAAAGGAAGAGGCAGATCAGTACATCAGTAGCGCTGACACTGAAAGCCGTCGCTTGCATCACGGTCTTTTTTATGTTTTGTGCGGGAACTAAGCAACAAGTAAAGAGGAAAAGTTCAGTCCTTAACTTAAAGCTGACTCTTACTACTAAAAAACACTTCAGAGGGAGGCTTGTAACAACACTTAAAAACCCAGAAGCCATATGAAACGTCTATGAAAGCTGCCCTGTAAGACAACTTGGCCATAGTCAGTACTTCACATGAGATCCAATTCTGTAAAAGCTGGTATATCAGGGTGCTGAGCAAGCTTTCTGCATGCAGCTTCATTGCTGTTCCTATGAATTTTATAGGCGACTGACAGGATTAACCTCTATTACAAAAAAACCTATTTTCTCTTCATTAATTTCTGTTCGACCTTAACGACTTTCTTACTAACTGGGATTGCAAACTCATAGTGCTTAACAAACGGCACTTTTGCTGGGGCTCAATTCGTTATCAAAAAGAAAGTGTGAAAATTAACTGATATACTTAAAGGCAGTGGGAGAAAAGTACATATGATCTGGTTTTGTTGTCTGGGTTAGTCCAGCAGATTCTTCGCAGTTTTTAGAAGCAGGCAAACATAGCTCTTGCGTTTAGGTCAAGACAATATGGATTTTATGGACATGGCCTTATCCAGAGGCTCCGCTGGCCTTCCCTGGGGACGTGGAATGCCTCTTCACCTGCCCTCCCCGGGCTGCAAAATACAGCATCGAGTTCTCCTGCCCAAACAAATCAATAGTAATTGGGGGTTGGATTAGATGACCTCTGGAGGTCCTTTCCAACCCAGATTATTCTATAGACTTGTTTAAATTGTTGCAATTTCAGCACATAGCTTCCAACTGCAACGCACTTTTCTTTGCGGCAGGTGCCAGCTCTCAAAATCAGGAATGCATCGATGCATCAACCACACCGAGTTTTGTAAATTAAATAGGTTTGCTGGGGCATCTTCCTGTAATATTTAGCAAAGTAAACAGGGAATCACATAGGGTCACTTTTTGAAGTGACTTTTATACAACAGAAAACCACACATTTAACCTTTAAAATCTCTTTCTTAAGAGATAGTTTATTCCAACAGACCTTCAAGAAGTTTCAAAGCTGGTAAAATTTCATGTAAGACATAGTTTCTCCCACCCTTATAAAACATCCTACCCCCAAAATATATTGTAATGGAAAAATTACTGAAGAAATCTGACCACAACCTTTAGCAGAAAAGTTCAACCCTCTCGAACGAATCCGGCGTCCAGGTTCAGAGCGCTTTAATGAGCCTCTGAGCTCTGAGTAGCTACGGAAAGAGCACGCCAGCAATTGGCATGTTCAGACATTTCTTTGCAATAAAAATAAGCGTTAATATTTTACTCTTATTACCTCAGTGGAATCTAACAGCGAGGAGAATGAACCAGACTGCAACTTGTGCATCATGTTTAACTGGCCTGAACTTACCTAATGCTGAGTCTGAGCAATTTAAGACAAAATCCAGATGCAAGGCTCTTTTATTCTACCTAAGGCCTAATGATTAATTTTCTGGTGCTGCAGAACTACAACCATTGCATTTTAACTGGCAGGTTCCCGAGGGACCTGAACACACCTAACGAGTGCCCTGACTGGAGCATGTGCAGATATGCTGACACGGTTCACACAGGGGACCAAGAAACACATAAATTACACCTGGACCCCCAAAGGGCGGGGGGGGGGGGATATTGCCAAGACATTGGATTTTAGTCAACTATTTCAAAACTGGGAAATGTTTTAATAATAAATATTGTGAATGATTTTTAGGTCTTACATTAACCTGATGAAGGGCTGAAAAGCACTTAGTTTCGTTCAAAATAAATAGTATAAAGTTTTGTCAGAGCTGCAGAGTTATTCTCAGGCAAAAGGATTAGCTTTTAGCACGTTTCCCTCGCCAGGCTGAACGGCTCTAGATAAGCCGTGGGTCTTACGTGGTCCTTACACCCGTTGAGTCACCTCGGGGTTGTCAAGACTTACGAACACTTTTCACGCAAAATTCTTGAAGTATTTCATGTAAGTTAAAAAGAAGCAAATTTAAACAGGTCCCCGTCTTTGAACTGGGGAAGTATTTACAACTTTTATCAAGGAAATGTCTAAAATCATTGTCCAGGGTCTAATATCTTTCATTTTTTATGCTTTCACTATTTAAGCAAAGTACAATTGTTACTATCAGAAAGCTGAATTTAAACCCTGTATTTAGCCTGTATCTGTTAGGATCTATGAACAAATATATTAAAATTATAATTATTATTAATATGCAATTAGATTTAATTAATTAAAATACAATTAAAATATAATTAATTATTAAAATATATTAAATTAAAACAAAGCAAGTGTGCTTCCATATCCACGAAAAAAATCCAGCTGACAATACACAAGACTCATCTCCTATTTAGAGTCAAGAAACAGAAGCGCTGCAGCGCCCGCCGGCACCCCGGTACGACGTCCGCCAGCCCTAACGGGTCTCCAGCCTTGCTGCTGCTCCGCACTCGGGGAAGCGGCACGGTGCAGTTGGCAAAATTATTTCCTTTCCTACCTTGCTATGCAGTCTGAAGCCTCTGCACTTCTACCGCTTTCCATCCTTTCTATTTAATTACAAGTTTTGGGGCTAGAGTTATTTCTAGACGCAAACAAATCTCATTCACCAGCATCATGTGACCCTGCTCTTGGAAAGATCCTTTAATAACAATATACACTAAACCAGGGTACCATCAAACAAGAGGATAAGGATAACAGCATCTTCCCCTTTTACCCCATTCCTAATTAGGACTTGTTTGAGCCAAAAACTAGACCAGGAAAAGCATCATCAATACAGGTTTTACCCCACAGTAAGAGAAGCAATATGCATTTACATGAAATTTGTTCTCAACAATAAGGAATAAAGAAGAAAAAAAAATAGCAGACATTATTCACACGAGACAACTTACCACTCGTTTTTCCCGAAAGTCTATCCCTACTGTCGTGATGAATTTTGGATTAAATTTGTTATCAGTGTATCTGTACAGGAACGTTGTTTTTCCAACCCCAGAGTCTCCAAGGGCCAGGAGTTTAATCAGATAGTCATAGTCTCCATCAGTCATAGTGCTAATTTTTAGGAACCTATGCAAAGAGGAGAAAAAATGGATTTAAAGAGAACAAAATCCCCTTCCTGTTTGGTTTTGCTTCATTTAGATTTTTGTCCATTGAAATGCTGCTGCCTGTAATCAAGGTTGCAAGTTATGTTGGTGTACTTGCTAATGGAAAGAAGCAGTAAAACTCATAATTTCAGTTTAGCTGACATGTGTTAATACAATTTATACTTTCAATTTTTTAGATACGATTGGAAGCTTAGATTGACAGAGTTGGGGACAAAATTTTTATTTTTGTTCTGAATACTGCTGTAAGACTTTCTTTTAATGAGCAGATATGAAACACAGGGCTAAATCCTCCTGCTCAAACCATTCTGCATTTCAAGAAGAGAAATGCAGAAACAGGTGTGAAAAGGGAAACCCAGACGTGGCTCATGTTCTGGCCTGCAGCCAAGAGAAGTCCCCACAGACAGCTCAATATATAAAAATTCTACTCTTTTTCCAGATTATCTAGACTCACATCAGGGAAATTGGCCATGCTTTTACTTACTTCCAAGATGGGGTCTCTCCTACAAAACCACGAGCTATGGGATCTTCTCTGCACAATTTGGAAATTTTTGTTGTTCCTGACAACCACCTTAAGGATACGAAGGTACCAGTTTCTATTAGAGACGTGCTGTATCATCTGGAGGCTCTGTCACATGAAGCATTCCTTTAGACGGGGGGGTTACTCTCTGCAAAGGCTGTAAAATATTGCTGACACCATAAAAATGCTTTGGAGCCACTGAAAAGGTCATTAATCGTGTCACCATTTGGCACTGTCAAAGGACTGCAGTGGCCAACAGGCCATACCCCAAAGAGATGCCAGAAAAGGTGCTCTCTAGAAAAACTATTATTTTCTTATTTCAAAGGCAGTATTTCTATTCTAATTTGATCATGTACAAATTTAATAACAGTCTTCCCCCACCCTCAACCCCAACAAAATTTGAGTTAAGACACTTCTCTGCAAAAAGTTCACCTAATGTTTACCAATCTTCAGGGTTCTGCAGTTGAACAGAGGCAAAATTCACCCTGCGGTAAAGGTGAAGAGATGAAGTCTGAAATTTCAAGTGGCACTAACGGGAAGCAGGGATCCAAACAAAGCATTTAATAGATGGATTTTAGTTAGGGAAACTCTCTGGAAAAAAAGGAGAATTCCCCCCATCGCCGCAACTCTTAGTAGAGGTGCAAGTGAACCGTCCGCTCACTTTTTACGCGCACGAGGTGCTAATACGACAGTGCTGTTTCATCCGCCTGGCACGGGGCACTAACGCCAAGCAAGCAATTTTGACCCTCCCCTTCCAGTTTAACGTACTACTTGTTTTAACGAGAAATACACCTCTTCAAGATATCAGAGGCTGCTAAAACCAGTCTGACAAATGCCTGGGTGCTGTGGCTCCCGGGGCCCAGGTCCAGCACACAGGCCAAGCCAGGCAGCACACAGCGCTTTTCCTGCCACCCACGCGCACGTGTACAGCGCTCGCACAAACGCGGCAGCACGGTGGGTCTGATCCTGCTCTTCCTCTCCAGCCAACCAGAAGAAGCAGCAATATGGATCAGGTCATAGCTGTCCGCAGCCACCTGGCCTGTCCCGTAGCTCCTGGATGCTGGTCCTCCCACAGTCACAAGTACTCAGACCTCTCATCTACTTGCCAGCTGCCCAGCTTGAGGTTGGCCGACGTTCACATGCACACTCTTGCAACAGAGAGTGCCCCCAAGAAGACAGCCAGAAGAAGGAGTCAATGAGAACAAAGGGTTGACCATGGCGATCCAGGACAGGGCTCAGCCACACAAGCACACCGACCAGCCATCTCTTCACACTCCACCAGCTACTTTTATCCTTCCCCCCCCCCCCCTTTTCCCAAGTTTGGTCCTGCCCAAGCCACCTTGATCCCTCCTTTTCCTCACTCTTGGTCCTTCCCCTAAATGTCCCATAATAGGTCTCGCACATTTCCCAAATGCCCTCACAACACCCTGCAGTATGTTTGGCGTGATCCCCAAATGGTCTCCCCTTACATCCCGTAACGGGTGCTCTACTCCTGCAGGCAACAACCCTCTTCAGTTGGCATGGCTTTCTGGGGGGAGCGTTTCTTTGGGTGCCTCCTCTTGGTGGGTTTCACAGCAGGGACCACGGGCTAATTGCTCTCCCTTGATGGTTTTAGGAGTAGCCAGTTCGGCGTGCCCCGGTTTCACCGATCCAGTTACCCGTCCCCTCGTTCCTCCGCTCCTCGGAGGGCCCGTGTTTCGTGTGATCGGGTGTTAGTCACATAACCCAACACAACACTGAAAGACCAGACCGGCAAGGACCATTTTCAGAGTCCAAGCTCTAAACAGAATTAGATGAAATCATCAGTGCTATGTATTTTTATCTTGAAAGAAATATGTTTGTTCCCCTAAAAAAAGACTAATTAAAAAAGCAGAGTAAGCAATTATCCAAAGCTCGCTGTTAATAAAAAGGAAAGAGCTCAAATACAATTTATTCTCTAGTATAACCAGCTGAATGCACATCTGCCTCATTCTGTGAAGCACATAGTGAAAAACCACCCCCAATCCAATGCCGCAGATACAAATTGGAGGTGAAGAAGAAAGAAAAGCAGATGGCAAACCCGCAGCGTGGGTTCAGCCCTGTGCCTCAGTTAAGTTGCTTTTTTTATTGCAATTCAATTTATTTTCTGTAGGCCAGTAGTAACCACTTCAGAGTAGTAAATGTCCTCAAAGCCCCCCCAAAATGCTTACACGCATTCTATAGTAATTTTAGGCTGCTTTCTATATGCAGCAGTAAACAAGATCAGCGAAGCCTACCTTATTAAGCACTTGTAAAACAAACACACATCAGGGAGTTACAGGGTAACACAAATTCACACAAAAAGGAAAATCTTAACCAGATCTGCCAGGCCTGCTTCACGCCCCGAGCAGAAGTTCCTTGAGCCAAATACACGCAGTAGTAACAATTTCTGTGGGATTTTCACAGCCCCACACAACGGTCGTCTAGTTTTGCCGACCTGCCGAGCCAAGAGACACAATCTCTTTGGGAGGGAAAGTGTAGTAGAAATGAGGAACAATTTTCAACCTTTGGTTCTGGCCACCATGACAGCCTGGCCGTCTGCGAGAATGTTCAGCCTCCCACTAATGGGAACGTTCCTGCTCCCACTAACCCAGGAAACCCCGTATGCCAGCACGAACTACTCCAAGAATCACCCACAAAACATCCAATGCCAGGTATGCATCAAAACTATTTCCCTTTTAGGCATGACTTTTGCAATCAAATACAACTTTGTTGATTATTCTTAACAAATATTCTTAACTAATTTTGTGTAGAGGACATTCATCGGATTTTTTTACTGGCCTGGCCAAATCTTCCACCACAGCAGAAGAGCAGCCTTTCACCAGTTTGCTTCCCTAGAATTATCAGCGCTGTCAACATGCATCACTTTTTCTTGTTTTATTTGTTTATTTATTTTTTCATGCCTAGTCTCAGTCAATCTCAACTGGATTTAATCTGTAATCCTAGTGCTTCTACATTTGGAAAGCAAACTCATAATTAGCACTAGTGGGGATACAGCTCTCTTAACACATACGAAAATCAAAAATTAATACCTCTGAAATAAATACTCTTGGTATGCAGGACCTCCCAAGAAGAGGGCGATTTTGTTCCATCTCAGCATAAGGAAAAGGCACTACCCAAGGCATCCAGCTCTAGCAGAAGTCCTCATGTCTCGCCTCGGACCTGCTCAGGTCGCTCTATGATTTCCAGGCTAGTCACCCCGTCTGAGACAAGGACCATCACCACCAGCCTACTGGCTGCTTGGAAAGAGGGCAATTACCCTTCTTTCCTTTACCAACGTTTTCGTTAACGTGTCTTTCCCCAAGAAGTTTCAAACTTGATAGGCAAGGTGCTCTACTGGAGGAAAAAAAATAGAAAAACAAAGAGACAAAAACCCCAACCAGCTCTTAAGTGGTAAAAGCTGCTCTACTATGAAAATTGTGGCAAACTATGACTGTTTCCCTCTGGTCCCCTCCAATGAGACACTCACTGCTGTTTCAAACAAACCCCAAACTCCTTCCAATGACAGCCAACTCAATACTCGAGCCTAGCTCATGGAGCAAGGCAGGAACGCTTGGATTCAGGAGCGTAACGTCATGCTCCCTCCCCGCGACGGCTGGCTCCGCGGCCACATGAGCTGCCAGCGCTGGTCTCGGCTCTCTCTCGTCGCAAGAAAGCTGAAGTTCCCCTGGGCTGAAGGTGAAGAAAGCATCCCAGTTTTAACCCCACACACCACCGGCCTTCGAGGTCAGTGTTGTATTACCCTAAACATAAAACTCTCATTAGTTACTGTATTCACTTTATTAGTATTTGCTATGAAGCTCTACAGGGGATAGAATAGGGGACGTATGTAAGAAACAGAGCCATAAAGATATTTATTCACCCATATGAAATGCCTTGACAAGGAAAAGGTTGGAATTACACAAAACACAAGCTAGCTGACATTCTCTTTTACTTGGTTCTCAATATGATTCCAGGCTTTTGCTTTTTTCCAACATACAAATGAATATCCATTCTATTCAGATCTTTATATGGTGACTAATTACTGTGATACCAGCCCAGGAAACCCTGGGTCAAATTCCATTGACGAAAACTCCTATTTGTGTCAATACAAGTCCTTAATTTCCATCAAAATAAAATCTATCTTCTTGGGTATTTAAATTAAGAAGTACTGAGCTGCTTTGATTAAAATGGAGAACTAAGCCCATTTTGACCATCCTATATTTCAACAGCTTTAAGGACACAAGAGCTGGCTGAGTGCTGAGCAGTTTCATTGTACAACATTCATATCTTTGACAGATATAGTCACCCAGAGAGGCAGGACAAGCTTTTGAGAAATTTATCTTTGATGGTAAAGGAGTAAAGAATTTAGAGAAAAAGTCCCATCACCCGCCAGCTTTGCCCCGGGTGCCTTGCACTGCGCTCCACAGCGGAGGCCAGGGCACCGTCACCAAAATTAATTCACTACCTTTAACGCTCTCCAGAATAGCTCAAGCTCACCACAGGGCTCCACGCAAGCAGAAAGGGTAGCTCCTCCTCTTCATGTAGCTCATTAGAAGTCTGAGGATTATTAAAATCAAAATTTTTCTGGTCAACACAATAACTGTTCTTTGGATATTTCATTCAATAAATGGGAAAAAGGAGGGCATCTTGGGAAAAGATTTTTTCCCCACTTGACTGTATGAAATACTAATTTGAGACTAGGCACTAGTCCCAAACATCCATGTTCTTTAGAGCTGCAACTTCTCCTTGCCATGTAGCACACACATGCAAATGTGCAGAGATGAATATTCAGAATTTACTAGATCTGTAAACATTGAGCAAAATATACATCAGATTAGTATGATTAAAAAACTATTTTTATAAGTCTGTCACGAGGAAGCTCTTGGCACTTCTATTCCTAGCATCAGCTGCCTCTCCAGAACATTTCTGCACGTTTGGGCTCCAAATGCAGTCTAGTCTTTCCGCAGCTGCAGCGTTCACCAAAGCAGTCGCTCCCCGCCGTCACCACAGGAGACGGGCTGTGTGGTTCTCCTCATTCAGAACCGATGTCTTCTGGTGACACCACGCTGACTTCACCGTCTTCGTTCTGCACAGGGACGTGAAACCGTATCACACTACACAAGGGTGTTTTGTTCCTCCAAATTTGAATCCGAAGCCACCAAATAAATCCATCCCTGGCAAGGGGGAACAGCCAGCATGGTTAGCTCTCTGATGGAGATGGGAAGAGCACGCTTCAGAAAGAGCCGAGCATGCAGGGCTTTCATGGACCATGCCAATCCACTTCCATCACGTTTTCCTAAGCATCTTAACACTCGCAAAGCGCTTGTAGTTCAGCAAACTAAGTTCCTGGTCCACAGGAAATTTTGCCATTAAGATTTTAATTTTGCTTAGAATGAAAGAGTTAAAATTATTACTTATTACTAATAATTACTGTTAGATAAACATCTAAACTTGTTTTTAAATGTGCCTGTAATTAACTGGGTTTGACGATTCTGAATGTTTCCATTCGCTTTATGACAGACGTTAACTTAAATAAATAATATGTTCAATAAAAAACATACCCCATAATGTTTGAAACAAAGTTAGGTTCTTAAATGAAGTAGGTTTGCGGTTTTTCTTAAAGAAAAACAAAATTATTTCAAGACAATTTCTTTTACTGAAAATCTGCAAAACACTTCAAAATTTTCTATTAAAAAGTTATTAACATGGCATTTTAAGTAAAGAACAATATACTTTCTTTTACTCAACTCTAATTTTAAATGTCTCAATAGATCAAGCTACTGAAGAGAAATACCCCTGGGCTGCAATGAGAAAGTCTTATATTGTTCAGACAAAGCACCTCAATTCATCATTTTCCACGATGATATTGGAAAAAAAAGCCCTGTGCCTAACTTCTTCACTTTCAAGTCCCCACCATCTTGAGAGCATTTATGGGTCCGAAGCTGTAATACATCCTTTGCTAATTAATTTTGCTGCAAGTGTGTCACTGCTGCAGACCACCTACAGTGAGGACACCAACTGCACGTCCACGTCTTCTCCTGCTTTCTGTCTGGCAGGACAGAGTCAGCCTGGATTTTCTTCCACTTCTAGCCTGGACAGAAGTGCCCAGCAGCCATGGAGATCACACGCTCGCCGGCACGGCTGAGGGAGGTTTTTCCCAACAAAAATAGCAGTATCAGACACGTGGGTGACCAGAGCGGGGAGGATAACGTGGTAGGAGACAATCTCCCCCGCTAGCGTACGGGTTATCCCTAACCAAGGGTGGTCTTCTCCGGTGAGCGCACCAACCCCTTGCTTGAATCATCCTCCCCCGACAGATGGAGCAAGGCCAGCAGGACCTGTGAGACTAAGCCTGATTTAAAAAACACTTTTTTTGCTGTCTTGGCAGATAAGATTGCCATCTAGACCAGAAGCAGCTTCTGGCTTTGTGATTATTTTGTTCCATCCCAACGTAATGTTCTCTAACTACAGTGTAAGAGATTATTTAAAACATGGCACTTGTCAGCAGATCCTCCAGAGAGCATTTTCTCCATGTAGCTTCAAATAAATCAACCTAACCTTAAGACATTTAGTTATAACCTACAGGAAGAGGAAGATCTACTACTTTGACACTATGCTTTTGATCTGCAACTTTGTACCAAACACCGAATTTGAAGACAACATACTTTGGCGCACACATGTCACTGCATGCAGCTTCACACCAACACTTCACAAACGGCACTGCCTCTGCTCGCCCTGCTGCCTGCACGTTGCATCTTTTGCTGGGGCTCAGGGACACCTGTGCCCCTGTCCCGCAGCGCCGGGGACATTTCAAGATGTTTAGATGTATATTAAAAACAAAAACTAAGCAAGCTAAAATTGTGGTGAACCTAATTTAAAAACATGGCTTGTTAAACATATTTTTATCCTCTCAGAATTTGGGAAAGCATGTTTAAACAAAAACATTCAAACTTCTAAATGTCAAACTTTATAGATTTTTAAAAGAAAAAACTCCTAATCAAATATACTACCTACTAGGTGTCCTGATAACGCATTCTCTCATTAATGGAGAGAGTCGTTGAAAGGAGGACATCTTTACATTCATATAAATTGCTAATGGGAATATCATCAAGGAAAAGTTATGCTCCAGAGAGAAAAGTCAGCTCCAGAAATAAGATTTTATTTCCCTTGACACACTATTAGTTAAAAGCCCAACAAACAAAAATGTTGTATAAATAGCATTAGCTCTGGGAAGTGCAGGATATAAAGCACAGTGCACATATTGTACCAGCAGCTGGTCAGCAAGAGATTCATCTCCTCTGCAGCAAAACAAATCACCACCACTACTATTCAGTTAAGCTTTAAAAAATAAAATGAAATTAAATTAAAAAAAAAAATCAGTGACGGCCCTGAGAGCCAACTCATGGATGACTATATCAGAGGCACACCAGACATACACAGCAACCATCGCTTACTCAGGCTGGCAAACCCCGGGCCTGTCGGAGCTCACGCGCGAGTGCTATGCTCCCCACCGCAGCGAGTGTCGGGGTGGTTTTGCTTCCTTCCGGTTCTGCTGGATTCAGGCTGGAGTCTGGCTCCTCCAGCACAACCAGACCCTCACCGCCCCCCTTCTTCTGACAGCCTCTGATGGCTAGAAACTTCAACAACCGATGCCAATGTCATACTCAAATAAAACGCAATGCTGCTCCAAGAGCCTCGCCGTAGCCTAAAATACCCCAAAGCATCAAAAAAAATCAAGAACCAACACCAGTCATCTTTCCTTTGGAAAGGGCCTGTGAGACAGGGGGGCATTAAGCACGTTTCACGTGCCATCACCAAAAAAACACCTTTTTCATTCCCAAACACTCCACAGACATTAACTTTCTGATAAATAAAGTAGTAAATAAATAATTGCCTGAAGAGCTCTGGTGAAGCAAGTCTGGACAGCCAGGCAAGGCTGCTCCGGGGGAGGCCAGGCTGCCCACCAGGCTTCCTGTTAGATCCGCTTCCGAGAGCTGGAAAAACCCTCACTGCGGTGGATTCCTGCAGGCAATCAGAGCCAGGATGCAAAGACAGTTTTGGAAACGCGTTATTTCTAGCTCCATCTATCCTCCCAAAGAAATCACAAAGGCTGTAACAAAAAGACTTCCTAATATAAGCCTGGAAGAGGCTGGCCTTTGAAATTCTTTAGCTATATCCTTTAAATAGAAATACGAAGTTCTGCCACACTAACAGAAAGCCTCCTCCAGCCTTTTTTTTAGGGATACCAGAAAAACCTCCTTTTCCCAGATTCTCTTTTCTTCTCAAGCTCCTGACTGGTATTTTGAGCCATGGATACTTGCTCAGAATATCCAAGGAAAAATGTAGCTACTGGAAGGAGAAAAAAAAAACACCACAAAACACTAAAAAACCTGCATACACATGTACTAGGTAAATCTGTCCTAACTTCCCCAAAGCACAGAGAACCCATGAAATCCCTGCCACATCCTACACTTGCCATAACCAGGACAACAAGACCTTCCAGATGTCAGACTGGTTTTACCCTAATCAGGGCAATTTTAACCAGACTTCCAAGAAAGAACCTTCCCCCAGCGTTCTTGGCTATTTTGTCTGTTTAAAACCACAGAGGCCTCCGCACGCTTTACCACGAACGAAACTCTAGTTCCACCCTACAAAAAAAGACCCAAATAACCTGGTACTGTTTTGCTGAGGGGCAATGTTTATCGCCTAAGGAGTTTCTAGGACAGAGCTCTACACCGATCGGATCATTAACATCAAACTCATTATAGTAGTCATGTTAGTCACCTCTTTCCTTACAAAATGGACACGAAGGAAAGCAGACAGAGAATTAAATTTATGAGTGCGTTATCAGAAAGCAGCCTCACAAATGCTTTGTGAGCAAGAGAAACAGACAGGATGTAGGAATGATAAGATAAAAAAAAAATCCAGTAACACCAGCATCATGCTATACTTTGTCTGCAATCATCTGCCAAAAAAGCAGAGCCTCGCAGCTGCCAAGTCAATGGCCCACAACGAGCCAAACATTTTTTTTTTCTCTCAAAAGCAAACAACGCACCGGAGTTATACCAGGATGAAATTGGAGCTGGCTTTTCTATTCAAAACCAGGCCTACATAATAATTTTCATATAGGTGCAGTGAGCACACGATGCATAACAGATACGGCATTAGCCTGAACAAAACGATCTTTCCTCGTTTTCCTCCTCAAAGAAAGCCCGCAGAACCAGCCAGGCGCTTTCGGCGCTGGGGCCTCGCAGCGGCTGGGTGCAGACAGGTTCACGCCTCGCAGCCCTTGCGCGCAGACAGGTTCAGTCTGCAGCCTGTGAAAACTCCTGCCAAGTCACAGCCATGGACTACTCGCTTTTAGTAAGCCAGGACATCCTTTTTAACAGGGAAAGGAATATATATAGAACATACTGCATTTTAAAAGCGTTTCTTCAAATAAATGCACTTTCAACTTTCAGACATTCGAATGTATCGGTGCTATGAAGGCCTATTCCAAAGTACGCTTGTACCGATTTCTTTTGGCTCCACAGTTAAGACGGCCAATTTATTAACAAACTACTCGCTGCTGACACATGGCCCTGCAAAGAAGCCAGCAGCACGTTATCTTTCAAACCTGTTTCAGTTCACGAGGAGCCCACAACGAGCATTCACACGAGCGGAACCAGCAAAACTTATCCCTCGATGCACAAATTACTCAGCTATCACTTTTAAATACATGGGGGAACATCAGACATTTCTTGAGTGTTATGAACCATTCACTCCATCTCACGTCCCACAGGGATGATTCAGAATAAAGTAAAGAGCATGCTCTAAGCTACCCATACCCGTCAATGTTTTCTAATCACATACCCACAGCTTCGGGGGTCCTTGTTTCAAACAGCATCCTCTGCAACCACAGGTCACAGTCAACGAGGGGAAGGTCAGCACTGACACCCTTCCCCTCCAGCCTCCGTGCGAGCTCCACCTAAAACTCCACCTTAAACTCTCTCATAACACATGCACACAGAAAAGTCATATTCATATTTGGGAGGGCAAGGGAGAGGAGTGACTAATTCAGTCATTTTTCAGTTCTAATCAATATGAAAAACAAAGACATTATTAAAAAAAAAAAAAAAAGGCAAAGAAGGCAAAGACCTCGCCCAACTGTTTCCAAAAGCTATTACTAAAAAATTACCCCAGTGCTTTTTTCCACTAGGCCAAACGCATGGTAAGAGGTTAATTATAACACAAGGGACTATGTAAACTTCCCTCTATTTTACCTTTTCAAAAACCTTCTTGGTAAGCGTAAGAATTGTCTCAGGGCTGACTGTGCTATGGTAGGCCTGTATTTAACGTGTAATCCTGTCTATTACACTTGAATGACCACACAAATGTAACTGTGCTGCTGACTAGAAAATCATGGTAACTTAGAAAACACCCGCAAAGTATACAAACCGGAACTGGATTTTGCAAAAGGCAGCAGGACCCTGCTACTGTAAAATAATCCAAATGATAAATACTCTAATCCTCTGTTCACACTTCAAAAGGGAAGAGAAAACAAGCACAGACATTAACAGGATTTATAGGAATATTTTAAGAAGGAAAAAAGCCTGTCTTATTGAACAAGAGTTCATATAACATATAGAGTCATATAGTCACCTATGAAGGAACCCAAAAGTTCTGCAAGGACTAACTGCACCCAAGGAACCACCTCCCCGTAAATCGTAGGGTAGCGGGGTAACAGGACCGCTGTTACAAGCGCAATGTCACTTCACACCCCGCCAACGCACTCCAACTTGCCATCAATTCAAAGAGAGACTCTGAACAGCTCTTTGCTGACTTGCTGTTCAGACCCTCTAAGTCTCTCATGCTCATTTGAAGGCAAGTGAAACCTACCATTCATTATGTTACTTATCTGCCTGTGTGTCAGGAAAAAAATAAATGCTATGAAAATTTATGAGCTAATATAGTTATCTGAAAGACATGAACTGGGTTAGACTTCCCTTTCAACTGCAGCAACAAGATATCATTATCCATACTTCATCTCTCCCTGACCTTATCAAATTCATGTTTTGAATCCAAAACTCATCATAAATCTTCTGTAAAACTCCTTTGACAAAACCCAGCCTTTGCAACGAAGCACATGACTTATACCATTTTTCATTACCATATTTCTCCAGATCTCTATTTAAATTTAAGAACCCTGATATGCTGATGAAGACTCCAAACTGGATGATTACATCTAAAAGACCTGAACATTTGCCAACTACTCATGTTTTTTATAACACTATGCTTCTTCCTGCATACATGAATCAATATGTGCAATGAACAGCTACCAACAGAATAAAGAGCAAGGGGGTGAGGGGAGGAAAGTCAACTCCACATCTAAGAAAGCTTGTCTGGATAGTTGGGTCCAGGTCCTCAGATGGTGTGAAATAGCATTGCTCCACTGACAGAGAGGGACTTATGCTGTTTTACAATTAGTTAGAGCAAAGATTGGCTGATAGAGTTCAATTTTGTTATCACAGATCCTTTTTAATGTGCTTTCTAAAATAATTTTGGAAGCAGCAAGGGAATACAAGGCTGAATATGATCAGCCAGGGGCCATCCTTAGCTCTCTAATTGATCCCCAAATCAAAAGCAAACCTGTCGTTTGCAGCATCTTCATAAAGAAGAAGGTACTGTGAAGTCTGAACCAGGATTAAGACTTGGAGGATTTCTGTTCTGTACTGCCTACAGGTTAAGGGCTAACTACAATAGGGGAAAAAATAGATGAAAAAAAACAGGCATATCAGTGGGTCAGAATGGGTCAGAAACAGCGAGCAGAGCTGTCAGATCTTCCTCTCTAAAGTAACTTCTGAAATGCAGGAGAAAAAAATATATATATAGTTCCACTTTGGAACTAAATTTAGGGGGGAAGAAAAAAAAAAAAAGGTTTTGAAGACTGCCAAAACCTATCACACAGAAAAAGTCTACCTGAAGTGCACGGTGGCAGCCCATACCTTCCTTTGTGCTCTTGCCTGAGGAGGAGCTGGAAGCTAGAAGCTCTGGAAGTCACAGCCCAGGTGAGGGCACCTGCGGCAAGGAGACGGCACCCCTGCAATACTGAAGAGACAACCGCTGCTGGCAGCCTGATCCCAGGCGGCTCCTCGTCTGCAGGGGAAACGGGGGGACTACCAGAGAACGCGTGCGCTGCAAAGCGAAGAGCAGATTTAGTCATCAGCTTCACCTCGAGCCCGTTTTCTATGGATACCGCTGGCTACTACATCTGCTATAATCACAATTTGGCCAATTTGTTTCAGAGTCAAGAGGAGGGGGATCTGTACAACCTGCCGGCGGTCTGGATGGTGTGCTTAGCCCTGTCCTGTCTGCCCAGCCTGTATCCCCACATCCGAGCGGGTCAAGCTTGGGTCCACGATTAGGTGCAAAGCACTTCCAGGCTGTCCCTCACCCGCAAGCTCCAGAGCGAAATCCAAGCCTGGGCATCCTGCTGCAGAATCAGGCGAGCCTGACGTGCGCCTGCCAGCTCATCCGGCTCCTCTCAAACCTTTCTCTCTGATGCCTTCAGACTGTGATAGCCACCGCTGCTGCATTTCACAGACACTTTAGCTTCAGCAAGTTACTACATCTCTGCGCTGAGTATACAACCTCAAATGCCACCAGCTAATGCACTGCAATGTTTTGTGAAGACTGCACATCTATTCAGACGAAAGCAGCTATTGCAGACCTGTGTCCCCTCCAGCCCAGAGATCTGAGGCCTTGGATTAAAAGGGCACGAATGAAGAACTGCGTCTGTAATTCTGCCTTTCGGAGAACTTTGCAGCACGGAAAAGGGACAAAGCAGAGAGCACGCTGCCACTGTGATCACCGGGTTAGCTAAACTATTTCTAAGCAGCACCAGGCAATTTCTCCTTTTCTTTAGGACAGGGAGAAGTAGCCCCACTAGCCAATGGAGCTCGCGGTCATTTATGGAGCTGAACCCACATTACTGTCTCACTGACACTCTTTGGAAAAAAGAGGTCTCCCAGTGCTTGCACAGCAATCAATATTCAAGCCACAGAACAACCATTCCCACGTATAATTCTTATCACTCAAGGACGAACACCATTCCTCTAAAGCAGACAGTCCTCCTAATAGGTATTTCCTTCCTAAAAAAGGGACCTAATTTGAGTTATCACTGTGCAGTGCAAACTATTTCCATGTCTGACTGTGGCTAATAGGAGCTAAACTCAGTGTACAATGTTTTTCAAAAGCAATTGCTTGTTTGAGGCTGCCCTGTACGGATACCCAATCATAGCCACTTCCAACCTGATTTGGAAAGAAAAGCAACGGTCCCAGCTCCTACCGGCTTCTTCAGGGTGGCAGATGCTCGACACTCCAAAGCTGACAGACACCTACAAAGAGGACAGTGATCAACTGCTTCCTACTTCTGCTGTGCTGAAATTACAACAAGGAGATTTCAGTTGCAATTATAGAACAAGCTTCCTAGCAAAGCATTGGGGACTCCAGCAAACTCATCACTGAAGGTCTTCAAAAGGTTAGAAAAACACTGTTTAGACATAGCTGATCCTGCTCGGGACAGGAGCAGGGACTGAACGCTCTCCTCAAGTCCTGAGTCTTATACAGGCCTCTTGTAAAATAAAACCAGTCAGAAGCAACTTCTGCAATCTTGGCTGTGGTCTTACCGGGGAATACATCTTTTTAAAGTGAATAAAAAGCGAAGCTGGTGTTACAGTAGCTTAAGCTATTAGCTGGCTATACCCTTGACAGGTACACGTTTATATACGTCACTGGTTTTCCCAACCTCTTTGGACCAGCTTTTCAGTTCCTTTAATCCTGAACTTCCATTAGCGTGACAAACTCGCTCACTGTATTCTGGGCCTATGCAGGGGCTTATCTAGAAACACTCAGGCCTTTCAGCGGCTGAAGAGCAGCTTCGTAAGGCTCTCAGAGACCCAAAAGGACCGAGGCTGGCCGTCCTGCTCACACACTCGGTTCCTGCCAGGTCCTGGGGAATGGAATACAGCTCCTCTGTAAGCTACGTTTGATTTACCCTTGGGCAGGCACCCTTCTGCAGTCGTCAGAGCAATTTCCCTTTTGCTGGTGAACAGGTAAGGAAGAGTTCTGGCATAACTGAGAACCAACGGTTTTCGTTGCATACTGCAGGCTTGGAAAGCTCTCGGCGCTTTGTTCCTTCAAACAATCGCAGCAATAACAACGGTAAGCCACAATAGTAGTTGACACCTCCCTCAATACGTTAAAGCAGATTTACATTCCCTGTACCATTCTGTTTAAATAAAAACCTACAACAGTGACCAAAATGGTTTGGCTTGTCAAATCATCTGATCCTATTTATCATGGCTCTTTAAGGACTGTCAACTGTAAAGAAGGTTTCTTGAGATAGAAAGTCATCAGTTCTAATACACTAGTGGCTTTTATACACTCAAATCGCAGCCTTTGAAACAGTAAATTATTTCTTCTTTGTACCGCGGACAATCTTATGTGAACACTGAAGCAATCTGATTATTCCATGAAAGGTTTTAGGAATTTAGGATAAGTCTATTGTGCTGCTCAGGCACACATCATTATCACAGAAATTTTAACCCCTTAGAAGAGCAGAGGGGAAAGTGAGTTCTCTCTTCCCACAGAGGCTACACTCAAGAGGAGAAAAACCTTCCCGTGCCTCCTTCACCACTCCAAAGGCAGTTGCACGCGGGAGATCGCAGCCACCTGCTGCCATGCAGCTGCCAGCAAAGCTCCCAAAGTTTGTTTCTCCTCTTACTTAGCACCACAAGCTGGCTGTTTGCAAAGGACACAGCGGGCAGAAACCAGAAGAACAAACTCCGAAATTTTCACATCAGCTGGCTCTGTTCCTATCTCTCAAGAAATAGCCATTTCTGGCCTCTCCCTGATTCACGCTAACGCAGTCTGCTTCGTGCCCATGGTGCAGCGAGTGGACACGGGAGTTGTCAGGCGCAGACAAGCAAGTGAAAGGTTTTGACAGCAAGCATGTGGAGTGAATCAGGAGTTGCCACGAGCAAGATTAGCAGCAAGTTTTATCACTCCACTGCCAGATCTTTCCTGAAAGCTACCTCTATACCAGGACAAGCAGCTGATGTATGCTGATTTCCAGGAATTAGTCAGTTCAAGATTTAAAAGGAAACTGAAATCTTAAAGCTCCTTTCCTAACGTGAAATTTCAAGATTACATGGTCCACTCCCTGCCAATCACTCCAGAGAATTATTTGTTGCCTGATAAAACTGCTGTATTTTAGACCACAGAAACTTTCCATATTTCCATACTGCCTGGTTATTTCAGAATGCGTCATTAACTAGAGCAGAAATAGTACAACACTGAATTCTCACCTGTAAACAAATGGTCACATTCTGATCTCAGTTGTCAAATCCAGGGTACTTTCAAGGTGGTCAATTCATTTATTTTGCTTTTATGCCAGGTAAGTGTGAAGAGACTGGGGGGGGGGGGGTGCAGTATGTTAGGCTCCAGCTATTCCCTAATGCCACCTGAATCAAATCCAATCCTGCTGCATGACACTACTGAATGCTGCTTCCCCATGTCATATTTCAACACACAAAATGCAAAACACGGCCCTTCTGTTGAAATTACTCTTGGTTTTGCTCCTCGATGAAAGGAGGAGCAAAATCGAAGCTTTTGTGGGAACCAGCACAACATACATAATCTGCTCTGCAGCAATATCTCAGACCAAAGCGATCCCTGTCACACACTCATGAGAAAGGAGCTTGGAAATTTCAGGCTGCAGTGCGTGAACACTAAGGAAAAACAGCTTTTGGAAGAGCAGCAGCGCACATTTCAGCGGTGACCAGCCTGAGCAATTTCCAGGCACGCGCTGAGGCAGCGCGTCGCTGCTCCCCCGTTCGCGCCTTCCAGCAGGCTGCAAAACACGTCGCTGTTTCTTTGAAGACAAAAATAAAGCACCGTGTCGCGAGAGCTGCTGCTCCCCCCGGCAGCGGCTCGAGCCTCCCCGTGCCCACACCGCCGCGCGCAGACCTGCCGGCGGGGCCTTCTCGAGCAGCCGCCGCTAACACCCCATCTTGAGCGCTTCACACGCAGCCGAGACCCGCCAGATTTGTTGAGAGGAGTTTCTCAGCCTGGGAAAAAACTGTTTCCCCTTTGAGTCGAAGCCTGACTCAAGAACTGAAAGTGGAGTCGCACCCTCTCCGGTGTGAATTAGCAAAACTCCAAGACTCAGGCCTTTTTTTTTTTATAAATATTATTATTATTTTTTTTAATCCCCCGCCCACATGCTTGCAAGTATGCAATTCATTTTACCCTTGGCGTTTTTTTCCCCCTCCATTGCCCAAGGTACAGAATTATTTTAAAGGAATTTTTGTATTAAGAGTTCAGAAGAGACAAACTATTTCTCTGCCACCTGCATAACCCGACTTTTCTCCCTCTGCCACCGGCACTCACAAACACACTTAAATTCTGCAGAAGCCGCGCCTGGCTGTGGATTTAGGGACCAAATACATTTCCACTGTCTCCACAAGCGCATGAAACTGCGCGAAAGATGCTTCTTTGCAACAACCGGATCTATTAGGTACAAAACACTATTAGCGGTATAGCGACACAATAATACTGTTCGCAGCACTTCTGAACCAGCTGAATTTTTGAAAGGAAAAAAATTTTCATTTTAAAAGGGAGGCTTCGCGCCACGGTCTAGCCCCGCTCCCCCGGGGACGTTCAGGGGGTACCGCTGCCCGCGGACGCGGCGCGGGGTCTGCTCAGCGGCGAGCTGCGTTGGAATAACCGTATTTGGGCACCCTGGGAACAGCAGTGTCTCTGTAAACGCGCTTTAGAGCGGTGGAGAAGCGCAAAAAGTTAGAATTAAAAATAAAAATTAAAAAAAAAAAGGGGGAATAAGAAAAAGGCTGGTTGGCGGCCAGGCGCACCTGTGCGGAGCCGCTTGCGCGCTGCCGCGCTGTACTTACAGGAGACGGCGAATTAAGTCCACTTTTAGGAACGGAGCGGAGCGGAGCAGCGCGGCCGGGCTCCCGCCGCCGCCGCCGCGGCCAGGCCGGGCCGGCACCGCCGCGGCAGCACCGGGGCCACATCCCCCGTCCCCGTCCCCCCTCCGCTCCCTCCTCCCCGCCCAGGGCAGCCAGGCGCCGCGGGGGGAGGCCGGGCGCCGGCACCGGGCCCCGCTCCCGCCGCCTTCCCGCCGCGCGCGCCGGCTCCCCGTGAGGGAGGAAGCGGCGGCGGCGCCCCCCGCCCCGCCGCGGCGGGAAGGGAAGGGAAGGGAAAGGAAAGGAAGGGTCGCCCCCAACCGCCTTCCCCGCCGCGCTCCCCCCCTGCCCGCCGGCGGCGCAGACCTGCTCGCCGGCGGCGCCGCGCGTCCGGCCTGGCTGTGGGCGGCGGGGAAGAGCGCGGCGCGGCGCCGAGCACCTCCCTCTGCGGGAGCCGGGCGGCGCTGAGGCGGAGGCGTTGGCGTTGGCGTTGCTGCCGCGGCCCGGCGGGGGGTGTCCAGCCCGGCCCTGCTCCAGCAGGGCAGAGCGCGGCGCGTTTCCTCACAGAAACACCCCCCCCCCCGCGCCACCTGTATCCACCAGAAAACTGAGGACAAAACGCCCCTTTCTTTGCTTTCTCGGCGGCGTGTGGCGGCTGCCCCCGCTGTGAGGAGATGGCCGCCATGGCGCCGGGGGGCCCCTGCGCCTCCTTCCCCCGCGGCCATCCCGCCCCGAGCGGGTCAGGCCTCCGCCTTCGCGGCCGCGGGAGAAGGGGCTCCCGGGTGGATTTCACCCCCCTGTCCCAACCACTCCTGCTTCCGCCGCTTGGACATCGCTCCATGCCCCGTGACAGAGTTCACTGCCCAGCTTCTAGCTGACCAACCCCGGCTGTGAAATGGAGGGGCCTGAGCGGCGGCTTTGCTGTCGTTACCGGGCAAAGGTGCCCCAAAATGGGTCTGGGGCCACCGTGTTGGGCCCAAAGCAGCGCGGAGCGTGCGGAGCCCGGAGGGACGCGGGAGCCTCCCACTCCCGGAGTGCCGGGGCCTGGCCCTGGAGGGCCTCCAGCCACCGGGGCCTCCCCTGCGGCTCAAGAACCGAGGGCAGCCCGCTGTCCTTTTGGAGTAAAAAAGGATGGTTTTGATTAAAGCCCTCAGCAGGAGCCTTTGGGGCGGACGGCGAGCCCAACACCCTGCCCAGACTCCCTCAGGCATGCTCTGCCGGACGCGAGCCGGAGCAGCGTCCTGCAGCTGCAGCGGGGAGCGGCACGGCCAGCCTCGACTTGCGAAATGCCAGAGCTTTAATACGTGTTTAGCTTTTATCAGCCACCTTCCCGGGAGCGGCCCCGGCTCAGTGTTGTGCCAGCATCGCGGGCTGGCTGAGCCGCAACAAGGAGCTGCTGTAGCCGCTCGACCCGTTAGCTTATTGCTTACCGCCCTCTGAAATCCTGAGGGGAAGACGTTAAACGGGCTCATTCCCACAGCTTTACTATCTTAAGTTAACTCAATTTTGGGCTTTTAATCCATCTCCCAGTTCCCACAATTGAATCGGAGCTAGTTAGTTGGTCAGGTTGTGTTTCCAATCCTGCCAACGTGCCACTGTTATGACGCCGTGAGGGTAGAGCGGGGCAGCTGCAACAGTTCATCGAGTGCTAATCCAGCCACTGCTAATCCGATCACTTTGAGTCACTGAGAAAATCAGTGTTTTGTAACTCAAGTGCGGCTCTTTCTTAAGCATTTTCACAGGGCAGTGCTAGGAACAGAGTAACTTCAGTGAGCAGATGCAGCCTGACAGCGATAATCATTTCTCCTGAGGGTTGTCATTACTTCTACTTTGCAAGGTCCAACGGGAGCTTAATCTCATTTGGATATGTCTGTTTTGAGGACACTGTAAATATCTATATTTCTACTTGAAGCCCTGTCTAACTTTCTGAATCAGCCAGCCTTGGAAAATGCTCACTTAATGGGACTTTTAGTGCAGACAAGATAGATCAGATCCCTGTTTACAAAAAAGACATTCACAAACAAACCAAAAATGGTCATTGTATGGTGAGATCTCTAGCAAACTACCTGGCAGATAATACTCTTTACCATAGCTTGAAGTGAACTTGATGGCTTTACTGCAGACCACCTGAGAAGATTCACAGGATGAGGAAGGACCCCTTCTGCCTTAGTACGTTAGTATTCGTATGAAAAATGGCAATGAAATTTGTACTACACTTCTGAGAACTGGCACATAATACTAGCATGTTTTGGCCAAAAAAAATCTGCTTTAAAAATAAGGACACAACAGGAAGGAGAGGCAGAGCTGGGAAAGGATGAGTGAAAACATAACAGAAAAATAAGTGTTCTCATTATGTTATTTACTTATTTTGGCAAGGTTATAGTTCATTACCAAATCCTTGGGCAGCAAAACTGTATGTACAAAGAGAGTAACAAATAATTTCACTAGAATGCTGGAACTCACTACAGTTTCAGTGGAGTCTACTGTGAAATTATAGCTTAGCATATAATTCCTGCTTTTTATATGACGTTTTCTGTGGGCGATCATTGGTGAGAAGTGATAGGGAACGCTGAGCTATCACTGGGGTTAGTAGTGTGCACTTAAGTAGATTGATACACGTAGCATCAAGTGAGAAATTAAAAAAGCTTGCTTCCATATTTATTACTGACTTGAATATGGAAAGCTCTGTTGGTATCTGGTGATGCCTGGCTATTTATGGCACAGTAAAATTGTCCTGAACTAGTGCTGCTAAAACTGTGGTAAATTTTTGGTCATCTTTCCCTTTTTGTTTGTGCAGTTCTGATCCTAACAGTAACTGAGTGATACATTTAACCCATGTCTGTTTTTCATGAAGGTCTCTTGGAACTGCAATTTGGGGAGTCCATAACTTGACTGTCCTGCCCCATATTCCAACCCAATTTTTGTACAAACTGGCATTTTTCTCTAATAGCAGCAGATGCATCAAAGACAAGTAGGATGAACAGTGCAGTAAGCAAGGATGAAACACTTCTTTTCCCAGGAAGATCTCACCCTAATCACTAGAAACTCTAAAGCCTAAGACTGTATAATCTTCCTGAAAATGTCTGATTAGTATTAGCTGTTATAGCTCCAGTTTAGCCTGCTGGCCAGTTTCCAGAGAGCTGTAGGCCAAGAACTGAATGGAGGAAAGGAAATTCTTTCAAAATCAAGCAGCAAAGAGGCAAAGGGAGAAAGCAGGGAGCCAGGCAGCCAGAGAAAGCAATAAGCAGGAGAAGCAGCAGCTTCAGGAAGGAAAAAGGAGAGCAAAGTGCAAGTGGGAAAAATAGGAAAACAGAGAAGGGAGGGAAGATAGTGTTCATCCCTGTACGGCACTGCACTGTGCCTGACCCCACTAGGCAGCTGGCATGGTTTTATGTCCCAGCTTTCCACAGCTCCTTGCTCTCCTTGCTAAGGTAGCTGCTACCTGCCGCTGGCTCCCAGCACTGGGCAATGCGTGTGCTGCACTGACGGGCAGAGGCTATACAGGAACGTTTACTTTACGCACTTCGTGCATGTAAACCCTGACAGGACAAAACCGGTTCCTGTTCTTGCTACGCAGGGAATTTCAGCAGGGTACAAAACCCTTTAGAAGCTGTAGCTCTAGTCTTCAGAGGGGCACATCAGCCAGTGATAATGGTGATTTGCTGGGAGCTTTTTAATAATTAGATGAAAATAAATTCACTCTCCAGGCTTTGATATAAAGCACAAGCAGCTTGGAAACGAAAGGTTGAGTTTTATAACCAACTGGCATATATAGGAACCCTCTGCTGTTATTTTTTCCATTTTTAATTCTGTGTGTCCAGAGATACCTGCAAAAATAGAATAGCTGCACGTAATCTTTCATGATCCTGGGAGGTCATTCTGACCGCCGTTCCTGTGTCTGGTACCATTTTCTAGCACTTACTTACCACTTAGAGGTCTGCATAAATGGTTTCTGCACTTCCCTCGGGTTTGTTACTGGCAGTGTTTCTAAATGGTACTGCCGCTGCCATGAGAAAAAGAGCTTTTCTGAGCGGCTTCATTCTTTAAGCCGCACAGTGTACAAATAAGCCTTCTTACCGATGTTGCTCACATACGTTTAAAAAAGCACCTTGCATGCAGCTCGACGCGAACAACAGTCGTTCAGTTCAGGATCAAACTGGTTGCCAGCTTTAGCTGTTGCGACACTCATCAGCCGGTCCTTGTTGGTCTGTTTGCCGCTGCCTCGACTGGTGAATACCCAGCGCACGTAGACGGAGGAGATCAAGCCGTTAGCAAACGCGTCTTTGAGGCCTGGCATCTCGCAATGTAGCTCCCACACCGTAGCCTGCAAATTGGCTCATAATCAGCAGCGGTGCAGTTTGGCCACAGAGGCAATCAGTAACTCTGCTGGTCGCCAGCTCTTTCTGTGCAACTACAAACGTTTTGCCAGGACAGAAGATTTCAGGCAGCAGTGTTTCCCTAAAGCAGTTGCAGTTTCTAGATAAGTTTTTTTCTTCATCTCCACCAGGCTGCTGAATGTTAAATGAAACAATTTTCTGTTGTGTTTCTTTTGGGTTCCTTAAATTAAAAGGCGAATAGCTTAGTAACCTCAGTTTCCTGCTTATTCCTCTATCAATTAAAATTCAGCATTATTCACAAGGACAGGAAATGTGCAGAGATGCTGTTCTCTCTAGATAGAGAAATTCTCTAGAGAGAAAAATTTCATGTGAAACTGCAATGACTAAACAAGTACTTGACAGAGTTATTAGAGAAAATCATAAGAAAATAATAGCGAAGGGGTGATATTTGCTGAATAAACCTTCTTTTAAAGGAGGGCTGGATCTGCTTTGGTAATATTAGCAGGATGTGGCATTTATGTTCCCAGTGACAAGCATATTTGCATTAGCTGCTATATAGCCCCACAATGAAAGCAAATATGTTATCTCACCTGTTTTCCCTGTGCCCATGTATTTGAATGAAAACCACCCAGCAACTGCTGACTGAGCGTCTGCAGAGGTTCGTTATTCTCCAGTAGTAGGGAAGAGGCTGCAGCCAACTCTCTCTCTCCTGTTTTTTTCTTTAATTAACCCAGAAAATTACTTCTTATCCAAATCTTTAAGGCCTGCTCTACTTTGGGAAAAACATATTAATGTAATAAAATCATTTCGACTATGTTTGGCAAAACTGGCATATACCTTTAAGTAAGTTGACTTAAACCAGTTCTTGTGGCTCAGTTGTGTTTTTTCCACAAAGAATTAATAGCGTCAGTTTTCATCTTACTAATGCAAGCTAAACTAATGTATATTCAACCTCATTACACGGCTACAAACATTTCATGCAAATGCACTGTCTGCTTTATTCTCACTTAGATCACTTAGCCTGGGCCTGTAGGGGCTGAGACACGGCGGCCTAACAGGTTATGTGCAACGGCTCGGTTTTCTCTGCCGCTGGGGCGTAAGACATGTCACATTACCTCGCAATTTGGCTCTGCTAAGGACACGCTTGTGGCGCGTTATGGGGAGCCTTGACGTGCGTAAGACTGCCCAATGGCCCTCAAAATGGTTGTCAGCAGCAATTAGGAGTATTTAATGAAAACAATCAGAAGCGAGTAATGACGAACTGTGCTAACATATCTCAAATGCTTTCTCATCCTGTTCCTTGAACAAAATATTCTTTCAGAAGAAACTTTCTATATGTCTTAAATAGCACCAAGTGTCTTTCTTGGCCCTCCAAGTCAAGAACACGGTCTAAGATCACAAGTATTACTGTAATTCTTTTTAAAAGGCTTATTTAAATTAGAACATGGAAAGTAGGTGCATGACCGGTGTGAATCTGGAGCAGATAGTTTACTTAATTATAATGTCAACAAGTGAATCAGATAAGACATATTGCAATTTAATGCGAATGTCTTACATGTACATCCTGCTTTCTCCTTCTCCCCCCCGCACCCCTTCTCTGCCACCCACATGCTCTCCCGGGTTGCTGGGTGTCCGCTAACAGGTCAGGGCCTCGTGATCTCCTGCCACCCCCTGCTTTGGTTAATGTGCCCGCCGGATGTCCCCACCACTGCCGCTCGTTAGTGTTTGCACTAACGGCTGACCTCAAGGTGTCTGTCAATATAACTCCACAGAAATCAACGGAGCTGGATTAATTGACGCTAATACAATATTTGATCCATTACATCAGTTTCATAAACCATAATAATTCAGCAGGATATACTGTTATTTTCTGCACCTCGATTAGATAGCCAGGCAATAATTAGTTAAGTGTAAGAGGAACGAACAAGATTGGTTGGAAACCAATCCCCCCTGCCACCCAAAATGACATTAGAATGAAATGCCCTGATTTATTTATTTATTTATTGCTACCAAGTATCAGGAATTTTGAAATAAAAAATACATGTGTCTAGAAAGTTGCCTGGGCTAAAAAATAAAAAAAAAAATTATCTTCCTTGTAAAGAAAAAAAAAGAATATTTTCAAGGCCAGCAGATAACTACCTTGAGCATTTCTGTCTAGTCAGGAATGCAATCTACAATTGCAAAGTAATTTGAATCACTTTTTTCCTAAACGAGATCTACTATTTTACTCTGAAACGCACCCATTTTTAGTAATTCCCTGTGTTGCAATGTTTTAAATATTTGATATGCCCAAAAATTCAGAAGCAAAGCAGGATCACTTGGATGTTGCAAACACTGAATATCAACACCTAAATAATTGTGTGCATATGCATTTCATTATTAATGGTGAAGAAAGCTGTATAATAAGGCCTGTGTTGAACTTCATCGGTTCCTTGCCTTTGACTTGGTCTGCTGTGACTCCCACTTACTGCAGACTCAGAAGCAACAGTTAGCAAGTAGTGACCAGTCTGAAATGTCATAATGTTCCTTTCCAGTACCAAGGGCTGTTACGATGGGAAAATGTACTTGCCCTAATTTCAGCAGAACTGTCCCATTATCTTCACTTCCATTGAGATCAGTCAGTTTATAACAGCTGAACATACTGTATCTGTGTGGGCTCCTTTTCCCTGTTTCCTCTGGGCATTTTTATATTATCCATAGAAACCTTACACAAACAGAACAAAATGCAACAGAAAAATCTTTCATGCAGGCCTAAACTGCATCTCCTCTGAGCAAGCCAATCCTCTGTCTCAGTAGAGCTGGCTGAAAATTTGCTTTAGCAGAACCTGGAAACACTTTTATGCAATAAGCTCTGAAAAATAGGCTGAAGGAAAACACTCAGCCTCACACACAGTTCCCCCCTTTTCCCACAGACTTAGTTATGGTCTCCTGAGGCATCAGTCAATGTCATCATTGCAGGATTTTCTACTGATTCGTCCATCGAGTGAATTACAAACATAGGAAAAGAAGCTGCTCCGATGCAGAGAGGGTTTTCTGGGATGGCTGGAAAGCCATAGCCTCACCGTGCCAGCACAGTGCTCAGTTCCCTGCTGCTTTGTAAAGTATTACAGGTAGTATAGTATTTTACATAGCACAGTACAAAGTACATACAGGTCAGTGGAGGCAGAGAGCAAAACTGAGGTGGCTGTGAGGAAGACAAGAGGAAAGACCAGGGTACATCCCCAAAACCTTTTGATGCTGCCAGGCACTTTCTACATCAGAATGAAGCAGCCCAAGTATCATGGCCCAAATCTCTGCTGGAATAAGAGAAAAAAAGAAGTATCTAGTAATCATATGCAAAGATATGCACTGGTAACATCATATAAAGAATGGTATAATTCAGTTGAAAAGTCAGCCAATGGAGTGGGAGAAATGTAGGAGAAAGCCACTGTCCTCTGAACTAATAGCTCAAAATTATTTGCTCCAGTTTGAACAAAAATTATTTGTGTGGATGCAGAGGTACTGATCTGGCGGTCTATGCCCTGCACTATGCAGAGTTTCAGATGAGGTGGGTATGAAGATCTCCTCTGATGGTCTCAAACGTCCATAGGAGTCATCTCACGAGGGCGTCTCGGTCAGTCGCAGAGGCAGAGGACAGGGATAATTTACAGATGTGGCACCACATCCCTATAGAAGCTATGCAATCCAACTGTAATCACTTAAAAATCACCAACATAGCTTTGTACAAGGAATTAGCTACTTGAAGTATTAATATATACTCGTATATACTTCCATCTTGAATATCAAATAGAAGACATTTTAGCTAGGAGTCATATGAAAAACTTTTCCTTGCACCAGATGCTCTTCTTTTCTTATTACATGCAGTACAGAGAGGGCTACAAAGCTCTGAATGAAATTAATCTGTAAAACCTGGAAACCGAGTGCTTATTAATGCACTGAGTGGATCTGATCTGTCAGCGGCTGGAAAATAATGTGGAGCTCTGAGAAAGAGGAGAGCTTTATCCCTGACAAAAATTAATCTCTAACAAGATTTCCACAAAATCATGACCCACTCGAAAAAGCTTCTTGATGTCTCCTGGCTAATTAAGAAAGTGTGTGTTTAAAGAGGCTGTGCAGCCCAGGGCAGAGCAGAGCAGCCAGTGCCGGCCTTGGCGGCATCGGTCCTTGCAGGCGACCTCGCTCTCGATGCTGTGCCCTTCTGTTAGAAATTCTGCTTGAGCAAAAAGCATCGTTTCTCACCCAAAAGCTAGCGCAAATGCAGTAAAAGCAGCCACTCAGGCAGGAGAGTGCCTGAGCATGGGCACGTCGTGCCCTTCGAGATCACCTGGGGTATCTGAGACGCACTTGGGGCTGGCAGATACAACAGTGGACCTAACTGGGAAACACGGAGCGGGAGAGTTAGGTGGTACCTACTTTGCTGAAAGAACAGATGATTTGGCCCCAAAGGAACAAAAGTGGCCTAAGTGCTTCAAAGCTTTGACAAGAAGTAGCTCTTCATATTTAAATGGAAGCATACGATATGAAATAAAGATGCAGCACGGAGGCAATCAACGGCACAAATTCAAATCACATTCATCAAGCCTTGTTAGCTCCTGCTCAGCATTGACCCAGTGGGATCCCAGGTGGCTTCTGCAGAGCCACTTGCCTGTGGTTATCCTGCAGTCCAGGAGAGCTTCTTAGCCCGGTCATTAAAACAAGCTTGAATAGCTGTCCAGTGCTCTTGGGAGCGAGAAACGTGCCTTGCATTCAGGGCTGGGGCTGCCGCTTGGCCATCCGTGTTGTTCATCATTCCCCTGACGGTGCTCTAGGTACAGTAACCACGGCTTGTTCAGTTTTCTCTGCAAGTGTATTTCCCCTCTAACCATATGCATTGTTACGGAAAGCATTTTCATGAGAGGAAATCAGGCTTTTTCGCATCATTCTCAAGCTCTGTGATGCTACTATTTCTCTTTCTGTATTTTCCTAGCTATTCTGGTTTCCTCCATTGCAGCTGGAATGGTTTGGTCAAAGCAAGAGCATGGCAGAAACAAGTTTGGCCTTGATTTTGTGTGTAATTCCTCACCCCATTGAAAAATATTGCTGGTTTCTCCCCACTGTGCTGTTACATTGAGAGCTCATGCTGAGGTTCCTGTCTCAGTCAGCGGAGCAGTGCGTGCCGAAGAGAGTGCTGAGTCTTCTCCTTGGCTGGCAACCAGGTCACCTCCTGGCCTTTCCCCCTGCCGTTTTGCCAGAAATTCAGAGCCATATATAAAAATGTCAACCAAAGCACTCAACCGGTTCCTTTTAGCATCAGTGACACTGGAATATGGACAGCTTTCCTGAAAAAATAATTTGCTTGGATACCAACTTTCTGTAACACTTGAATGGGATATTTCTGCTCTTAAACCAACCCAAACATTAGCTAACTTTCAGAGAGATGTTTCTATGCTGTGGTGGGCTTTTTTCCTTGTCCTGGATGTCAAACCAAGAGGGTTTTTTTCATGCCTCGCTACAGAGTTCATTTCATCAATACCTCCACTCTTGTCAGCTGTATGAGACATATATCCTTCCCCTAGAAAATTCTTGAAAACCAGTGCTGTGAGAGCTTTAAGGTAAATATAATCTTCAAATTACTCTGCTATTGTGAATCTATTTTCAGTGCCATTGAAACCTATTTTAAAATATTTTAAAACCCTTCCAAACTTTTTATTAGTTCTTTCCTCTCTTTCCTTTCTTCTTTGTTTTTCATCTGCAGGTTTCATGTTTCAGCTTTTCACTACCAGTGCCTGCAGCACAAACAATATTCAAGGCTTTACAGAGTGATCCTGTCCCCTTTAGAAAGCTAATATATTTTATTTTACCATGGAAACATTCCTTAGAGTCTTTATGATCTCAATGAGTAGTGAAAGGCTTGCTCCTGCAACCCATTTCTCTCATATATTGTCCTCCCTGACAGGAGCAGTCCCATGTTTCATCTAAATTAGGAAACAGACCCTTATCTGTTGGCTCTGAAAGATCTCTGTTGCAATGACCCCAGCAGCTAAAATGTCCAAGGACTACGATATATGCACTGGGAATAAAATGAAGTGCAACACAGTGGCCCATGATCTAGTATATCCTCCAGAGAAACTTCACTTCTGATCTGACAAGTGAGAAATAATACCTTTCTTTACTTTCTGCTAATTACATAGGCTTCAATTCAATGATAAGAGCACATTTCTGCAGGTGCAATAACAAAACTTCAAGAAAAAAATCATGCCCAATTTTTTTTTATGTCTTGAACTGTGGGTGCAAATGCTACTTAACCGTCTTCCTCCTTGTGCCTGACCATCAGGAGCTGGATGGAAGAGCGATGGGGAATGAATGGACATATCAATGTCTGGCCTCAAACTACTATACCAAACGCTGGATGCAAATTTTCTACTGCAAAATAAGGGATGGGCTCATGGTATTGCCTAAGCCACTTTGCTTAAGAACTCGTAACTATATATCATGGTTTTCTTTTTGTCTCTGATGTCTCCACAGTTTTGCAAACCTATTTTTTGCCAGTAAAAGTTTCTTTTTGTTCCTCTTTTACTCAGATGATCTATTTCTGCATGTTGTACATTATGAGAAGAGAATACAAATGAATTATGCTTATTTTGGAGGCAGATAGCCCTTCTTAAAATAAAAGTTATCACTGAAAAAAATTATTTAGTATCTTCTCAAATGATTATGAACAGGAAAATAGTCTGTCATATTCATTTTAAAAGTGAATTTCAATTCTCTCCTCTTTTTGTCTTTTATCTTGCTATTTGCAGTCATTAAGGAGCCACATAAATGTTCATGGAAAAGGAATTTAAAGCTCAACACTCAAAATACTCACTACTTGTGAATTTTGAATTGTACATAGAATTATGACAGTCGCCACTCAAAATTAAATGTCTTTGGGTAAGTTTACGTATGTGACTTTGTATTACTTTCCCAAACACAATTAATTTCAAGGAACAGAAGCTGTATCATGTGATCTAGGCTTAATTATTGAATTTGAAATGCTGAATATTCAAAGCAGTATTTGTAATTGGCAGGCCACAGCAAACACATAGAACAAAACACACTTCACTGCATAAATAACTGATCAAGCAAATTGGAGAGCACATTGAACAGAGAATATCTGCTTAAAAAATTCTTTTTCTGCCCAGTTCACACACAGAAGAAAGGACTGGCAGAAACTGTGGCCATGCTGGATCTCAGAGCTTCACCTTTGCATTCAGCAGGACTCAGTGAGCCTCGGTGTTGCTCCGTCTAGCTGGCTTGCTCAGCACCAGATACATCCAAATTGTAACCAAAATGTTATTCAGCTCAGTCCTAATTTTAGATATACAGGCACAGACAGAATGGCATTAATCTGTAACACTTTCCTCTCTCAACAGAAATCAATGGCAAGCCTGGTGCTCATTGCAAACCCAGTGCTCATTGCAAACCATGGTGCAAACCCGGTTCATTGCAACCGGCCAAACTCACTCTGCAGAGTGATGAGCCGCGGCCACCAGGCAGGCAGAAATAGCCGCGGGAGCTGGGCGCCGTGGTCGGCACAGCCAGGCTTCGGCACAGCAGCGACCCTGCAGCAGCAGAACTAGTGGGGAGCTGATGGCCCCGGAGGGCCCGTCTTGTCTCATGCTCCCAGTTGTCCATTAACAGGTACTGACTCCACGTACTGACTGGGAAGATTTTTAAAGCCCTTTTTAACTTATAGAAGAAAGAGGGATATATCTTCCTTAATCTGAGACATTTTTGTCCCAGTGGGATGGAGACAGCTATCCTTGCTAAATGTCCTCCTCGACTTGCCTACGGGATCATTCAGATGTGTAAGCGCCAGGAGGAGACTGCATTAAGAGCCAAAAGATAGCGCCTGCCGTGGCATGCGGTTATGAAACAGTGGATTGAAGCTCATTTGCTATGTAATCATGTATGGTGCTCATTAGCCTCCCTTTGTAATGAGTAGGGTAGTGATTTGCATGCTAAAATAGGCAGAGTGGCGGGGCCACCGCACCGTTATAGCCGCTCGCTGCGGTTGCACCCTGGGGGTTAGGTGGGTGCTGGGCAGAGCGATGGCGAGGCAGGAGGTGCTGGGGCCAAGGTCCCCAGAGCTGCGTCCAGCTCCGCTATGTCCCCAGCTGCTCTGCGGTCTCAGTCGAACCCTTCACGCACGCATCCTCCTCCCCAGCATGCAATCAGGACAATCTTGTGCACCGTGCTCGAGCAGGGACATTTAGGTTGCTCAGGCCATAAACGTGGCTGCTGGTCCCTCCCGCTCCGTGCTGCAGGAGACGGTCTGACACGATGGCATTCGGGTGCAGCAAAGTCAATATTCAGCTTTGTAACCCTCACGATTTCACCTTTGCGCGATCAGCCACCCAGCCCCAAAGCAGAGCTCATCCAGGAAAACTTGGGGCATTTCCCAGAGTGCTCTGGAAAGGTTCCCGTGTCCAATTTCTGGTAGACGTCCACCTGCGCTGGCCGGGGTGCCGGGAGAGGTGGCTGCAGAGGGAAAGCTCTGTAGGTCGCGCTTGACCCCTGCAAGCGGTGAGCAAACAGCAGAGCCAGGACCAATGTCATGGTCTAAAAACATCACCTGTCCCAATCACCCTAATAAGTTATTCACATGGAAGTCTTAGAAAAATAATTCTAATGTCAAAATTGATCATCTTCGTTATTAAGCATGTATATATGATGGATTAAATTGTGGTATGTGTACTGCTGTTTCTTCTTCCTTCTTAACTAGCCCCTGTGGCACAAAATACCATGATGCATGTGGTTACCTAGTGGGTGTTAGTGGGTGAGGCGAGAACTTCAAACAGCGTTCTCCTGCACCCTGGCCTCTGCTAGAAGTAGGGCTACCTGCGATACAATAGGTGAGTCATACTCTTTTTCCCTTTTCTCCTCTCAGCCCCACCCTGGCAGATACTGTAGGCAGCCGGTGAGTAATATTTTTGATGGAGATCTAGTCCAGCTCCCATGATTTCAGTTCTGCTGCACCCAGACCTACCCAGTAGCTAATCTCATTTTACTTCCTGGCATATTACCACTCAGTCCCTTCCTGCTTTCTCTAAATGTTTCTTTTGGACTTGGATACCAGCCTGTGCCAATCTATGCAGAAAATGTATTATTCTCTGCTGAAGGAGCTTGCATGCTCTCTGACCTGCGTCATACTTCTGCCAGGAGGAGACCTGCCAGGCGTTTTTCATTCCAGAGCGTGTGGGTGCTCTTAACGAGAGAAGTGCAATGCGCTTACATCCCTGGTCTGGGATTCAAACCCATCCTTTAACATCTTACAAGCACCTACGTGACAATGCTCCAAATTTCTGAGCTCAAGGACATACTTGAGTAGATTGCGTCTGCTCACCACCTCAGTCCGTGTGGGAGGACCTCAGCTGTACACACAGTTAATACATGAATCACTGTCCATATGTATTCTTTGTCCGCATTTGCACCACAAACAACAGAGCACCAAAGTCAGGAGCTCACAAACTGCGTATTAAGATGTACTGTGAGCTCATGAGCTGCATATTAAGATGTACTGTGCATTTTGAATCCTCGCTTCCTTGCCCTCTTTGGTGTTCCCTTTGGTATGCACCATATTTACTTTAAAGAGGCTTCCTGAGATAGCCTCAGAGGTTTGTGTCTTGATTCCCAAGAGTTGCCCGGGGGTGCGAGTACAATGTCACTCCAGCACAGATCAGTGTAACAAAAACAGCAAATTTGCTTAGTAGCTACCGTTTCAGTTTCTTTGCACCCTAATGAGGCTTTCTGCAGATACAAGTATGAGTTAGATCCAAAAAGAGAGTTGAGTGCCACAACACCAAGCGAAATCCAGAACCGCAGGAAGGCAATACGTAGGAAGAGGTCGGCAACCTCAGACTGGGACCCTATGGACAGCCAGCGCGCTATGCAAAACCATCGAGACATGGAGCACAGGGACAGGAGCGCGTGTTGCGACCCCTCCCCGTGACCACTAGCTGTTTCCATAACAGACTGAGAACACTGTCATGAGATAGGAATAACCACGGGGGGGGGAACACTCCCAAGAAAACAGACCTACGCTTTTACATATGTGCCCAGTTGCTACGATCGTCTACATCAAGGAGAAAAACACAAGCAGCTTTGTAGGCTGGGGCTGAGTACCTGGCCCACGGCAAATTGGGTACCGTTCTGCTGACAGACTCGTGTCAGAAAGGGATGGACGCACGACCAATGGACAGACAAAGCAGGCAACACCAGCTCCACGTCTGGCTGAGAAGCCATGCCGCTGGCTGCGAGTCTTTTCATCCTGCCAGAAGTCTGTCTTTCTATGACTTGGGAGCTGATGAAAATCCCAAATCTCCACTCAATCAGGTGTCTGTGCATCCTACACATGACTAAACCCTGATTTTCCATCTGTAAATGCCGACCTCCTGGGAGGTCCATAGGCTATTTCTAAGGGACCATGAAGAAACACCAGTCTAGTGGGGGAAGCAAAGAGTAAGGGAACAATCTGTTCCCCGAAAGAGAGCTTGGATCCAACAGACTGAATTCATCTGGTCAAGGGAACCCTATATCTCATCCTGTCTTTGTCACCTGAGCCTCAAATCAGACCAAAACCAAACCACTCTGTGCAGGTCCTTTCGCAAGCTAAAAAAAGTTACATTACCAACTGCCCAATTATTATTTGGAATTACTCATATTGATTACACAGTTGTACTATATTACCTTATTTTATAATGCAATTATTTTAGTAAATGTATTAAAGTGGGAAAGTTTATGAATTTGTAATTGAAAAGAGACAAGTACTTCAGTGATAACATTAAAATAATAGATGACTTTTGGAGAGATAATAGTTTTGCCAATACAATGAACGTCTCAAGGAGCTATTCCACCTCTGCATAGCTCCTAGCACTGTGGGACGCTGGGATGCGACTTGGGTTTCTTAACCACCGAGTAGACTAAATGATAACCTACATGATATAACCATACCCAATACATTATTAGTATCAAAATTCATTGTATAAAGCAAGGATTGTTATCTTTCATAAATTTTAGGGCACACACTGAATTAAGAGACTAACAGTTGCTCTAATAACATCGAGTTATTTTAACTACACTGTGAAGTGTCGTCTGGAATACATGGAAAGAATGGATTGAGGATGCAAACAGGGATTAGCATTTGTATCCAAAAAAAATACGGAAGCTAATTGAAGTAAGGCTGCATAACAGGAATATGCATAATGGTTTTGTCTACAAGAAGAGTGCCTGTCTGAAGCAGCATTTCCCAGCTCCACCAGCTCTTCCCGTTGTTACTCGTCTGCTTCCCCAAGCAAAGGCGGAGGTTGTGCCGGTTTCAGCGTTGAGCAGACGGCACAGTCTGCACCCCGTGGGGAATTGCCCAGATTATTTTTAACTGCAGCTCTTTAACTGCAGTTTGACTGTAGCGAAACAGAACTGCTTTCGTGCTATTTCTGCCTAAGCGACTTTTTCCCGTCTACCCCTCCTTGTTCCCTTGAAAATCCAGACGCACGTTTCAGGTGCTATATTAGCGGTGGAGCCTTTTAACCTGAGCTTTGCAGTCCCTGCAGAGTTATAGGGTATTTTCAGCACAGGCTATTCATTTCAGAGCTATTAAAGAAGCAACGAAGCACCACAGAGGAGGAGCGCTCCGCGATATTTCAGAGGCTAAGCTGCAGCCGAGCAGGGAACGGCCAGCTTTGCGACGCCGGCCTCGCAGCGGAGACATGGGAACAGCAGATTGGCGAAGCCCATCTACCGGCTCCGGCCTCGGAGATGCGCGCCCACCGCTTCGGGGCTGCTCTCGGAGCCCGGCGTCCGCGGGAAAGGCGGAGGCTCCGGCAGGACGCGCCATTCCTCTCCGGGGAGCGCAGCCGCGAGGGTTTCCCAGCACCCTCCCAGCCCAGCTACAGGTTCCAGGCAATGAGCTTTGAGCAACTTCCCAGTAATTATTTTTGTCAATACTCTGAAGCTTTTCTCGATATTCAGCCGATCTCTTTCTACTACCACGTTTCATCCTGTTACTTCACAGTAAATCCCCATGCTCTTTCCCACACTAAATATTTCCTCTGCATCCTTGGTGGCAACAAACTTCACCCGTCTCTAGATATTCATTTGCCCCTTGGTAATTGCTAAACCAGCCCATGCATATTTAATGCCAAACCTTTCCTCCTAAGATAGCGTCTTCATCTGACTATTTCGTTGCTTTTTCTCAAGTATCTCTAGGTTATCGGCATTTTTCTTATTACGCAGCACCCAGAAAATGACATACATGAAGTGCAGCGCCAAAACCTCGCAGAAGGAAATCGTCGCTGCTCCGGCCTCGCAGCCGTTGGCGAGCGCAGGCTTCGAGTGCCCGGACCCGCTCTCGCAGGGCAGCCCCGGCCCCGCAGCCCCCACTCCTGCCCGGCAGCGCGTGCAGCGTTTCCCCCTGCTCCGATGCAGGGATCCCCCGCACCTCTCTTCTCGCGCGAGGGAGAGACGCAGCGCTGAGCCGTAACGTGCTCCCTGCTGTAAAATCTTAGTGCCTTGCTGCTACGGACTGCGAGGAAAGAGGAGGCATCTGCCTCTCCGTCAGATAAACCAGATCCGCAAGGAAGCACCGGCCCAGCGCGAAGGGGTTTGCATTGCAGCTACGCCAGGACGAGCAGAGCTCCTTGCGGTGCCTGCCCTCTTCCCCCAAACCAGGAGCATCCCAGGACATGGACAGATTCTCCCTTGCAGGGGACGGATGCAGGACAATCCCCACCAGCACCCAGGCGGGGGAGACCCTTCTCCTCCTCCTCCCCTTCCTCACCCGCTTTGCCTCTGCCACCCTCCTTGTCCCTTCCCACCCTGCCGCCCAAGCGCAAAGACGGGTCTGGAGGCAGCAAAAGCATTTTGCAACGTTTTGCGTGCCGTTTCCAGTACAGCTAAGGGGAAAATGAGGCAGAAAGATGCGGTAAATAACTGGGGGAAGAACATTAGGCAAGAAACAGCAATTCCCTGATTTACACTTAATTCCTTAGGCCAGTCCTTGGGGGGAAGCAGGCGAGGTAACACTGGGAGATTATAAAAAGATTTCAATAATTAAAAGAAGCTCCGCAATTAAGTTTGATGCTGGCACCCAGCACCCTCCGCTCTTCCCACCTAAAAGCCTCGGCTGCAAAACCCCCGCGGCGCTCCGCTCCCGCCTGCACAGCCGCTTGGTTTTGGACAGCTGGATTTGCTCCCTTTTTAAGTCCCGTTGTGGGACTGTGGCTTGGGGCAGCCAGCGCGGCCCTGGCGTGTCCGACAGCCCCGTCGCGCGCGGGCGAGGGAATAGGGCAGGCGTCGCTGCTCTCCGGGCACCAGAGCTCTCTTCTCCCAATGCTTGCAAGCTGATGCAGAAACGCTCATCACGTGTGAATCCTAACATGCCTATGAACTGCAAACTGCTGTTGCTAATCAGGTGACTATTCTGCAAATTCACACCAGAAAAAAACAAAACCCTTTAAGCTAGAAACCATTTGTGCAATCAGAGATCTGTAACATAGGATCCAAATCCCACACTGGATATATCTTCGCAGCTCTAAAGCAGTTTTTTTCCTAACCTTAAGGCAGCAAAACCAGGTGCCTGGGCTCAGGGCATCGAGCACGCTGGAGGGAAGAGTGTTGCCAGGCCCCCAGCAGCCCGGGGGATCATCGGATAAAACGGCGGTGGAAAGCGGCTGCGCGGCCGGAGCCAAGCAGGGCGCAGCGGCGGCGGAAAGCGGGAGCCCCAGCGCAGTCGGGTCGCGGGAACCAGGGCAGAGCCGCGGCTGCTCCAGCTCCGGAGCAGGGGTGAGCCCAGCGCAGCCAGCACGCTTTGGGCTGGAAACCACACGGAGAGGTGCTGTTAGGAAAGGCAGGTTGGGAGGAAAAGTGAGCTACGCTCGTTATTTCAGTAGTAATGTCAAGTGTAAGCAGCATCCTGTTCCCTTTCCATTAAACACTGCCTGTCGCTCTTGAGGCCGTTGCTACACAGAGGAGATGAGCATCTTTTTTGCGAGTATTGATCATTTTAGCACCTAGGAGCTGGCAAGCAGTTTTCAAGCTCTGAATCAGTCTTATGGCACTGATACAGCTTCCTGCTGCCTCATTTTGCAGAAGAGCAGAAAAACAGAAAAACTATGCGGCCCTGAGAGATTTAACGAAGCCTGTAGCAGCTTTCAGGCGAGGATGTGCCCTAACCTGACCTGGGAGCATGCATTTCCCAGGGAATGAAGGAGCTCCCTCGAGTCTACGACATAAGACTTGCTTCTTTTTTGTGTTTCTTGCCCCTGCAAAAAGCTCACGCCACAGTGGCACAGCCACGTGCGCACATTAGCTGTTTGCACAAGGTGCATCCACGTCTAAATACAAATCCGCATTTTGCACACGCCAAACTCACAGACAAAAAGGCTGCGCATGCATTTTCCCCGGAGTACTTGCTCTCTCTTTCAAAAATGTGACCCTCGTGCTTTTGGATATAGGCTGCAGATGAGCAGAGAAGTCATTTTCTTTAGTAAAAGACTGCTGTCGGTGCATACTTTGCTGTATTAAGACAAATAAACGCATTTGGAAACAGTCAGTGCCCATTTCCAGCTTGATCAAGATTCATGATGCAAAATGCAAAGGTCACGGAAAGTAGCGGCCAGTTTAAATAAAATTAATACAATTATTGTAAACATTTAAAATAATCAGAGGTTTTGCAAGCAATGGACTTGGTAAAATTCAGCGGGTGCACACGTAGCGTGTGGGGGGGTGGTTAGCTTTGTTTAAATTAGTGCACAATCTGTGAATATGACAAATTAGCCTCCGCTGTTTTCCAGACAGCAAGCCTGGCAAACTTAAGATTGCTCTTTCCAAGGTATGAAGTAGTCTTGGATGGAATTATGTATTAAAATATTAGCTATCGAGTCACAGAGAAGAAGAAATGCCGCAGCCTGGCCGCCTCAGAGGGCCTGGAAGATTTGCTTAGGGAGGCTGCAGTTATTTTTTTAACCTGGCAATAAATTAGCAGGTAGCTTTGAATTGCTGGGGCCTTTCCTACATCGGTGACTAGAGAGTGCTAGAAACTCCGCCTTAATAAGGAAAAAGAAAGGCGCACAGCACAAACCAAGGGATGTTAATAGGGTCTCCTGCCCTGAGAGCCACCGGAGCTCGGCTTCGCTCCAGGAGAGTGCAAAGCCAGGGATGGGGCAGTACTGCCCAGGCTCCCAGGTGAGCTTGGCTGCTTTTGGTGCTTTCTGACCGAACCTGGGGACGCTTTCGCCTGATGTTCCCTGAAAGACCTTCCTCCGATCCCACGCAAAGACAAGGCTAAGCTAAAATGCCCCAAACCCCGTTAACGGCCTCGAGGCAGGGGCAGGAGCCTGGTGGCACACGCGCAGTTTTAATATCGCAAACCTCGATGCTTGCCCACCTCTAAGCATCAACGTTTGCGATACTAAAACAAAAGGCTGGAGTGGGAGAAGGACCCCGATGCAGAGAGGCCCCCGATTTTCGCTCCAGGTCTGGCATTGCGCCACCGGCAACGGGAGCGCTGCCCTGGTGGAAGCATAACTGGAGCCTCTAGCTGATGTATAGCAGCGATTTACTGCAAAACTCCCACAAAAACCTGAAAACCGGAGAAGTTCCAGTAAGGGAGGCTACATGAGGCAACGCTTGGTTCCAGGATGGCCTTGGTAAAGCTGGAGATTAGCTGGATTCTGCTATTAATCACTCTGAAAAAAGCCCATTTTCAAGACATCTTAGGGACACTCCTGATGATTTTCCGAAGCAGCAAGTTTACATCACTGTGCTGAATTCCTGACTCTCCCCGAGGCTGCAGAGCGGCCGGAGCACACGTCGCCCGGACCTCAGTCGGCCGCTCAGGCGTCCCCGTGCAAGGTGACCGCTGCGCCTGCCTGTGCAGGATCCATCGCTCTCCGGAGGTGGCCATCTACCTTTGCAGAGTACAGAGGCATTCGCTAAGAGTCTGACTATAAGGTAGTTAGTTATAAGCTAGAAATCACGGATTTGCAGTCCAATTTCAAATGGAAAGGCGTCTTAGTGGAGAGCAGAGAACGAAGTGCTGTTAATCATGCAAACGGAAGGTCTTATGCAACAGCCTGGGAAACAGCAAACTTTGGGATTTGTCCGCCAAGGCAAAATAAATGAACATTCGTTATCTGGATGGTAAATATCTGTTTACAGTGTAAGTAATTTTGTGCTCCTACTCAAGGGAAAATTCAGTGCCTTCGGAGCAGGATAAACGGCCGCAGACGTACCACTTTATTACTTTCCCCAAGTTTCTGCAGGGAAAGTGTTGGGGAGGAAGTTATTAAACAGCGAATGCTTGGAAACAAAACCCAGCAGGAGCAATCACATAAGACAAACGAGTATTTAAGCACCATTTAGCTTTCTGACACAGAATACGCGTCCGTCTGTGTGACTGCAGACGGTGCTGTCAGAGGTTTGGCCGTTACCCATGGATGTACCCAGGCTAGAAGGTCTCGTTGCAAGGGTTGCATCTGGGCAGCCGGTGCCAGCGGGCTCGTGAGCTGCCCCGTGAGGGCAAGGACACCCTGGGCTCCCACCTGACTGCAGGTGGGAGACAAAGACGTGACCAAGAGCCATGGCAGCAGGTCCCCAAGGTGGTTCATACAAGGCTACCGTCCATGGTGCCTCCTGCTCCTGCATCTCTTGAGCGTGCTTGGGTTGGTACTCAAAGCACACCCAGAGCAAGAAAGCTCTCCTAACGTCTATTTTCCTCTCTGCTCTGGCGCAGTATAGGCTTTTCTTTTTGAAAGTCCTACGTGCTCATTCCCTGCACCCGAAACAAAACCCCGGGTGCATCTCCCCAAACAAGGGCAGGCAGGTGCACAGGAGACGCGGGTGCAATGCGCCATCCATCGGCCGCCTTGCACCACAGAGCGAGGGATTGCGCCAGCTCTCTGCCCACAGAGCCCGAGCGCATGCTCAAAGCTCAGCACCTGCAGAATATCATTGCTCTCAACAGCTCCCAGCAAGCGGCGTAACGAGCAGGTCGCCAACAGGCTCCTCCAGCCACGATCTGCTCACAGGCCCGGCTGGATTTGTGCAATAACCTTATTAATGGAGTTGCTCCAAAAAGCTGCATATAAAATCCCAGCTTTGGGAAAAAACGTTGCCCTAGCAACAAGTTACCGGGCTGCCTTTGCAGAGGGGGAAGCTACCGAGACGGTTACGTGTAGGTGAAGACCGAACATGATCTACACCAAAGCAACGTATAGCCGTATATTTTAAGTTACAGATGCATAAATTGAGGATGACGACGTCTGACAGTGAAAGGGGATGGGTGTCCCTGAGCAGATCTTGCAGGTGGCAACTGGTGGGAACGTTGGTCACCCCATGGCACGTAGTGGGGAAAAGCCACCACAAGCGATGGTGGCAGCCCAACTGCAACCAGGTGGCAGTTTTGGACTCGATACCTAACTTCCCGACACCTGATGGAGACAGGTCCACCCTCGCTGCGGGCTGGCAGTCCCAGATGGCAGGAGGGAGGGCAAATGCAACGGCAGCGACTGCCACGCTCTTTTTGTATATTTTGTCATGATAATATTTTTTTTTCTGAGCCCTTGCACAGTCAGATCCTCGCTAATCTGATTCGCGTAACGCTGTAGTCAAACTATAGTGCAAAATATACTACTGGAAATAACTTTGTAAGCAAAGATAGCAAGACCCGTCCTTTGAAAACCAAGAGCGGACGTTGGTACCGAAACCTGGGATCACCGCTGGCAGCTGGAGCAAGGTTGAATACCAGAGGCCCCGCTGCATCTCAAACGCTGGAATTGCACTGAAATGCTTCATGCACTGAAATGCAAAAATGACCCGAAAGCCATTTCCCCTGGGGCACTGTCGCGAGAGGCGCGTCCGTGCCCTCCGCCGCACCACCGGAACCAGCACACCAGCAACCAGCACAGCCCAGCACGCAGGCAAGCGGTGTCGGCAAAGCCTTTTACAGGGAAAATTGCACCTGACAGCACACCAATAAGTAAAACTCATGCCCAATTATTTTATGAGCTGTGTGTCTAAAGGGAAGACATTTCATATTTAAAGAAACTTAAAAACCCCAACAGCGGATGGGCATGCTTCTACAAGACTTGAAATCCAGTGACAAAAGGACTTGCTAATACTTTCAAGCAGGCTTTTAAAAGCCCAATTTTTAAATTATTGATAAAAGTGCTAGAATTTCTCTGAAGTCTGGCTTGTACATATTCAAATTCTCTGGAAAAAAAAAATTAAACCACTCTTTCTCCTCCTGTATTTATATATTTACTATTTGATTGAGGGTCTCTAAGTTTGGAAAACAAGACTACCTGGTGCTCACAGGCTAGATTTGCATTAGATCAAGGATGCTGTTGTAAAAATAACAGGTAACTCCCAGCCTGGGGCTCCGACTTCTTCCCATCAGCCGCAGACTGTCTTGGTTTGTGCCCGCAGGAGAAGCGGTGCAAACACAAACGTGCCACGTTACGGCTTAGGTATCGCAGCTTCTGGGATGCAATTGTGGTGTTTTGAGCAATATGCATCCAGGCGAGCCAATGCACCGTGCTCAAGTATTTTGTACAAAAAAAGAGAGGTTCAGCCGCTGGAGGAACCAGAGCTGCTCTAGGAGGAGGCAGCATCGAGAGATGGACCAGAAGTGGGGCTGGCCGGGAAAGGCCCAAGAGCAGCAGCTGCCCTCGGCATCTGGCTTGCACTTTTCTCTCTTATGTAAGAAATTGTTCTCACCAAAAATGGTGAAACTTGGTGGTTATGTGACAGGGTGAGAGGTGCTGTAACAGTACATTTAGTAAAGATACTTCTGAGGAGAAAGAAAAAGCAGAGTGGCTGGCCCCATTAAACGCTAGTCATAAAAAAGTTGTAATAGTTCACAAAATTAATACCTAAACTGCTCTGTTTCTTTCCATTGAGAGGATTACAAAGCCAAGTTGAAAGCAGCTGTTTCCACCCAAGACAGAGGGGTTTCTTTGCACTAGCAGACCTCCTGTTGCAAAACTAATTCAAGCAGTGGAGCAGGCAGGTAAGGCAAGCCAGCTTCGGCATAACGACTCCTCCTGCTCCTTTCCCCCCCCCATTCGCCTCCCTCTGCAACTCCTCCACGTCCCTTGGCCTTCACTGGTGGCTCCCAGGTGGAGATGCTGGAGCCCGCGCAGGGTCACACACGTGCAGCTCGGAAGCACCTCCACGCGGTAAGGAGCCAACGCAAAGGAAACCGAAGCCAGCCTGGGACACCAGCAACTGCCGCTCCCTGGGAGCTGCAGGTCCGGATGCACAGCTGATGCTGACCTTCTGCTCCCCACCTAACAAGAAGCTCTCATGATACAAGAACTTACAGGCGTTTTATCCTGAGCATCAGGGGATGCTGTCGTCCCGCTGTCCGGCATTAACGCGCCGGCTGCTCGAGTGGAAAGGCTCCTCTTCAAAGAGAGCAAGTTATCCCCTGCCACCTCCCGTGAGCCACGTGGGCATCCGAGTCAAGCTAAAGCATATATGGAGACGCCACGCTATAGGAGAGAGCAGGCGGAAAGCCGACCTGAACCCCAGCTCCGAACCCAGGTCCAACACAGCTCCGGGAAAAAAGCGATCCCAGCTAGCTAACACCTGCAGAAAGCTGAACATGAGAGTTACTCCTCCATACCAGGGAAGAAAAGGGGGCCAGGTCATCTGGGCTTCAGTATTTATTGTTGTACTAAAGCCCTGTCTTAGCTAGAAACCAAAGATGGTCTTCTCTGGGCCCGGTCAGGCAACAGGGACTGAAGAGCAGGGGATCAAATCCCCAAATGATCTGATTTCAGCAGAATCGCAGCTTGCCACCCGCTTGTTTGGTTTGCATTTAAAATATCAGCAAACTTCAAAAGCTTTTTATGAGCAAACATAACCTGCCCCAAGGGTGCATGCAGCCATTACTCACCAAAGCGTTTCAAATAAGAAATGCATTCGGGAACATGCCATTGTTTTAACTGGTTTTACTTCATGCAGGAGAAAGGAAAGATCTGGGGAAACTAAATACTCGCATAGTCTCAGCTCTCGATCGCAGGAAAAGCATCAAACAAGCAGGTCTGGTATCGCCCTAAGCCCAGGACCACGCTGGTGCATAGCAGCAGGTGGCATATAGGTAAAATGTCAGCTTAATCTAAGCAGGGGAGAAATGCACATTTGGGTTTTTTTTTTGGAAAATAGCTCCCATGTTGGGAAGCACTGGCACAGGATGCCTAGACAGGCTTGGGGACCTTGGAGGTTTCTGAGAAGAGCTCGGTTGGGCAAGTGTGGTGCAATGGTCCAAGGTCCTTCTCCAGCGCTGGCTGCACCTCAGTGCAGGTGCAGGCACAGCCAGGCTCGACCTCAGCACTGATGAGGCCCTTGACACCCGCCCTAGCTCATTTAACACTAGCTGAGCTATTCTACCCCATTGCACAGCACGTGTTTTCAGAAGTATGTTGTGATTCTCTGTAAACGGCCATAAAGAAATTATTCCCCTGGAGAATCCTTATTTTGCTTCCTATCACTGCAAGTTTGCTCTACAACTTGTGCAGAGCTAGGATATGAAGAAGAATTACCCAGGACCTGTACTTTTTAGCTGCTACAGAAGCATAAAACATTTAAAATTAGTTCAGTTAAAGTGTTAGCAAGACACACAGCAGAGGATGATCCCACACTGCAGAGGAACAAGGTAGATGCTCAGGCACTGTAGGCATTTTTCATCTCTCCACCTTGATATTCGGATTCACACAAGGAGTTAGGACAGAAAAAACCTGATCACTTAAAAATTTCAGTGATGTCTAAGTGCAACAATTTAATCACTAGCGTGGTGGTGGGGAAACGTGATCAAAAAATTGCAAACATCTTGAAATTACGCATGCCATGTCCTGTCACATGATGAATTTCCATAAGGAAAGGGAGAAGAGGATGCGATGGGTATACGAGTGGGTTCAGCCCATTTTGCTGAACGGAACCAGCGTGAGCGGCACCCGGAGCCAGCAGTCATTTTAGGTCATTTTCCTTTTGTTCTGACTCCTGAAAACTTGCTTCTAATTTCCATCACCACTGTGCTTGATCTTGCTTGTTAATTCTGATTAAAAGTTTCACTGAACAGTGCAAAAAACCACGCTGCGGGCTAAGAGCTCTACGGTCTCATTTAACCTTTTCTTTGAATATAAATGAATAATTGATTTTTGTCTTGCTTCACGGGCTGTTTAGCCTTCATTTTAATATTGATCTGCATTTTTCTCCCATGCACTCGCATGCCTTCCTCTCAGCAGCACCCAGTAATGTGCACTGCAGTCGCCTCTTATTGATTTCTTGTGCTCCAGCCCGCGGGCCAGGATCAAGAATGGCTGGCTAATCACATCTGTCGAGGATTTTTATTGTGCTTATTATGCCTTTATTACCCCTAAACAACCCCTTATCTTCCCACTCCAAACCTTTTCTCCAGACCTCGGGCAGGGAGGAACGATGCCGCCATCCCCCAAGGGCTGGTCCCGCTTCCTTGGCCAGGCTCCAAGGTGCTCCAGGGAAGCCGTGCAGGAGCCCACTTCCACATCCCGACTTAAATGCAGGAATAAACAGCTGCATCTGCAAGAGTGTTGGGTTCCCAGCTACTTTCTCTGGCCTTTGGAGTTTTCAGCCTCGATAAGAAGGCGTTTTTCATCCTTGGCAGAAAGTGAGAAAACACGGACAGCTGCCCCTCTCACACCACCGTGCCTCTTGCACCAGACTGAGGACCTCAAGGAGCATAGCAGGAGTCAAATAAGGAAGAGCTGCATCTTAATTTTTTTTATGCCTTTTGTTCACCTAAAAAAATTAGATGTGGACAGAGATATGGCAAGACGATGGCATGGAAAGAGGGAATCAACATCCTCAAGGTCAGAGAAAGAGAAGCTGGGATTAGGAGGATAGCCAAGCATGACGGGGGGGATGCAATGGCCAAGCAGACATCAAAAGATGATGTGAACATGGGAGCTAGACTGTGTCAGGCAGCAGAAAAGGGAAAGACCATACAGAAAAAACATTTAATGAGCAGCAAAACAATACGGAGATTACTAGAAGGGACAAAAGAATAAAAAACCATTCGGAAATGACTGGTATGTTCTTTTTGGTAGCTTAGGAAGTTGCACAAAAAAAGCACCTCTCACCAGGGCTCTTCTGGGGTTTGCTTATCTCAGAATCGGCTGTTCTGAAGAGAAGCAGATTCATACTGGCAGCTCTTAAACCAAATAGCCCAAAACCTTGAAGCTGTAGGCCCTAAATAAAAGACCACACTAAGACATAATGTCACAGATTGGAAAAGGTTATTGCCTATCACCACACCAGCAACAAAACCAGCAATAAAAGAAGCAACAAATATTTTTGTAGTCATTGGCCTTTTTAGGTCTATTATTATTTCTTTAGAGCTCAAATCTGCTCTAAAGTTTTTGAGCACTTTTGAAATAGCTGGAGAACATTTTAAGGTCGCAGGGCCTGACTATTTGCACGAGCAGACTCAGCCCAGTAGATGCAACTCCAGATTAAAATAAAATACATGAGTGATGTGGCAACCCCGGTATTCCGTAGGAATACTTGTTGCGTGATTTTTTTTGTGCTGACAGGTTAGAACAAGCAGCAAAGAGGCTTCTTGGCTGCTTTCAAGGGCAGGCCTGGCCTATGAAAGTTCATTAAATAACTAAACACAGGAATTTGTCCAAGAGCATGATTCCTTCAGGTGAAGGATGATGCCATAGGATGAGGCTGTCTGACGGCTCTGCAGGTTGTAATTGCAACTTGCATTAGAGGAGAAGGTCATGGAGCAAGGGAGGAGATCTTTGTGTTGAAATGCATTTGAAGGCACATGTGGGCATGGTGAGGCAGCTCGGCCTATCTAACTGGAAGAGCTTGTTAAATCCTGCTTTTACAGCCTCTTCCCTTTCTCTCTCTCACGGATTTTTGGCTCGCCTCTCCAATGTCCTGTCCCTCTTTATCTGACCTGGGCACAGACGCCGGGCTAAATTTCACCAGGCAAATACAAAAAGTTTCCAGAAAGTAATAGAAGAGACTGGAAAATGGAATTATGGATTTCTGTCTCGAGACCCAAGATGAAAGCCCAGCCCCGACGGAGCTCCAGTCCCCGGGGCATTGTGACATCACCTTGCATTTCACAGGGGAAAAAAAACACCCAAAACCCCCCAAACAACAAAACACAAACCAAAAAGCATTGCATAATGGGGAAGCAGAATTCTAACATGAAAGTTCATAACTGAGAACACCAGTGTCACGCAGGACGTAGATAAGTAATAATAAAATCACTCCAGAAACCTATATTCAATCTATAAACTACATCATATTAAATATGTGAACCGACAGTCTCATGTACCTTTTTGCTCATTTTAATTAGAAGTCTAATTGAAATCTTAGATTAGCTGGATGCCGGTAAATCCAACCGAAGGAAGCCGTCAGACACGCACAAACCCCACATGTTCATACACCTTTATCCTCCCACACCTGGAGGCTGCGCTGCCCAAAACGGCTCCATCTTCCCTTTCGCAATAACCTGGCCATGCCAACGAAGACCTGATGCTGCTACCGCATAGTTCAGCTGAGCAATGAACTCTCAGGCAAGCTGGGAAGATTTTAAACACTGCAGTAACTTCATTCGGGAATTCTGCAGTGTCTGACTCCTTTTGCTTTTCAATCAAAAGGCGCTTTGATAATCTACTGGAAAAGAAGTTTGCCAGCTTGCTAACCTATCCTACGAAAACGCAATTATCCTGAATTTCTCTTGGCATTAATATTTTTCTCAGAGCAATGGCTCCAGTGACCATTCCAAAGGTGCCCAATATGCAGAAACACTTTTATTTGCAGAGGTTCACCCACAGCAACCCACCGGCCGTGACCGCTGGAGCTGCCCTCCACTGTGTTGGACCACCCCAAAAGCAAGGAAAACCCCGTGGATTTGTCTGTGGGTGCTCAACTGGAGGAGACCCCTTCACACCATGCCTGTGGCCTCCTCTGCAGCTCTGAGCACCGCTCAAGGTGCTGGGAAGTCGGGGAAGAAACTCAAAATAAATAATGGGCAGCAAATGTGATTTGAGGAGCTTCTCAAGCGGCTACAGCCCAGCTGCACAGCTCCGGCAGCGCACAGCTCGATAAGGTACCCGTTGCCTTCCTAACAGCAGCCCAGCCAAACAGGAACGAGGGTCGCGGGCAGCAGCCAGAGGAGACACAGTGCCTCCAGCACCTTGAGTGCGCGGCAGGAATGCGGCAGGCGCTTAATGGGGTTGATGGTTAACCCGCTTTACCGGCTAACACTCTCCTTCGGAGAGCTTGTTTCACTTTCATTTATTAAGAAAGCCCGCAAACGAAAGCCTGGCCAGAGCCCCGCGCGGATTTTTTTGTGCAAGACTGGTGAAGTGCAGCTTTGCAATGTACCTAAACGCAAACGCTACCATCTAACAAAGCTGGATTGAAAAGCACCGCTTTTTTTTTTTTTTCCTGTGACAAAGAGGTTTGTTCGGCTGTTATGAAAATAATAATACAGGCTTTGCACCGATTTCCTTGAGCACAGATATCCAACATGATAGAGTTAACACGAGTCTTTGCATCGCTAGCTGTAATCACCCTAAGAAACGTTAAGTTTCAGGCTGGGTTTGTGCTGTGGAAAACAGGGAAAGAAGTAGATTGAAAGAGTCAGTGCCTAAAAACAGCCATGGACACCCTATGCCAGAGAAATCCAGATGAGAAAACCTGGGACGAGATTTTAGCAGGGAGCGCAGCTGCGGCAGGAGCGCCTGGCAGGGCAAGCAGCCCTCTCCCCTCTGCTCGGTGCTTGCAGAGCAAAGTCCTTGCCAAAGAAACCTCGCTCGCCTTTCTGCGGGGTCTCCCCCAAAAGCACGAGCCCGGAGCCGGCTAAATAAAGCAGCACCGTAGACCCTGCAACCCCCCGTGCAATTTGCCTGCTAACCCTTACCAGGTAACAGGGACGATTAAAACACAAGTGAAACCTGGATGCGGATCAGGACACTTCTTTGCAGACATGGTTTGAAGTGCAAACAGTACACAAGGTGGGCATCTCTCCTTGGGTTGTCTCCAAAAGGTCCCAGCTATTTTATTAGTAAAAGAAAAGATGGAGAAACATTGCTGAGCTGTTTGCCTAAGTGATAATCCCACAAGTTTTCTGATTGTTAAGCAGAACAAAGGTTTTTCTGCCCATTTACTTGCTTCATCTACCTTGCAGGGCAGAACACACCGTTTTGAGCGATGTCTAGACAGCCAGAGACACAAGGGGAGGCCAAAAGGCAGCACGTTCCCGTGGGGTGCAGGGTGCCTTGCCACACGGAGCGCCTTCCCGAGGGCGCCGTGGCAGCTCCCTAGCAGGACGACGGAGCTGAAATATGCAGTCCAGCCCTGCTGCAACACACCTTTTTTTTTTTTTTAAGCAAAAAGCTGGATAGAAACCTTGGTGCAGTGCAATATAACCCACGTTCAGCAGCACCTGGGAACCCCCCTGCCATGAGCACGTGTCTCCCAGCTCCCCGCAAACCCAGCACAGCTGCATCCTCATTTGCAGCAAGAGCTCATTACCCTGCCGCTCCCAGCTGTGCAGAGCGGATTTTTTTATTACCAAGTAGCACACCATAATCTGAAAAATTTCCAGACATTAAATGAAGTCATATGGAAACTAATTCATCATGTTTAACACGGGTCTAAGGGATAATAGAAAAATCCTGATAGAAAAATCCTCAAGTCTGTATATCCCAGTACAGCCCTCCACTGAAATTTAGCCAAAAAAAAGTCTCATATACACACTCATACTCTTCTTACTGATATCTAACTCATTGGCTAATCTCCCATCAAGAAAAATGAGCAAGTAACTATTAGTTTCCCAGAGAATGTCTGGCTTTGTCTTCCTTTATACAAAAAAAAAGTTCTATTATTAATACCTCGCCCCAGTGAAATCATAGCAAGTGTATTGCAAATTAGAGAATGAGATTAATATGTTGATTCTATTGCGAATTTTCTGCTTGATCATGAGTTTTAGTCCTTAAAAAAAAAAAGCTGCTGGCATTTCAAATAGGTCACTTCTAAATAACAACATTGGATTTCCTTCAAGTACACAATTACGTGTCATAATATTCCTTGACTTTTTCTGGGAGCAAATCAAACTATTCTGTTTGATAGCAGAGGAGGAAAGCCTCCCCCGAGAGCTGCCCGGGAGCCAAAGCGGCCCCAGCACAGGAGCCGCCTCCGCAGGACCCCGGCCCCCAGCCGGAGCTGCTGGAGCGCAGCCAGCGCAGGGCTCGCTGCCTCACCAGGCCAGCCGAGGGGAGATTGCAACCATGCATTTAAAACACATAAATAAATTAATTAGTTAGCAGCCAGCCAAGTGACACCCTAGATGCACTTTCCCTGGCTGCGCTTTCACACCCGATTTCTGGAGCACTTGAGAAAAGACAGTGCTTCAAGCAGTGCCGAAGGATTGCACCGTTCTTAGCTAGGGGGATGCACCCGTCTCCCCGGCAGCGGGACCCTGGCACCATGACTTGCAAGCTCAAAACATCAGGGGCTCCATTTAGGGTGCCTGGACCTCAGCCTTCGTCTGGGTATTTGCATCAGAAAATGCACATTTTTTTCCATTTATTGTTCTCCTCTTGAGGTTATATCCACCACCTCGTTAGGAAGCAGAAGCGAATCCATGGGATGCGGCACGAACTCGGATGGGACATGGGGCCGATGCTCTGAAGAGCATTTTGTCCCAGCAACGTTTTGTCACTTTTTGCAGGAAGAAAATGAGGTTTTACCTGCAGCAGACTGACTCTCAGATCACCCCGGCCAAAACTACCGACTTTCTAGGTGGATTTTTCCCTGGTCTCGAGCTGAAGGGTTTTGTATTGCAGTGGCCCAAATCGGCCCCGAGCTGGGCGCTCAGCCTCCCGCAGCGGCACAGCCTCGCCTGGCTTTTGAGCAATGACAGTAAAAGAAAATACCCTCAAACCTAATAATTATAATAATGCTAGTAAGTAGCAAACAACGTGTTTCTGGAAAGAAAGCTGTTATTTCAGTATTTCCTTTTTGATGCAGTGTGGAACAACATTCCAAACTCTCAAAATCGCCCACAGAAGAGAGAATCTGATTTTTAAGTGTAATTTTTAAATTCTCACGTTGCTATGATTTTTTCATCCTTTCAGACGTGATTTTTCTTTCACTTTGTCAGAACATTCTAATACAGAGTATGCACACTTCACCGTGAATATTAAATTAGCTTTAAAATATGTAAGCATATGGCTGTATGTGAGAGTAGATTAAGAAACAGCAATCTGAGCTGTGTCCACTCATTTTCTTTCCCAGGAAAGAAATGACTGCAAAGTTACACCTCTAATAAGGTCAACAATTTTTGTGATTAACCTCAGTCAGAATCTAACCCAGCATAGACCAAAGCTTGCCCAACAGCTAGAAGACAGCGTTGCCCATTTCTTACATACGCACACCAAACCTCAGTTGTAAACCTCAGTAGTCAAGTTTCCCGTTAAGCAGCCAAAGGTCTAGAAATGCAGAAATACAAATTCCTCGTGCAACCTTACCACGTCACACCGGAGCGAGCTCAAGGTGCTCCCTGCTGAGGTGCTTGTCTGCAAGACTCCTGCTTCTTCCCGGGCAGAGGGGGAGCCGACTTTGACATAAATTAAGATTTCTCATGCTCTTCCAAACCTCCAGGGTTATTGCACAAGGGGCCACGGTGCAGGGCAGCCCCCTGCTTTCTCACTCCCCTTCCCCTGGGATTTTTTGCATTCAGACATTAGCACCACACATAGATGCTGCATCTAAAACTTGCTCCTTAGAGGCCACAACTAAATAAGCCCACACCAAGGCACTAGGAACAGGCTGAGTTAATTCACCTGAGCCATTATAAGTCATTCTCCAGCAAAGTCTCTTCAGCTGTTACCTTCTAGAGCCCCAGGTTTTAATGACAACAAATTAGTCTGTGCTGATTGTTACCCACCAATATTCTGCTCTTGCAGGTATATGTATAATTAGTAATTGGACTTGAAAAAATTAAGAAATAGTAAGTTATGGAAGCATAAACAATTTAATTAACCTGTGATTTCCCTCCTACTCACAGGCCAGTTGTAAGTGAGGAAAAAAAAATCACTCCTTGAATTCTTTTCTTTACTCATTTGTTTTCAAAAACATAATGCAAAGTAGTTTAGAAATCATCCTTAGGTTTCTGTTTGCAGTTCTGTTATTCCAGGCTTTAGCAAACAGAAATTGTTCCTTTTCTACCCACGTAGTCCATTTTCTCTTGACAAAGTATTGTTTGCTCTGTTTCCAGTAAAGTCCTTCTTTGCATCCCAGTTCTACAGCCAGGCTTAGTAATGCCGTGCATAAAAACATCGTGGTTGATAGAAAAGGGTTTGCTTTCAAAGTTGCAGCTTTCCTGCTAGCTGGAGGGTTACCTGGGAGTTTTATTAGGCACATAATATTTTTCCTATATGCGACCGCCAAGCCTTTATTGCTCTAATAGCAGTAGTTACTGCTATTACTAATTTTTATTTTATTTTATTTTATTTTTTATTTTATTTTTTATTACAATAGCGAAAACAATTGCTACTGTCATTAGCTTTGTTTCCATCTCCTCCCCATAGCCACTCGCGCAGTTACTGTGCAATAGCATATTGCTCCAAATCCTTGTTCTCTGCATTGCCCATCTCAGTTTTGGGGGATTTATAAATGTAGCGGGACAGCTCAAGCAGGAAGCGAAGCAGAGGTAGGAATGCCATCACAAGGTGGCATGAGCCTGCTCCATGAGAAGCACATTGCAGGGGCTTGCGGAGAGACTGGAGAAAGAGCGGTCATGCGTTTGGCACTCGCAGGGTTTTATCCGCTGCAGCACGTGGCCCAGCTGGCTGTCACTGTATTCTTCACTGGAGAAGACTTTGGGAAGTCAGGTCTGCTAGGCTAGGACCTGCTTTCCCTATTCCCCACTGAAGTCCATGAGAAAGTGCCCGAGTAAAACCTGCAAAGGATCTCAGCCCTGGAGCACCTGGGTTACGGATGCGCTTTCTGTACAGTCTCGGTTAAAAACGATGAGTAGGTTCTGTTAATGTAATACATCACGCAGTCGTGGAGGCATCTCAGGCACTTCATAGACGCATCTCTGAGACTGCTGGGTGGGTGGGTACCGCTGAGACCCCGAAATCTCTGTGAATGAACCTTCACTGCCTGATGTATTCGAATTGTGCTAAGCAATGCTGCTGCGTGCTCAGCCGCCTCCAAGGAGCTTAGTCACCCTCAGCGTGGAGCGAAAGGCCACGGAGGTAGGAAGAGAAAAAGGAAAAATTAATGCTGGGGGGGGGGGCACCTTTGCATATAATCAAATCGAGTGATTTGTCACCGCTTCAAGCTTTTGGAAGGGTTTTGGTGGTTCCCTGGGTGTACTCTGCTAGGCCGATATTTGGCTGGTGGTGCCGGCGCTTTGCAAAAAGTGAGTGCTTAAGGGTGAACATCCTGGGCCTGGGTTTTAACCGGGTTGCAGGGGTCTGGTGCCGCTTGCAGCAAGCACTTTGCATGGGCGCAACCACCTCTGTTTTTTGGCTAAAAAGCAGCTTGAGCCGCATCTTTCATAGGAGCCAGACGCAACACAGAGCTGGGGGGGGGGGGGGGTGAAAGCCCAATTCGCCACACCCCGCCGGGATTCATCAGAAGGGCTTAGGGTGTTCTCGCAACGAAACACGGCTGTTGGGGGTATGGGGAGAAACGCGTCTCTCTTCGAGGGGCGTGAAGAAGGAGAGCAACAGCAGGCGGCGCCCGCGGTGCGAGAGCGCCCCGAAGGCGGGGGGGGGGGGGAAGCGGCGGTGACCTCACGGAGCCGCGACACAGAGGGGACAGAAGCTCGGGGGGGCGGGGGGGCAGAGCTGGGCAGCCGGGCACCGAGCCTGGTCGAGGCAGAGAGGGCAGGAGAGAAAAGCAGCAGGTGAAGCTTCGCTGCGCCCTCGGTAGCCAAGCCGGGTGAAATGAGAGCATCGCGGGGCTCCCTGCTAAAAGCCAGCGCGCTTTTTTTGTGTGTGTCCCCGTCCCCCCCCCCCCCCCAGCTATGTCTTTCGTGAGCCCGTGCGCGCAGCGACTGCTCCTGGTACAGCCGCAAGCGACAGCGGCAGGTCGAGGGGGACAGAGACGCCCCGGGGCGAGACGGAGCATCGGTGAAGGGCGAGACGGAGACGCGGCGAGATGCCGCTCCCTCCCTGCGGGGAAAATACGGCGAATGGCGAAAAGTCGCCGCGGCCTCGGGCAGACCTCGTCCCGCTCCGCAGCGCGGCCGGAAAGGCAGCGCCCGTGCCGGCCCCCGGCCGACGGGATGGGGCTCTCCCCTCTCCAGTGCTCCCCTTTGAACCAGCCTCTGATTTGGAGGCCACCTGCCACTTAAAATATGGATTTATCAAGCAGAACAGAGTCAAAATGCGTTAGTCCCGTGCTACGAATGACCATTAGGGATGTATGGATGACCATTAGGGATGTATGGATGACCATCACGCATGATGCTGTCTTGGCTGGTGCCCGTTGCTAAACCTGCTTTAACGTGCAAAGAAGAAAGGTCCCTTGCTACGAACATCCACTTAACAGGAATGAAAAACACTGGTTTCCCAGTGGGAAACCGCGCGGGTCGTCTGCGGCTCCGCCGGCGCCATGGCTACCTTGACATCACAATGGCCACGGCCACGACAGAGCCGCTGCCCCGACGGAGTCCCAGGGCCACCGGCCACTCGCAGCGTGGTCTGGCCAGCAGGCGGCAGTGCTGCGTGGCCTCGGCGCGGATGGGCCAGATTCGCGTTGCCCCAATCCTGCCTTCGAGGGGGCGACCGCAAAGAGCTGCCAGCGCGCGCCGCTCGCTGGGCAAACGTCGTCTTTCCCGTCGGGTGACTAAATCGCACTCCGTGTCGGTGGAGCCCCCGCAAACCGAAACGCGGGTCGCCAAACGAAGGCCACCACGAAGGGCAGAAGCTGGGCTGAGCCTCGTCCTTTACTTTCAAACTATTTTGTCACAACACTTTGGGCGTTTTTCTCCTAATATTCTCCGGTGCGGGTATCAGCGTATCCTCGTGTTCCCGATGCACTGCGGAGCAGCACAAGCCGCAGCCTGGGACCAGAGGATTTCGGGAAGGGAAAGGCCCAGCAAAGAGCCAGCTCCAGCTCCAGCCTGGCTTTAACGGGCAGCGCGGATGCCACAAGGGATGAAGACCACAGGGATGGAGGCCAGGGGGGATGGACGCCACGAGGGATGGATGCCATAGGTAGGTGTGCCATGGGGACGGACGCCACGGGGGAGGGACACTACAGGGGATGGATGCCATGGGGGATGATCGCCACTGGGACGGACGCCACAGGGGACGGATGCCACGGGGACAGATGCCACAGGGGACGGGTGCCACGGGGACAGATGCCAAGGGGAATGGACACCATGGGGACAGATGCCACGGGGGACAGACACCATGGGGGACAGATATCACGGGGGATGGTTGCCACAGCGATGGACGTCACGGGGGACGGACACCACAGCGGATGGATGCTATGGGGACGGATGCCACGGTGGATGGATGCCACAGGGGACAGACATGATGGGGGATGCACGCCACGGGTGATGGACACCATGGGGATGGACACCACGGGGGACAGAGCCACGGGGGATGGATGCCACAGTGGACGGACACCACGGGGGACGGACACCACGGGGGATGAACAGCACTGACACGGACACCACGGGGGACAGAAACCACGGAGGATGGATGCCATGGGGGATGGACACCACAGGCACAGATGCCACGGGAACCAGATGCCACAGGGGATGGATGCCCCGGGGAACAGATGCCACGGGGGACAGATGTCACAGGGGATGGACACAACGGTGGATGGACACCACAGGGGATGGACGCCCCAGGAGACAGATGCCCCGGGGAACGGATGCCATGGGGGATGGATGCCACGGGGGATGGACACAATGCGGGACAGACGCCATGGGGAACAGAGGCCATAGGGGACGGATGCCATGGGGGATGGACACCAGGGGGACAGACGTCACGGGGGACGGATGCCACGGGGGACAGATGCCATGGGGGACGGGCACCACGAGGGATGGATGCCACGGGGGACGGACACACGGGGGATACACGCCACAGTGGATGGTCACCATGGGGGATGGACGCCACGAGGGATGGACACAACGGTGGATGGACACCACAAGGGATAGACGACACGGGGGACAGATGACACGGGGGACGGATGCGACAAGGGATGGATGCCACGGGATATGGACACAATGGTGGATGGACACCACGGGGGACAGATGCCACGGGGGACAGATGCCACAGGGGACAGATGCCATGAGGGACAGATACAACGGCGGACAGATACAACGGGGGACGGACACCACGAGGGACAGACGCCACGAGGGACAGACGCCACGGGGGACAGATGCCATGAGGGACAGATACAACGGTGGACAGATACAACGGGGGACGGACACCACGAGGGACAGACGCCACGGGGGACAGACGCCACGAGGGACAGACACCACGAGGGACAGACACCACGAGGGACAGACGCCACGAGGGACTGAGGCCATGGGGGACCGATGCTACGGGGGACAGATTCCACGGGGGACCAATGCCACGGGGAGGGACGCCACAGGGGACTGACGCCACGAGGGACGGACGCCATGGGGGACAGACGCCACGGGGGACACGCGCCACGGGGGACAGATACAACGGGGGACAGACGCCATGAGGGACAGACGCCATGAGGGACAGACGCCCCGGGGGACCAACGCCCCGGGGGACCGACGCCACGGGGGACCGACGCCACGAGGGACGGACGCATCGAGGGACAGACGCCACGGGGGACAGATGCCAGAGAGTGTAGATGCCACGGGGGACAGATGCCACGAGGGACGGACGCCACGGGGGACGGACGCCACGGGGGACGGACGCCACGGGGGACGGACGCCACGAGGGACAGACGCCACGAGGGACGGACGCCACGAGGGACGGACACCACGGGGGACGGACGCCACGGGGGACGGACGCCACGAGGGACAGACGCCACGAGGGACGGATGCTACGGGGGACAGATGCCACGGGGGATAGATGCCACGGGGGATAGATGCCACGAGGGACAGACGCCACGGGGGACAGATGCCTCGAGGGACAGACACCACGAGGAACGGACGCCACGGGGGACGGACGCCAGAGAGTGTAGATGCCATGGGGGACAGATGCCAGGAGGGACAGATGCCTCGAGGGACAGACGCCACGAGGGACAGACGCCACGGGGGACAGACGCCACGGGGGACAAACGCCAGAGAGGATAGATGCCACAGGGGACAGGCGCCACAGGGGACAGGCACCACGAGGGACAGGCGCCACAGAGGACAGGCGCCACGGGGGACCGATGCCACGGGGGACGGATACAATGGGGGACAGATGCCACGGGGGACAGACGCCACGGGGGACGGACGCCACGGGGGACGGACGCCACGGGGGATGGACGCCAGAGGGTGTAGATGCCACGGGGGACAGATGCCACGAGGGACAGACGCCACGAGGGACAGATGCCACAAGGGACAGACGCCACGAGGGACAGATGCCTCGAGGGACTAATGCCACGAGGGACGGATGCCATGGGGGACGGATGCCACGAGGGACAAACGCCACGGGGGACGGATGCTACGGGGGACAGATGCCACGGGGGACGGACGCCACGGGGGACGGACGCCACGGGGGACAAACGCCAGAGAGGATAGATGCCACGGGGGACAGGCGCCACGAGGGACAGAGGCCACGGGGGACGGATGCCACAGGGGACAGATGCCACGGGGGACAGATGCCACGGGGGACGGATGCCACGGGGGACGGATGCCACGGGGGACAGACGCCACGGGGGACTGATGCCACGAGGGACAGACGCCACGGGGGACCGATGCCATGGGGGACTGATGCCACGGGGGACAGACACCATGGGGGACCAACGCCACGGGGGACAGATGCCACGAGGGACAGACACCATGGGGGACTGATGCCATGGGGTACCGATGCCACGGGGGACAGATGCCACGGGGGACGGACGCCACGGGGGACAGATACAACGGGGGACAGACGTCATGAGGGACAGACACCATGAGGGACAGACGCCCCGGGGGACCAACGCCACGGGGGACCAACGCCACGGGGGACAGATGCCACGGGGGACAGACGCCACGGGGGACCGATGCCACGGGGAGGGACGCCACAGGGGACTGATGCCACGGGGGATGGATGCCACGAGGGACGGACGCCACGGGGGACAGACGCCACAGGGGACGGATGCTACGGGGGACAGATTCCACGGGGGACCGATGCCACGGGGGACGGACGCCAGAGAGGATGGACGCCACGAGGGACAGACGCCACGGGGGACAGATGCCAGAGAGTGTAGATGCCACGGGGGACGGACGCCACGGGGGACAGACGCCACGGGGGACAGAGGCCACGGGGGAAAGAGGCCACGAGGGACGGACGCCATGGGGGACGGACGCCATGGGGGACAGATGCCTCGAGGGACAGACGCCACGGGGGACGGACGCCACGGGGGACAAACGCCACGGGGGACGGATGCCAGAGAGCGTAGATGCCACGAGGGATGGACGCCACGGGGGACAGATTCCATGGGGGACAGACGCCACGAGGGACAGATGCCTTGAGGGTCTGATGCCACGAGGGACAGATGCCATGGGGGACGGATGCCACGAGGGACTGATGCCACCAGGGACAAACGCCACGGGGGACAGACGCTACGGGGGACAGACGCCACGAGGAACAGACGCCACGAGGGACAAAAGCCACGGGCGACAGCTGCCACGGGGGACAAACGCCACAGGGGACAAACGCCAGAGAGGATAGATGCCATGGGGGACAGGCGCCACGAGGGACAGACGCCACGAGGGACAGGCGCCATGGGGGACAGATGCCACGGGGGACAGACGCCATGGGGGACGGATGTCACAAGGGACAGACGCCACGGGGGACCGACGCCACGGGGGACAGATACAACGGGAGACAGATGCCATGGGGGACAGATACAACGGGGGACAGATACAACGGGGGACAGACGCCATGGAGGATGGACGCTGTGAGGGACAAATGCCACGGGAGATGGACGCCACGGGGGATCAACGCCACGGGGGAGAGATAAAACAGGGGACAAACACCACGGGGGAGAGATGCCTTGAAGGACAGACGCCACGGGGGACGGATGCCACGGGGACGGACGCCACGGGGGATAGATGCCACGGGGGACAGACGACACGAGGGACGGACGACACGAGGGACGGACGACACGAGGGACGGACGACACGGGGGACGGACGCCACGGGGGACGGACGCCAGAGAGTGTAGATGCCACGGGGGACAGATGCCACGAGGGACAGATGCCACGAGGGACAGACGCCACGGGGGACCGATGCCACGGGAGACGGACGCCATGGGGGACGGACGCCATGGGGGACGGATTCCACGGGGGACAGACGCCACGAGGGACAGATACAACGGGGGACAGATGCCACGGGGTACAGACGCCACGAGCGACAGATACAACGGGGGACAGATGCCACGGGGTACAGACGCCACGAGCGACAGATACAACGGGGGACAGACGCCACGAGGGACAGACGCCACGGGGGACGGACGCCAGAGAGTGTAGATGCCACGGGGCACAGATGCCATGAGGGACAGATGCCTCGAGGGACAGACGCCACGAGGGACAGAGGCCATGGGGGACGGATGCCACGGGGGACAGATGCCACGGGGGGCGGACGCCACGGGGGACAGACGCCACAAGGAACAGACGCCACGGGGGACGGACGCCACGGGGGACGGACGCCAGAGAGTGTAGATGCCACGGGGGACAGATGCCACGAGGGACAGATGCCACGAGGGACAGACACCACGGGGGATAAATGCCACGGGGGACAGATGCCACGAGGGACAGATGCCTCGAGGGACAGACGCCACGAGGGACAGACGCCACGAGGGACAGAGGCCATGGGGGACGGATGCTACGGGGGACAGACACCACGGGGGATAGATGCCACGAGGGACAGATGCCACGGGGGACAGACGCCACGAGGGACAGACGCCAGGAGGGACTGAGGCCATGGGGGACCGATGCTACGGGGGACAGACGCCACGAGGAACAGACGCCACGGGGGATGGACGCCACGGGGGACAGATGCCACGGGGGACAGACGCCACGAGGGACAGACGCCACGGGGGACCAACGCCACAGGGGACTGACGCCATGGGGGACGGATGCCACAGGGGACGGACGCCTCGAGGGACAGACGCCACGGGGGACAGACACCACGGGGGACGGACGCCAGAGAGTGTAGATGCTACGGGGGACAGATGCCACGAGGGACAGATGCCTCGAGGGACAGACGCCACGAGGGACAGACGCCATGAGGGACAGAGACCATGGGGGACGGATGCCACGGGGGACAGATGCCACGAGGTATAGATGCCATGGGGGACAGACGCCACGAGGGACAGACGCCACGGGGGACAGACGCCACGGGGGACGGATGCCACAGGGGACGGACGCCTCGAGGGACAGACGCCACGGGGGACGGACGCCACGGGGGACGGACGCCACGGGGGACGGACCCCAGAGAGTGTAGATGCCACGGGGGACAGAAGCCACGAGGGACAGATGCCTCGAGGGATAGATGCCACGAGGGACAAACGCCACGGGGGACAGACGCCACGGGGGACAGACGCCACGGGGGACCGACGCCACAGGGGACGGACGCCACGAGGGACAGATGCCACGGGGGACAGATGCCACGGGGGATAGATGCCACGGGGGATAGATGCCACGAGGGACAGACGCCACGGGGGACAGACGCCACGAGGAACAGACGCCGCGAGGAACAGACGCCACGGGGGACCGATGCCACGGGGGACAGATGCCAGGAGGGACAGATGCCTCGAGGGACAGACGCCACGAGGGACAAACGCCACGGGGGACAGACGCCACGGGGGACAGACGCCACGAGGAACAGACGCCACGAGGAACAGACGCCACGGGGGACCGATGCCACGGGAACAGACGCCACGGGGGATAGATGCCACGAGGGTCAGACGACACGAGGGACAGACGCCACGGGGGACCGATGCCACGGGAACAGACGCCACGGGGGATAGATGCCACGAGGGTCAGACGACACGAGGGACAGACGCCTCGAGGGACAGACGCCATGAGGGACAAAAGCCACGGGGGACAGCTGCCACAGGGGACAAACGCCACGGGGTACAAACACCACGGGGGACAAATGCCAGAGAGGATAGATGTCATGGGAGACAGGCGCCACGAGGGACAGGCGCCACGGGGGACAGGCGCCACGGGGGACAGGCGCCACGGGGGACAGATGCCACGGGGGACGGACGCCACAAGGGACAGACGCCATGAGGGACTTAGGCCATGGGGGACCGATGCTACAGGGGACAGATTCCACGGGGGACAGATGCCACGGGGGACAGATGCCACGAGGGATAGATGCCACGGGGGACAGATGCCACGAGGGACAGACGCCACGGGGGACTGACGCCACGGGGGACGGATGCCACAGGGGACGGACGCCTCGAGGGACAGACGCCACGGGGGACGGACGCCAGAGAGTGTAGATGCTACGGGGGACAGATGCCACGAGGGACAGATGCCTCGAGGGACAGACGCCACGAGGGACAGACGCCACGAGGGACAGAGACCATGGGGGACGGATGCCACGGGGGATAGATGCCACGAGGGACAGACGCCACGGGGGACGGATGCCACAGGGGACGGACGCCTCGAGGGACAGACGCCACAGGGGACAGAGGCCACGGGGGACAGACGCCCCAGGGGGACGGACCCCAGAGAGTGTAGATGCCACAGGGGACAGATGCCACGAGGGACAGATGCCTCGAGGGATAGACGCCACGAGGGACAAACGCCATGGGGGACAGACGCCACAGGGGACGGATGCCACAGGGGACGGACGCCACAGGGGACGGACGCCACGAGGGACGGACGCCACGAGGGACAGACGCCACG